>NC_139027.1:113031307-113526778 GCF_964662115.1 Mustela nivalis
GAAAGATAAGGAGCCAAGCCACAGGCTGGGGGGCTCCATCTAACTCCTGCTCTGGGCTCAAGGTATGAGGGGCAGGCTTGGCTGGCAAGGCCACTGGTGGGAGATAGTAAGTGGATAACACAGGACGGCCACAGGAAAGGGATGTTGTAGAAAGAAAATCTTACAGCTTGGCTGCTTGCTGGGGGCTGCCCTGCCCCTGTGTGGTATCTCTGAGGCTGCTTTTCAGGTCCCATAATTACAGGTCTGGTCAAGGGATGGGATGGGGTGGGGCTGAGGTGAAGTGGGTGAGGTCCTTTCGGAAAAGGTGGTTAAGTGTCTGAGGCTGCAAAACCCGGGCACTGGCCAGGTACAAGGAACAATGTTTGGCAGAGAACAAGGGGTGGGGCCATTCCTGGCTGCCAGGCCTGGCCAGGTGCTGGTTCTACTACAGACACAGGGCATGCGTTCCCGCACTTTCCCCAAGATGAGCCATTCTCTGTCTCTCTGCGGGTGAGGGCTGAGGTAAGAACACATCTGGGGATGCAGCTGACCTTTAGGGAAATGACCTCATCTCTGCCTATTACATGTGATCCAAGTGGCTTTGGGAGTCGCAGCCTTTTGCTCAGAAGCTATTTTAATAATGTGATTCTTAGAAGCATCCTTGGAGAACTGCCACCCACACCACCACAGGCAAATTTCCCCTGCCTTTTGGGACACAAAATGCTTCACACCAAGGGAATGAAGGTTGGACCACATGCCCTCGAGGTTTCTTCCAAGGTTGAGATGGCAGGCTAGTACTATCCTGGCCTTCTTTACCCAACTGTTCAACATCTTTATCAGTGTTTCTCTACTGGTTTAGCATGCCTAGAGAGAGGAAGTGAAACTAGTGAGTCATTGTGTTGCTACTGAAAAGGCACCCTGATAAATTCTGTGTTCGCAGGTGGAGGCTAATAAAGAAAGATCTGGAGTATTTTCATGGGTTCCATTTAGATCATTCTTTCTACTTAGGACTGTGGATGATTATAAGCCATCCTCAATCTAGTTTGCGTTATGTGTTGCACAAGAAGAAAAAAAGGTAAACTCTGAAAACTTTGTAAAACAGAAGATTCTTTTTTTGAGAGAGTATTGTAGATTTGGCATAAAACCATGTATTGAAACATCCCAGTGTCTTCAAGGGAGGATTCCTTTAGAACTCTCTGATTCTAGACATGGTCTGGGATCTAAAAGCAGAAAGGCTAATCCTATAGGCAAGATAGAGACTCTGATGAAGAAAGAACAATAAAATATGCAGATCCAGTGTGAGGAAGCCCAACTTCAGGGAAGAGAAGGGAAGAAGCAAAACTTCTCAGAGAAGGTGGGCAGTGACAAAAGACTTGAGCTACTAAGTGGACGGGAGGGTTTTTTGCCAAGCAAAGAAATGCAAGGAGAAAAAGCTAGAGGCCTGAGTCCCTGGAAGATAACAAGATTGTTTTTTTCTGGATTTACTGGATCTTCATGACACAAAGAAAATAAATAAAGTGATGATACTGTAGGGGTAACTTCCGCTCTCCTGATGCCTGGTAGAGTGAAGGGGAAGGGGCTGCACAGATGGCTTGGGCAGTGGCCAACAGAAGTCATCTTCAGAGACGTGGGGCACAGTGCAGGATCCTCAGCAGCATGGTGGTAATGACAGTGTTCGAAGGAGGCAGCCATGGTATGCTGGCTGACAGAAGTTGCCAGAAAAAATAACTAAGAATGTACTATTAGTTGTATAAGGACAAAGATTGAGTTCAGAGTCCCATGGAAACTGGTAATGAGACAAGGTTTTGAATACAAGTAATTTCTTTGGAAGGTGATGACAGAAAACATTGCTGCAGGAAGAGGAAAGTGATAGAGGGAAAGGAAGGCACTCAGTTCAGGTGCTCTGCCAAGCAAATTACCATTGTGTGCAACCGGAGCTCAGTTCCATTGGGCATCTCTGGGAGACGATGCAGAACATACACCTCTGTGTTATCCTGCTCAAGGAGCAAGGGAGTATCCACCAATTGACATCAGTCATTGGTTGAAGGATTCTCCTAGAGAACTTTAATTTCTCAGCACTTCTGGCATGTCCTGAACAGGTAATATTTTTATCAAGTTCCCATGGCCATCCGTCCATCAGATAGTTCCTAGTCATGGCGGCATGCCTTCTTCTTCTTCAACCAACTCTCTCTCCCTCTCTCTGATCACCCTTGGGGAAAAAAAAAAAATCTCATTTGATTTCTTACAGGTGTCTACTCTTCCAAGCAAGTAAGCATACTATTTGTTACCCAAAAGAAGTATAGTTTTAAAGACAAGGGTCTTAAGCTATTTTCAGTTGATCTTAGATACCCAGCCTTCGCTCTTGGCCATCAAGCCACTCACTTCCACCGGGACCCTCAGTTAATAGCTAAGCGCTTTAGGTGAGTTCTACATTTAATTCTCACTTAACTCTACAAGTTAGCTGCTACTGGAATGATCACCCTTGCTTCAGAAATGAGAAAAATGTGACTTGGCTTAAAGAGCTTCCCAAAGATACAGCAGTTCACCCCAGGTCTGTTTTTTTCCCTGATCCAAGATTCTTTTTTTTTTTTTTTTTTTTTTAAAGATTTTATTTATTTATTTGACAGAGGGAGAGAGATCACAAGTACGCAGAGAGGCAGGCAGAGAGAGAGGAGGAAGCAGGCTCCCTGCCGAGCAGAGAGCCCAATGTGGGGCTCGATCCCAGGACCCTGGGATCATGACCCGAGCTGAAGGCAGAGGCTTAACCCACTGAGCCACCCAGGCGCCCCTGATCCAAGATTCTTAATGACCACATTCTCCTGCTTCCAGTTACTCACAGAGAATGCATGTTTCCATCACAGGATGGCAAAGATACATCTGAAGGACTTCAAACAAAGATGACAGAGAAACAATGAAAGAAGTTCTTAGAAAACTACAAAAGTTTTTATAAACGTGCATAAGGAAAACTGCCCAAATCACAGGGGTCCAGCTAGCTGTATTTCCATAAAGCAAACACACAGTGCAGCCTCCCACAACGAGGACATGACCAGAACCCAGAACATTGCCCCTTCCATTTTCCATCATCCTCAAAGGTAACCACTATCTTGGCTTTTAACTCCATAGATTATCTCTGCAAGATTTTGAACTTTATGTACGTGGGCTATATTGCACTGTGTGAGAATCACCTATATTGTTGCAGACAGCTGTAATTAGTCCATGCTCATCATCACATAGGTAAATATCCTATAATTCATTCACCTGCTCTGTGGTTCACGAACTTCTGGGTAGTTTTTAGGTTGGGGCTACTGCACCTAGGAAATGTATGAAACCTCTTAAATATTTCTGTGTGCTTATGTCTGTATTGCTGTTGGATATGGATATAAGAACTGGCTAGGTCATGGGTGTATACACCTTCAGGGGAAACTTGGATGCAAAGTTAGTATTCCCTCAATGAGCTCCCTTCTCTTCAGGATCTGACTGCTCAGATAGCTCTTGAAGGCCTTCACAAAACACGTGATTTTTGTATTTTATTCAGCTTTTATAGTTTTTTCTCAGCAGGACATTTGTCTGCCACAAGTTCCTCCCTCAGATAGGAAGCAAAAGTATACTCTTTATACATTTTCATAATTTACATATATGCATTTAATTTTGTATCTTGTTTATTAATGTGAACAAGACTACACAGACTAAGTCCTACCAGAAAGGAATCTTAGTATAAGGGATACTACTGTTACTGTTACTCTGTGACCACATCTTTCCTAAGTCTAGCTTGTTGTTTGGATTGTATTTTCCACTGTCTTTAGATAAACGATTCATAGTCTGTTCTGTAAATACAGATTTAGAAACAGACACGTGTTGGAGTACAGATGTTAAACACCTGATCAGCACCTTCCAGGCTTGCTGTTGATCATTAACTGTGCCCAAATCCTGAACAGGCAATCCTCTGGCCGTTCATGCCCCCTCTCGCTTGTTACTCTTTCCCATGGTCTAGGTCTCATATTTAGCCCCTTTTTACATATCAGAATCTGGTCATTGGTGGCGGGGGGATGGGGAAATGTGAAAACACAGATTGCTGGGCCCTGCCCCCAGAATCTAATTCTGTAGGTCAAGTAAGGCCCAAGAATTTGCATTTCAAACAAGTGCCCAGGTGATGCTGATGCGGCTGGTCCAGAAACCAGAATTTGAGATATGCTGTTCTAGTGCCATCTCTACTTTTCTTGAGCAGTTGTGAACTGTTTTTAAAAAGAAGTTATTGTGTCTACCCCAGCTGTTTCTAATTTCCTCATGCTGGATTGCACCCATCAACCAGAGAGTGATAAAACATAGGATTTTTTTTTTTTTTTAAACATAGGATTTTAAAGGGCCTGGACCCATGTTCCTTCTGCATCGATTTTAAGAAAACAAAGCAATGGTATAAATAGTTAAACAGGTCTTTCCCCAATAACTAGGAATCAAAAGCTCCTTTTCAACTAAGAGTTATATTTAGAGGAGCTTTCTTTAAATTTTGGACATGTTTGGGAGGAGGGGAGTTAAACGGGAGGTTCCTGTATGACTGAAATCTCCCTCCTTCCATCATTTAAAAAAATGTCATTTATGACTGCAGGCCTGTGAAGCCAAATTTATTTATAATTCTCAGTAGCCCTCGGGTTCTTGGGCAATCTAAAGACACAAACCATTCTTTGTTTTTAGGTGAAATATCTGTTGAATACACATTTTATGCATATTTGTCCAGATTTAGTCAAAACAACACAAACTCTCAGTGATCAGGAAGTGTACTGTGATGTACAGTAAGTAAAACAAACAGGAGGTTGACTTCACACAATGGCATTCATGGCATTTTGTCAACTTTTCAAACTTTACAGTACAGGCTGTACAACAGCAGCCTCAAGTTTTAATACGCTGCCCTTCATCAAAGCCCCGTCTGCCCTCAGTGGAAGGGGCGGGTGAAAGAGACCTTCCTTTGCATCCCAGATGAGACAGGCATGGCTGTTGCTTGGTTTCACACTGCATACTCAGGGCATGGCAGTTTCCATGTAAGGGAAAACGGCTGCTTTTAATAGAAGATAAATTAAGCCCTCGGGTTAGAGTGAAGCTTTTTAGGTCAGAATTCAGATGATAAAGGAAAACAGAGGCTTCCCCCGTTGTGTTAGAGGACTGCGAGAAAGGTGAGGTTTATCAGCTTTCCTGCCCTGCTGCTAATGAGTGATAGGGAGCTCTAATTTGAAGACACCCCGGAGCTGTTAAAGTGTGTGTGAGATGCAGACAATTCATCAGCAGAGCAATAATCTTCACCCCACGCAAATGGAAAAGCCATTTTGGTGTCTTCAGAGTTTTTATTAAAGTCTGAGGGGAAAAAACAGGGAAATGGATTTTTTTTTTCTTTTTAAAACTAAATTTTAAAAATTTTAGAACTCCTAGTGTATACCAGGCAATATTCTAGTTCTTTATCAAGGGTCAGTCATTGGATATAATCCCCATTATAACCTCTACGATATGGTGCCACGTTTTCAGGTGAGGAAACTGAGGCACAGAGTAGTTAGATGATGTAGCCTGTGCCTCAGTTTCCTCATCTGTAAACAAGGGGGCTCAAGGAGGAAACAGACGTTCAAACCCACAGCTACATGATTTCAAACCCATTCTTCCCTCTAGCAAAGATTACACACACACACACACGCACGCACATTTTTGTGAAGATTTTACTTATTTATTTTGAGAAAGAGCAAGCAAGCAGGGGAAGGGGCAGAGGGAGAGAGAGAATCTCACGCAGACTCCATGCTGAGCACAGGGTCTGATGTGGGCCATGCCTTCTGCTTGTAAGTTGCCCATGGTCTAGTGAGGAATCCAGACACGTGAACATGTTTGACATTCGTAATTAAGTCTGAAGGCACACATTCCTAGAAGGGGTTATAAGAATATGGTTCCAAAGCTCTTGCTCCTGTCTGGATGGTGCAGGAATCAGGAAAGCTCCAACATGAAGGGAGAGGATTGAAGGAATTTTCCAGGTTGGTATAGTGAAGCAGAAAGAGGTGATTCCAGAGTAAGGAACTACATATGCCAAGATTCAGGGTGATATGCAGAGATCTGAACAGAACTGAGTCATAAGGGCCAGGGCATATCATGCTAAAGAGTTTGAACTTTCTCCTGCAAGTGATGGTGAGACATGGCATTTTTTGTAAGGCCATGAGGAGGTTAAATTTGCATTTAAGGAAAAACAGTCTTTTGACGAATGAATTCAAGGCAGATAAGACTGGAAGCCAAAAAACCAATTACAAAGCTGTTACAAAGGTTCAGATACGACACAATGTTGGCTTGATCTTGGAAAGGTTTGTATGTATGAGAGGGGTGGTGGGGAGGGAGAGAGGTACTGGTTCAAAACATATTCTTAAAGGAGACCAAGCAGACAAGTCTTGGCAGTCAAAATAACATAGAGTCATGAGAATGATGGCAGAGTAAACTTCATCAGAACATGAGTTATGTTTCTTCTCCATTATGTATGTTATGTACGGTGTGTTTCACGCAGTATGTGCCACATACTGCCCTATAAATGAATGAATGAATGATGACTTCCAGGTCTGAGGCTTGGGTGACTTGGTGACTACTTGGACCATTAACCAAAACAGGTGGCTAATATTAGGACAATTTGGAGAGTAAAGGAAATTGAGTTTAGCTTTGGATGTTTGAGGTTCACATGAGAAAGACACTTAGAAAACTGAATCTTAAGTTCTAGGGATGAAAATTCAAGATGAAGATTACGGTTTGGAAATCAGAAATATATAGTGACAGTACTTCAGTACACTAGAAAAAAACTGCAATTACCTGAGCAAAACAGCCAATCACCCAAGCATTCATTTACTGATCTACTCATGTGTTCTTGTTATTCATTTATTTATATTACTGAAACCCTACTTTGCATCAGGCTTTGGACAAATTTTAGGGAGTGAATAGGACTCATTTGGTCTCTGCCTTCAGGAGGTATATCATAATTGGGAAGATAAAAAGCAAGAAAAAAGATAAGACCATTTCTATTGTCATATGTATTTTGAAGGAAACAGGTGATTGAGATAGAGAATAAAGAAAGGAGGCCTTCTCAGAGGAAATAACATTTAAATTGAGGCTTGTATTAATCAGGATTCTCCCTGAAAAACAGGAGAAAACATAAATGAAGAGATTATATATAAGGAATTTGTTCACATAATATGGAAGCTAAGAAATCCCAAAATCCTCAGTTGGCAAGCTAGAGAGCTAAGACAGCTGACGGTATAGTTCCAGTCCAAGTCCAAAGACAGGAGACAACCAGTGTTCCAGCTGGGAGACAGTCAAGCAGAGAGAGTAAACTCCTCATTCCTTAGCCTTATTGTTTGATTCATTCTTTCAAGAGATTAGATGAGGCCAACCCATACTGAACAGGACAATCTGCTTTCCCCAGACTACTGACACGAACATAAATCTCACCCAGAAACACCTTCACAACTATATTTGACAATAATGTTTAATATCTACACACCCCTGGCCCAGCCAAGTTGACACATAAAATTAACCATCACCAGCCCAAAAAAAAAAAAAAAAAAAAAAGCCCAACCATCCAACCATGCAAACTCTACACTAAAAAGAGTGACCAGGAAAATGAAACAATGTGTGCAAAAGCCTGACTTTAAAGAGCATTTGCTGTGCCCAGAAACTGAAAAGCAATGCACATAGATGGAGATTAGAGAATGAGGTAGAAAACAAGGTGCAAAGAAGTCAATCAGTTAAACAGGACACAGTAATCACAAACTTTAAGGCTAAGGTGAGATTTGGAGCATTACTCTAAAATCAATGGAAAACCATTTAAAGGCTTAAGTATGAGATAATTAGATCTTCTTATGAGGTTACATAATGTTCACAGACTATATGAATCAAGAATAAGAAGAGATAAGACTGCAGATGGTTTCTTCTCTCCTACTTCCAAGGAGGATTTGAAGAGTAAGATAACATGAAAGATGTGAATATATTCTGAAAAACAAAACAAAAAAATGATAAATGTGTGTATAGTGTAAAAACTCAAATACATGGAGAATATTATCTTAGGTTGTAGTCAGTCTATAAAATTCAGTTCAAGGGAGATTGGGGAGTAAACAAATGGTGCTTATATTAGTATTTAATTACTTAATACATTAGAATTTTTTAGATATGTCTAAACTCTATTTATTTTTTCAAATTATCTGGGATGTATTTTGATATGTCTCTTAAATATCTTGGATCTTAGGTATCCAAGATACTTAAAACCCAGAATCTTTTAAGAACTGAATTTGTTATTAATTAGTGATAGACTTATTTAAACTATCTTATACTATTTATATATTCACTAAGATTTGTCTGCCTATTTTGTTCTCTTGTCTTCAGTTGGACCTTTAGTTTTCCCTGTGTTCATCTGGAAGCTGCATATTATATAGATAGCCTGTTTATTAACACACATGGTTAGCTTAATATATTATTTAACAAATTCTATAGTTAATCAGTATCTCTGTCCTTCTCCCAACAAGATCAGAAATGTACATGCATATGTATAAGAAATGCATACGTATTAAGGCACTTGGGTGGCTCATTTAAGTGTCTGACTCTTGGTTTGAGCTCAGGTCATGATCTTGGGGTTGTGAGATCAAGCCCTATGTTGGGCTCAGCACACAGCAGGGTGTCTGCTTGAGATTCTCTCCCTCTGTCTCTCCCCCCACATGTATACATGCTCTCTCTCTCTCTCTCTCTCAAACAAATCTTTAAAAAAGATGCATATGTATTTATTGTATATATTGTATGTATGTATTATAAAAAAGAGATGCAAATGCATTTATTATAATATGTATTTATTTATTGTACATTGTATACATGTTTAAATCCATGTTGAGATCAACTATGAAGTACTGCTGAATAACAGAACATTGGGCCTGAGCTCTAAAGACTTCCAACGTCCCTCCTTTGTCTTCCATGTTTATAAAGCATAATATTTTAGTTCCACTTGGTTTTAAGTGCAAACTAAATCAGTTATTACTATTATCATTAGTATTACTAATTGAAATGGATTTACCAAAATATTTCACAATTCCTGTGCTTATAACTGTGTCTTACATTCTATTTCCTTCCTACTGAATCTTTTCTTTCTTGCCAAAATGCTCCTTGCAGTTTGTTCAGCAAGGGCTGTGGGTATTTATGAATGCCAATCTCTATTTCACCTTCACCCTGAATGAGAGTGAAGGTCCAAGAATCATCTAAGGTTAACAGTTAATTTTCTCTAATGCTTTGAATATATTAACCCATTACCATTTGTTGCTATTGAGAAAAGCCTCTTGTCTGGAACTGGATTCTACACCTTTACCAACTTTACATTTGATACTTGTGACTTTGTCACAAGCCATTAAATAGCCAGATAGAGGGGTACCTGGGTGGCTCAGTCAATTGGACGCTTGTCCAATTCCTGATTTTGGCCCAGGTCATGATCTCATGGTCCTGAGACTAAGCTCTGTGTCAGGCTCTGTGCTCTGTGTAGGAGTCTGCTTAAGATTCTTTCTCTCCCTCTCCCCCTGCCCCTCCCGCCACCTGCACTCAATAAACAAACAAACAAACAAATAAATAAAATCTTTAAAAAGAAAAAAGCCAGGTAGAAAATAAAAAGCTCAAGGATTTTCCATGTGTGGGGGTAGCAGTGCTTGGAAAATCTCTGAACCTACCATTCATTTTGCTGTGAACCTAAACATAACCTGTGAACCTAAAACATAACCTGTGAACCTAAACATAACCTGTGAACCTAAAACTACTCTGAAAAAAGTAAAGTCTTTAAATTAAAAAGTGAAAAATCTTAAAGATTTATCTCAGTTTCAGTTTTTAAGAAACATTAGAAAAGATAAAAATATCTTGCCAAAGCATTTAAGGCATTCCATATACAGAATATTCAAATCCCTGGTGTTTTCTGTGGTGTTTTTGGTATGGAAGAAGCAGTTTAGACACTACTATTACCAAAAGCATTGCTGTAATTCCAAAAACTACAGCCATATCAAGTAGATACTGTTATTTGTTATCCAAATTATGATTTACATATTTTGTATTTATTTCAGACTGTAAGTAATTACTTATTATCACCCAGAATCTGGTTACTGTCACTAAGGTCAGGGACACCACCCCGGTTTTAGCTAGAGTCCTCTTCTGTATCATGGCAGAAGCCTGAAAACCAGATCCTGCCCGCTTTTCATTTTATTCTCAGTCAGCAGCCAGAGTGATGCTTTAACACGTAAGTCAGTCGACTGATCAAAATGTTCCGATGGTTTCTCCTCTCATCAGAGTAAAAGCTATTTTAATGCTGCCCAGGACTCTACTTGCTCAAGCTCTCCACTGCCTCGCTCATTTATTTTCTCTTCTCCTTCCTGACCCCTCTCCAACCATGCCGACCTTCAGGGTATTCTTCAGACTCATTAAACACACTCCAAGGCCAAGGCCTTTGCAGTTGGTGCTTCTTCTACTCTCCTCCTTCATCTTTGCTCGCGGCTAACTCCTTTGCCCCCTTCACAACCTTTATCAGATTTACATGACCAGTGAGGCCTGTACAAAAATTCCCGCTCCAGAATTTCTCATCCCCTCCCCCACTTTATTTAAACTCTTTCACTAGAATATAAGCTGATCCATACTGGGTACATGATAAATATTTGTTAAGTGAATGGATAAATGACTAAATGACTGGATTTTTTTTTTCCTGAGCACTGCGCAAGGTGGCTTATATATGTCATTTAATGCTCAGAATCATTCAGACATGTAGATACTATTGTCTTCATTGTACAGAAGGGGAAACAATAGCAGAAAAATCAAATAACATTCCAGAATTCACTCAGCTAGCAAAAGCAAGAGACTGACACCATGGCCCATGTTCTTTAAGCCTCTTCACTTCCCTTGTACTGAAAAGCTGAAGGTCAAGGCTGCCCTCCCAAACAGGGGGACACAGAAAGCATGCCCAAATGAAGCACATTTCTAGAGTGGCATGTAAGTCTATGCAACACACATCACAGCACTCTACAGTTCAGCATGAAGGGAACCAAACATCTCTTTCCTAGCTCTCACTGCTGTGCTGCCTGAACTCCAAATATCTGTCAAACGTCTCTGTGATTTAGATTAACCATGTAGAAACACACCACTTTATAATGTGTTATTTATATACGTTATAATTGTCTCCTTAGAAAATAACAAGATAAATATATCACAATTTACATATTTTTCCATATGTAAAAACACACAGCCCTGTTTGTGTGTAAATTCTTTCATATTCATATGTTATCTGTGCTTCAATTGACCCTTAATGGGGTCTTGCTCCTTGTTGAGGGAAAGATATCACAGACCTTTTCCAATGTAGAAATGACCTTTCTGTCTGACCTGATTATAGACATTCTCTTGCCAACAATGTCTAAAGCTGTCTCTGGGCAGGATGTGTTGGGAGAGGAGGGCAAGGGAGTGAATTCCTTTCCACACTTGGCTATACAACACCCTTGGGTCACATTGGGTCAAGGAACTGAGCTGAGGAAGCATGCGACATTCCTGACCCCTTTCAACTCAGAGACCCAATAATGATGGCACCAAAAAATATGAGATGCGTGTTCAATCACACATTCAAGCATATATTGAGCACCTATTGTATGCTTAGCAGTGTGCCAATAAGCAAAATGAGAATTAACACCACAGTATATGAAACATGATTTAATCATGTGACATGCTATCAGAGAAAGGTTATGATCTAGACAATTTTATCAACTTAGAAATTAACTGATAACTTGACTCTAATAAACTGTGTAACCAAGTTACACTTTGGGTAGTCAGAAAATTGTAACATAATTGTAGCCTAGAATTTTCAGAAAAGTTTTCAAAGTGAAGGTTCAGCTCAAAAGATTGAAAAGTATGTGGATTTGCAAAACGGGGAAGTTATTCCAAGAGAAAAAAACAGTTGAAGTAAAATTAGGCAAAAATTAGTATAATTTGATTAAGAGAGAGAAATCCATTTGCCTGCTAATGAGAAGATTACAGGGATGCTTGAATGTCTGCATAAGAAGCTGAGCTCCCATATTTATGCATTAATCTAGAAAATTATGACAATTTGCTCTGCAATAGATGCAAAAGACCCATTCTCCTTCACCACTGGGGAAGTTCTAAAAATGTGTTCTTAAATATCTCCCCTCAAGAAATATTTCCATGTAGATGATATCCCCAGGGCTTAGAACACACCAATGATGTCATGCCTGATTCTTATTAAATATATTAATGAAGCATTAATTCATTCCAGAACCTGTTATTATTGTCATAAGAGAAACATGAACATTATAAAATCCAAATAGATGTTTCCTTGATGATTGTAACCTCATGGTTCCTGTAGCAAATTTTGGGGACATTCAAACCAAATCAGTAACATCTCAAATTGCTGCTGTGGAAAATCAAGGTTTGATGCTGACTCCAATGTTTTAAATCTTACTTCTGAGAAATGAGGCCAATTTTGGCTTTCCTGTCCTATCTCAGGAAATGCTTTAGAATGAAAGTAAGGAGAACAAGAACAAACAGTCATGACTACTTTGCCATGTCCTCAGAAGCTATGCTAAGCTACTATACTAATTAATATTTTATTTGATCTCCAGTTTACCTATGCTAACTTCTCCTGGATGACTTATTATATGGGACAGAAAACCTTACCTTACAGTAGAGGATCACAAAAAGGCCCATAGGTCATTTTTAGTACAAAGTCCTGAAATGTGGAAGATTTGGGAAATTAAAGAGAATATTCACTGATGTGGAGAAAACTCTGGAAATTGATTTTTTATCTTTTATCTAATTGCAGTTACAGCCCTATTTTCTAAATGTTTGCCTCACCCCTGAAAAAATGAAAAAGAAGGGAATACATGAAGATTATGTAGTCTCTCAGTTTTTTTTTTTTATATATAATTTTTTATTTTTTATAAACATATATTTTTATCCCCAGGGGTACAGGTCTGTGAATCACCAGGTTTACACACTTCACAGCACTCACCAAAACACATACCCTCCCCAATGTCCATAATACCACCCCCTTCTCCCAAACCCCCTCCCCCCAGCATGGTGTTAGGGCTGCTTCTCTAGGGATTCCAGTGCACACGGCTTATTGCAGGTATGGGGAAGATGCTCCTAAGAGAAGGGGAATGAGAGGTGCATGGGCGGTTCTGTTGGTTAAGTGGCTGCCTTTGGCTCAGGTCGTGGTCTCAGGGTCCTGGGATTGAGCCCCATGTCAGGCTCCCGGCTCAGTGGGGATCCTGCTTCTCCCTCTCCTTAGCCCCTCCCCCTGCTCATATGCCTGTTTGCTCTCTCTCTCTCTTGCTCACTCTCTCAAATAAATAAACAAAATCTTTAAAAAGAGAGAAAGAGAGAAGGGGAATGAGAGGTGCAGGAGATGCAAGGAAGGAGCTGAGCTAGAGTTCAGCCTCATCCCCTGGGGAGGTGAGGAGTGAGACCGGAACCAAAGAGTTGATCCCAACTTGGAAACGGCGTCTTCTACTCATATGTCAGTCAATTATTGGCTGTCATCGTCCCCATAGCAGAAGAAAGGTCATTTAACCTCCAATGCAAAGTGTCTTCAGTTTGGTCAAGGGCAGTTTTCCAGAGAAGAGGGCAGCAATGAACCTTTAGCAGCCAACATTCACGGCAACCTGTAGACAGGCACACCAGCCTGGTGAAGGTGATCTAAGTGGGGGATCAACTGACAGCACCCACACATGCATTATCCTAGACAGGCAGAATGGTATGTGCTTATGGGGGCTATGGAGACTCCATGGAAAAGGTAGCACTTAATATTGAATCTTGAAGAAAAAATAAAACTATCATTAGGAGAGATGTATTTGGAAAGTTTCTTCCTTTTTCTCTGGATATGAGACAGTAAACACCAAAGACATTACACATGAAATTCTGGCATTTCCAATTCCTCCTGTGGCAGTGGCTAGGTGCCCATTTCCATCTTTTCTCCTTTTCCATAGAACACAGTTGTAACCAGGAGGTGGCTGCCCAACCACAGACCACATTCCTTACCCTTCTTGCAGCTGGGTCTTGCTCTGGGATGAATTCTCACCAATGAGAAAGAAGCGATAGTGATGAACGATGCTTCCAGGCCCAGGCAGTGAGAACAAATGTGTCCCTTCTACATTCTCATTGCCATTTCCATCAACTGCCCATGCATTGGCAGAGCTGTAAAGTAGAGGAAAGCCGGGTTCCCTGTTCTCTGTGTTGAGAAGCACCATCTGCTAATTAGAAACACAGGCATGAGCCATTATACTTTCCTCTGATTTATGGCTTCTATTCGTCACACCAGGATCTTAACTAACATTTTTCATTATTAAGATATTAACAAAAATCCTTTTGCCAGATGAAACTAGAAAAAGACTCTCATCTGATGCAGAATTTCTTTTCTAGTAGTATCTTGGATTTTTCTCCCCTTCTTCTGTATATTTCACAGAGTTTTGCCATGGACTGGTCACTTCCTTGTGCCAGGACACATTTTAAGTTGTAGAAAATTCTGCTTCCCACCTACAGTTGTTTAAATGTAGCAATAAACAGAGTGACCTTGTCTATGGCATGTGAAGAAGGCTGTACTCTTTTTGATACCCTACAAATTCCTCTTGTCAAGGTTGGACTTAGCCAGGCATGCGTCTATTTGTGAAGCCTTAGAGTGCTTCGTAATAGCAAGGTGGAGACTTCTACATTTCGATTCCAAGTTCTTCTGAATAAGGAGAGGATATTGAGGGACTGGCCTGAAGAGGGAAGGTGTTATCCTCCAGCATTCTGGCCAAGAAATGATACTTCCTATTTGTGGATCCTGCTAAGGATGCATGCCCAGTTAGAGAGATGCATTAAGTCCATGATACTTCCAGAGAAAAGAGGAGCTCAGGGATTTGACCATTTATCAGTTTCACACTCAGTGTTACACTGTGTTGGCACGCAATGAATACTATCATTCAGTCAGACTTGAGTTTTAACGTTTCTTTCAAGTGAATAGCGATTCCATCCTATTGTCAGAGAAAGGAATGTGGCAAACAAGGTTGCTTTCAAACTTGGGTAGAAGCTAAGTAAAGTGCATGCATGAAAAATAATTAGGAATAGCTTAGAATGACAAGCCTTTCACATTTATAAAGCTTGTGAGTAATTAAATGATAATGTATCCATAAGTATTAAGTTCAAATAGTAGACTATACCTGTAACATATGCTCTCTAATAAAAGAATGGTTAATGCAGGTCCATCCACTTGTAAGGTTTTGCTCAGACAGAAATGGAGTAGCACATATTGTGTAGCGCTTAGATCACAATCCTTGGAGATAGGAGTTCATATTTTATATTTAATCCTCATGTAAATTTTGTATTTCATCCAGAAAGAAACAGGCACAAAGGAAATAAAAGTCAACCCATGTAGCAGCAGTAGGCAGGGCGCCCATGGAATCTCAGCCCAATGGATCTCTAATCCCTATGTTAATCTGAATATTTCTATTGGGTTCTAAAATTTACCAATAAAGTAAGTTACTATTACTATATATGAGCTAGGGAAAAAAATCCAATCTTTTAGTCTTCCAAGTTGGAAATTCTCAGTAAAACTCATTAGAGTGACTTCTTTGAAGTTCTGGAAAAAGAATTCTTTAACTAAAAGCAGATACCATATTTTCTCTGTCCCATGAAGGACACTGTAATAGCAATTTGCATTTCATAAGACACTGGAGTTTTGTAACAGTTTAACTTAACCATGAATCACTAAAAGCAGGTTATGTTCTCCCCCTAGCTTCTACTCCTGCTTGTCACATAACTATTCCTTTAGACCTGCTTAGCTTTGAAAAACATGTTTCCTAACACACAGCTTGCCTTCATAAAAGTCTATTTGAGTAATCCACGGTGTCTGAGAAATGTCCTATGACCGCTTTTTGACCCACTGACAGAGCTGTAGGTTTTACCATTTTCCTCACTACAATGCCCTGGATAGCATTTCAAATACATAGAGTCATGACCTTTATTGTTTGCCAGATGGGCTGTGAAATGTATGCTGATGTTCATAATAGGATTATACAAGGTTGTTTATTGTCAGAAAAATAATGTGAGCATTATCTTCTTTTCTCCCCCCTCACCCCCAACGGGTTTTCCCTTTAATAGGTATTAGGAAGTCTAATTTTGATTAAGTAAATATCAGCTTTCAGCTTTACAAATGATGGTTCATTTAGGCACATACTTTAATGGTATTAAGGGTGGAAAACAAGAAGAATCAGCCAGGTAAACTAAAGTACAAAGAACGTACTATAATATGGACCCATGCATGGCAACTTGCGGCATGTACATATTTCATGCTAGAACTGAATACAGTGATTCAAATTAATTCAAATATGGGACAAAGAACAATATGTGTGCTATGAATGTGACGCTTAAAAATACAGAATACAGGGCGTAACCACAGTGTCTCTGTCCTTCAAACGCTTTGCTTTTTGCTTTGTATATACTCATTCAGGTGATTCTATCTCTTCTCTTATTCTAGAACCCCACCAAAAAGAGATGCTCAGTTTGGGAATTTGGTTTCAAGCAGTTTATTCAGGTCATACGGAGAAGGAATACAGAGAAGGAATGGGAAGTGAGACGGGCAAGAAAGAATGCCCGTGAAGGGTGTGTTAATGGAGAGGGACACAACTGTAGGCAGCGGAGTTCAATCCCAGTGGGGATCATAGGAGAGGCTCCGCAGAACATGCCTCCGCTGAGGGGCCAGCAAAGGCAGGTATTTATTCCTCAACAACTTTCCCTCATTGGTCGAGGGCCACTCCTGGAGCCTTACCGCGCCACATGCAAGATGAGCTCCTGAGCTCCTCTTTTCTCTGGAAGTATCATGGACTTAATGCATCTCTCTAACTGGGCATGCATCCTTAGCAGGATCCACAAATGGGAAGTAGCATTTCTTGGCCAGAATGCTGGAGGATAACACCCTCCCTCTTCAGGCCCCTGCCCCAAACATGCCCCAGCTGCCAAAAGGAGCTATCAGGCAGGGAAATGCAGGAAGACATGCGTCTACCTAGGAACTCTTTGACATGAACTCCAGTATAGTTTGAGGGGATGTGGGCAGGGAACCCACAGACTCTGTTTCACATGCCAAGACCAATGTGTCCCAGTGAATGTGGCTACATCTATGCCGTGGTATACTGGAAACAGGGCTTGGAATCCAGGAGAACCCAGCTTGAATCTCATTCTATCATTCATTTACAGCAAATGGTTTTGGTATGCCTGGTACTTGGGGTCATTCTTTACTAGTCTGACCTCTTGGGGACGGGAGCCTGGATATCTGTATCTTCTTCCGTAAGACACATATGAGAGAGGTATTACAAGGATTGAATCAGGTAATAGTTGAATGAAAAGTATCTGGAATCATGCCTGGCTTCTAAGAAACATACCAGAGATTTTAGGGGGCCCTGTCCTCAAACTCCCAATCCTGTTTCTATGTCTACCTTCCTCACCAGCGATGCTGTTGATGGGTCACAGACAGTGCACCTCAGGTGCCCCAAAACCAACTTCAAGTCTCATGACTCACTAGAAAGATTCACAGAACTCAGAAAAGCCATCATATTCAGTGAAAGAATATCATATTATAGTGAAAGAAAACAGATTAAAATCAGCACAGGAAAAACGTACATGGGGCAGAGTCGAGAAGAAATCAGACACAAGCTTCCAGTTATCTTTTCCCAACAGGGTCATATGATGCACTTAATTCTCCCAGCAACATCTGAGAAGTGTTGACAAGCAGGGATCACCCAAGCCTTGGTGTCCATGGTTTTTATTAGCGGTCAATCACACAGACATGGAGTTGATCTTAGCAACTGCAATTCCAGCTCCTAACAGGTCAAACTGATGCGGTATGGCCCACAGCTCCAGGCATACAAAAACCATTCAGCATAAATCACATCATTAGCATAAACTATATGTCATGGCTTAAAGCCTTAGACATAAACAGACCTTCTAATCAGGCAAGGCATTCCAGGGACTAAAAGCGATCTCTCACCAGCTCGTAAAGGGTCAGTAAAGAACACCTTTGGGATACGCAGGGTTTGGGCAATCCAGGACCGTGGAGTTAATGCTTTACTGCACAAAATGCTACAGTCTCTCCCTGGTCCCATGGCATACTCCTTCTTCCAGAGCCTACTCTCCAGAACTGTTTAGAGACAGTTCTCCAGAACTCCAGAGTTCTCCTAAAAGTTTCTACGAAAGCCACTAGACAGATACTTATGGAATCATTCTAAGCCCTGTTTTAAGAATGACCATATCAGCCCATAAGCCCATTATCAGGGCTCAGTCCCTCTCCATGCCCCTCTCCCCAACTGCAGTAGGTAGCCTGAGTCCTCCCAGAATGTGAAGGTAGACACATCACCTATGAACACATGACTTTTTCTTAGAGATTCATTTCTTTGAGAGAGTGTGTGTGCACATGTGCACATGTGTGTGCACAAGGTGGGGGGGCAGACAGCGAGAGAGAAGAAGAAGAAGAGAAGCAGACTCATGCTAAGTGGGAAGCCTGACAAAGGTCTCGATATCACAACCCTGAGATCATGACCCAAGCCAAAATCAAGAGTTGGGCACTTAACTGAATGAGCCACCCAGGTACCCCCACATGAATGCTTCTAGGACTATGGTCCAATACAATAGTCATTAGCTAAATGTCATTACTGCACACTTGAAATGTAACTAAACTGAGATGTGCCACAACTGGAAAATGTACACCATATTTGAAGATTTAGTACAAAAAAAAAGGAATGTAATCCATCTTAATATTTTAATAGTAGTTACTAGTGGAAATAAATTTTAGATGAATTAATTAAAATATATCATTAAAATTAATTTTACTTTTTTCTTTTCCCTTTTCTCAATGTGGCTATGAGAAAATTTAAAATTACATATGGTTTGTTTATTTCTAATGGACAATGCTGCTCTACATGGGAATGTGGCATGTGGGATATGAGGCTATAAGGACACTCCCAAGTCTTTTGATTTCCTCTCTGGACAACAGGACCATGTACCGTGACTGCTGTATAAATAGATCATGGAAAATCATAGATGGAGACAAACAGTTTACAGCTAATGACCCTCAAAGTTACCACCACAAAATAGCAATTTTATAGATTTGAGCATAGCTGACAAATTGTTTTGGGCATACTTACCAGTGAGCATGATTTAAATCTTTGCCTCCACAACTGTACTCGACCAACTTCACAGCCATTTCCACCAAATGCCAGATGCCTGCCTTTCTTATTCTGTTGCCTTGAAGAGCTCCTGACTGGGAGCTAGCACCAGGAAAACAATGTCAGCAAGACACAGATGCACTTCAAACTTCCATCTCAAAAAGCTATTTGTATTCTCCCTACTGAAGGCCATTTTTTCCCCTAGTCAAACCAGACTGTCGCCAACCTGGCTGTAGTCATCTGAATCCCACACAGAGGTGGAATTGCTCCCCCTTCCTCAAATATGCAATAAATAGCAAGAGAAGACAGGAATTATAGGTAGTATCTCAAGAGAACAATCAAGAGGCTTTAAAAAGTGACTTCAGCAAAAGGATAAAAATTGCACAAAAGCATCCACTTTGTATAACACTGGCAATGATATTGTTCACAATAAAGAGGAGTTTTCTTTTATGAAAGACCCATGATGGTCTTTATTCAAAGATGTTTAATTTCTAAAGCCCCAAACCAATTCGGGTTTAAGACAGGAGTCAAGAGCAAGACTTCACATCATGGTGTCACCAGGACAAACGTATTAAAAAACAAAAAAGGCAGATTGATTTCCAGAAAAAAAAATATAATCATTATAAGGCTTAATTTTTTTTCCTATTAAATTGTTTTGGTCCATGATGGAGCTCTAGAACAGCACTGTCAAAAATAAAACACAAGGCACAAGGTGAGATATGTATATAATTTTAAGTTTTTCCTAGCCACTCTGTTTCAAAAAAGTAAACAAAGAGCTAAAATTAATTTTAATAATATATTTTATTTAACCCTATACGTGCAAAATAAATCATATAATAATATAAAATTATTAGTAAAATACTTTATATTCTTATTTTGACACTCTTTGAAATCCAGTCTGTGTCTATCCACAGCACATGGTGATTCAGACTATATTTCAAGTGGAGAGTGGCTTCCATATTGCATAGGACATTCTATAAGTCATAGAATGACTTCCATATCACACAGAGCATTCTTAAAGTCATAGAGCGACTTCCAAACTGCACAGAGCTGGAAAATAATCATCTTCTTTGGTTCTAGTCAGTGGGTCTGGTAAGTGCCTCCTGCCTGAGTATATTTTACTAAACATTAATGGATTTTTAGTTGAACACAGACTTAGAAAAACTGTATTATCCTATTCGGTACCATCATTCTCTTTCCTTTAATTGTACTTACTAAACATCTTATCAAATTCTTTCATATATAATTTCTTGAATATACAGCATCTTATTAAACATATTAGCAATAGATTATTAAGCCACATTAAACAGCTTGGAGAAATCAACCAGCTTACGGTCTCATAGCTAGAAACAAGCTTGTGTGTCAAAACCTTGGTCTGTCTCTCAACTGAGCTTTCCGGTGCACCATCCCAAATAGCACAGGAATGGAAAGAGTGATGGCTTGTAGCCAAGGTGAACTGTCAGACCTAAAGTGATTCAGAAAGGCCTGGGATTAAAGGGACTGAGCTGTAAGGCTTTCAGAGCTCTCTCCAAAGGGAAAAGAATGAAAGCCCTTGGAAAGATCTGCAGTTCCATTTGGGTCTTAGATCTTATGATAAGACACAAAGCCACCACCTTACACTGGTGAAGAATGAAGCTATTATTCGTAAGTCATTTACAAACACATTTCAATTCATGAAATCACATTTCGTGTTAATTCCTGAGAACTTCAACTCCAACTCAGTCACTTTGAGGAACTGCACTGTTGGAACCCAGAACATCTCCTGAATCAGCCTAGTGTTTCCAGATATTTAAGGCCATCAACCCCATGGAATTTTTTTCACCCTTCATCAACCTGGAGTTCTGAGGCAAACTACTGAGGAAAATAACTTGGTCACAGGCTTTGATCCCTGAAAAGTACAAGCGATTAATTGGTTGATTTCTTTGTAAACCTAGAGATAATAACTAGATGTCCTACCCATCTACCACACGGCCTACTGGTTTTAGTCACTCCTGGGCCACTACGCTGACTTCATTTATTTAATCAATGTCCCTTAATTCTAGCATCTTAGATATTTGCTGGCATATTATTTGATTGAAACTCAGCATTTATCAAAAGTGCCACTAAGAAAAAAAAAGATATTTAAAAAGGGCACACTAATGAACACAGCAACTACTTGGCCCTTTTTAGCAGTGGTTTTCAACCTTGACTTCACATTGGAATCACCCAGGGAGTTTTTTTTTTTTTTTAAAATGCCTCATTTCCCAGCAGAGATCCTGATTTAATTGGTCCAGGATGTGGCATGGGCATCAGGAATTTTAAAGCTCCCCCGATGATTCTAACATACAGCCAGGGTTGAGAATCACTGCTCTATATTCTCTAAACATTATCCCTTAGTTATGTTAGCAGTGCAAGTTTAAGCAAAGTAAATGGACCATATTTCCTAAGATTCACATAAAAATGCCTTGAGAGAATAAATACGCAATGTTATGCCTGTGGTTTTAATGGCAAGTAAATAAAAATATCCAGCCAAATGATATTTCTGCTGTGGGTACTTTGTAACACTGAAGATATGAACTAACATACATGATAAATTCTTCCTTAGATTAAATCCCAGGAAAAATAATGAGTGGATTTTGTTTTGTTTTTTGTTATTGGAAGAGAGAGAGAGGAGAGCGGGAGCACATGCACGTGCGTGCAGAGGGAGGGGCAGAGGGAGAGAATCTCCAGCAGGCAACACACTTAGCATAGAACCTGACTCAGGACATGATCTCAGAACCCCAAGATCATGACCTGAGCCAGAATCAAGTGTAAGTCATATAACCAACTGAGCCACCCTTGTGTCCCCCCCTTTTTTCCCCAGAAAGTGGTATACTTCATTAATCAGATGAGATAACCAGGCTTTTCATTTCAGATAACTGAAATATCTATAATTTTGTTCCTTATAATTTTTTTTCTTCAGAAAAAATTGCCTTTGTCGTGTGTTACTTTCAAATTCATAAGCCACATCCACTCGTTTTTAGAAGTAGATGGAGTATAACAAAAAAAAGCCTTGCTTTTCTCCATTGAATCAAATTATCTGTTAACTTTCCCCACGTGTTTTGTTTTGTTTTTGTTTTTTTGCCCTTGACCTTTCTTGTGACCATATCTTTGTTCCATTTTCTCCATTATGCCTAAAGGTCACAAGGCGCAGTCCTTCTTAGTACGCCATGCTCTAGATCTTTTTCTCTTTATCTCACCATCTATTAAAGTTTAACTTCCTGGATGTCAACTTCCTCCTAATAATGTCCTACACACTAAACTTCATGTCAGTCTGCTTCTTGCAGAACTCCATCTGGGGCACACCCATGAGGCTGGCACAAATATTACACCTATTTTACAAATGAGTAAACTGATACCTAGGGGAGATTAAATTACCTGCCCAAGGTGCTAGCGTGAACAGATGAGGGAACTATCATTTGAACCCAGATTTGACTTTAGAGCCTACAGCCACAAGAGCATCACTACCAAACCATGACGACCAAGTAGGGATTTCAAATACTTTAAAAATAAGTATCAGTGTTTTGTGTCCACCTCTAGGAAATCTTTGGGTAGCTCTTGGGATCCACACTTCTAGAAGGGAGGAGAAGGAAACATTGGACAGGAAAAACGGAGCTGCAATGAAGCTCTGACAAAGGTCTCAGCCTTTGGAGATCTCAGGAATTGAGGTGGCTCTTTAATTGGGGTGAGAGGTCTAAGCCCTTTGACCCCCTGTAGTGATCAGTCACTGGATACAGGCTTCCCTGGAAGGGGATCTGTTCTTGGGAGAAATACCACAGGGTCCTTTCCTACAGCATCTCTGGCAGCTGGGGAGTGAGTTCTCCATTTCTGAAGGGAGATTTTTTTTTTTTAAAGAGATTATTTTTATTTATTTGACAGAGAGAACACAAGGAGGGGGCGTAGGAGAGGGAGAAGCAGGCTACCCACTGAGCAGGGAGCTCAATCCCCGGACTCCGGGATCATGACCCAAACCAAAGGCAGTCACTCAACAACTGAGCCACCCAGGCACTCCCTGAAGGGAGATCTTTAAGAAATATCACAGTCTTCACCCCAGGGTTGTTCTAAGGCGCTGTTCATCGCAGGGTTGTTCATCCCAGTATTCTAACCACGGGATGTGGTCAACCCAGAGACGTTCACCTTCAAAAACTATGAACTACTGACTAGGTTCAACATGATCAAGTCAAGTAAACAGAACTTACAGCAGAATAGAGCAATCTTTTCTTTAGTAGTGGGCTTGGTAGCAATGATTAGGAGTTCCTTGCTGAAAGACCAAGGAAAAAATGTACTACCCTACAACCTGACCACACCACGGGGCTGCTGGGCCCTCATGAAACATCTGTTACCAAAGTACGAAACTACTTGTGAAGACACCTCTTCCTAAAAAATAGCAATATTCAAACGAAATCTTAACAAATGAACAATAAAATAAACAATATATATATACTCTATCTTTTTCACCACCAGCTTCCAATTTCTTTCCCATCAATGAGCTATAAAATGATCAGGTTCAATTTGGAGGTTCAGCTTCAGAACACATGTCCCATGCTCCCCCACTCCGTTTCATAGATTAAAAAAAAGTAGTCACATCCAAGCAAATTCTCCTGATATTTGAAATAGTGTTTTAAAGATAAAATAAATTCTACTTAAATATTTAGCTTTCTAATTTTCTAGGAATCTTTTCAACATCTGGCTGTTGTTGCTATTGCGAATCAGAATTCCAGCTAACAGAGCAGAATTCTGTAGATAGCAATTTTGGTTTTGGTGAAAGCAGCCTCAGGGGTCCTAGAGGCTGGTATGAAACTTGCTTATCATTTGTGAAATGGAATTATATTATAGGCTGCACACTGCTTCTGGACACAAAAGCAAACAGAGCCCCAATTCACATGAGCCCCAGCACAGGTGGGCTTCTACAGGGATGAGTGATGGCCAGGACCAAATGGGGGTGTTTTCTGGAGTCACTGCCACTATTCTTGGAATGAACAGGTTGGTATTTTGGGAGGATAATGTTAAACCTAATACATATGACAAAGTAAATAAAAATAATAAATAAAAAAACTGAAAGGAAAATTTATGCAAATATTTATAATAAATTACTCTAGAAAACATGATTTCCCCTTTGAGGAAGAATTTGTTGTCCGGCTCCTGGAAGTGTGCTCAGCAGAGGGCCTTCAGCTCTCAGCATTTTCAGGGACCGCCTGTTGTAGCGAACTGCTGTGTACCAGGTCACTACCCTTCTCAGGGCAATGAATGACCAACATGAAGGAAAAAAGGCCTGGCCAACTCAGGCCCCTTTGCTACAACTCTGAAGGGCCTCCCTACCTCCAGAGTTCCCTGAAGGGTTGGCAAATGCTATCGCTGGATCTGCATTATTCTTAATGTCTCCTCCTAACCACAAAGTCTGCTTCTTGGGAAACCTGACCCATGACAGGGGCTAAGATACAGATTCATAAAAGGATAATTTCCTTCACACTATTTTCCAGTCAATGTCAGAATCCCTTCTGACACTATTCTCACATGGAATCATCCCCATTTACCAACCTATCTTAGGACCACTACGACAGAGGTCTGAATGCCCCCTGGCAAGCTGAAATTGATATGGCTGTCACTCTCAACACTCACAACCTGTTCTTCCTCTGGCAGTGATCAAGAACGAGTTGAATGTTGCTTTCAAAGCACTACCTACTTTTAAAAAAAAAAAAAATACTTACTTGCACCTGTTGTGTAGGGTTTTCAGTCTGAACGTCTCCATCTCCCTTAACTCTTCCTCAGAGGTGAAGCTTTGGAAATCTCTCAATGTCCTCGATGTTCTTTCCTGAGCATACTCTAGTTGTTCCAAATCTTTCCTATGATGTACTGCTCAAAAGGAAATTAATTTCTCTCTGTAAGATATGAACATCATAGGGGTGGGACTGTCACTCACTTTGTAATAATAATAATAGCGTTAGCTATTTTAGCAACCACATCGAAATATTTACTTACACTGAGCTCCAGAAATTTTAAAAGTACAAAAATTTAATAAATGACACTTTTTTTTTTAACATGTAAAACATCTGTTTGTAAGACTCTATGAAGAAAAAGAAAAGGCAAACAACAGAATGAGCCAAGACAGGGTCAAAACAAATATTACATTGTGTAAATACACACACACACACACACACACACACAAACACACACACTCTCAGAAGGAGATATATAGATATAGATATAGATATATAGATATAAATATCATATATGAACTCCTCCTACAAATCAGTAAGAAAAAGATTCCCTAGTAGAGATGTGGGCAAAGGACTTGAGCAGACACTTCCCAAAAGATATCAAAATGGTCAAAAAACATGGGAAGTAGCTCAACTTCATTAATCATCAGGGAAATTAAAACTAAACCCCTGAAATACATGATACACCCACCAGAACAGCTAAAAAGAAAAACACAGAAAATACCACATTTTGATGATGCTGAGCAACTAAATTGCTCATATACTGCTAGTATGGTTCATGGAACAACTAACTATCTGGGAAGGCTGAACTATGTATCTGTTATCCAGCCACTCCACCACAAGGTATACATTCAACAGAAATGTAGACCTATGTTCACTTGAAGACACTCAGAAGACGATTTACAAGAATGCCATTCCTAATAGCCAAAACATGAAAACAACCCAGTGCCCATTAGAGTAGAATAAGTATGTTGCATAATTAGACCACGGAATTAATACAGCAATGAAAATAAACAATGTGACATGGGACAGCAAGGATGAATCTTCTAAACATAAGGCTGAATGAGAGTGGGCACCTGGGTGGCTCAGTTGGTTAAGTGACTGCCTTCGGCATGGGTCATGATCCCAGGGTCCTGGGTCCTGGGATCAAGCCCCACATCGGGCTTCCCTTGCTCTATTTTTCTCTCTTCCTCTGCTTGCCACTCCCCTTGCTTGTGCTCTCTCTCTGTCAAATAAAATAAAAAATCCAGTGAGAGAAGTCAGATTTTTTTTTTCAAGTAAATACTATATGATTCCAATTGTATAAAATTTAAAAACAGGTAGAATTAATTTATAGTGTTAGAAGTTAGGGTACCCCCTGAGAGGAGATAGTTGCTGGAAAAAAGGACAAGATAAGTTTCTGGAATGTTAATATTCTATTTCTTGATCTGGGCATTATACTGGGTGTTACACAGGTATACTCTTTGTGAATTCAGGAAGCTGAATTTTTGTTATTTTTATTTTATTTTTATTTGGATTACTTCAAACTGAACTTGTAAGATAACTGTTAGATAGTACTGGATAACTGCAATATTCATTGCAGTGAATCCAGGTGAATTTTAGAAGGTGATCACCTTTCCTAGCATTCCCCGTACCAGGCTGTCCCTCATTTGTTTCTTTCACATGAATTCTGATTTCATCACCAGCCAGATTTTATAGTAACAAGAGGAAAGCATATACAGGGCTACTAGTAATAAGGAAAACCCAAATGTTTACCCATGTAATTATTATTTGCAGTACTCTTTATTTGTTTGAGTAGATTCAGATTTCTGTCTGGTATAATTTTCCTTCTCACTGAAGGATTTTACCATTTCTTATAATGATAAATCTGCTGTGATGAATTATTTCAGCTTTTATAAGTCTGAAAACTCTATTTTACCTTCATTTTGGAAAGTATCTTCTTTTCTTTCCTTTTTTTTTTTAAGATTTTATTTATTTATTTGACAGAGAAAGAGATCACAAGCAGGCAGAGGCAGACAAAGAGAGAGGGGGAAGCAGGCTCCCTGCTGAGCAGAGAGCCCGATGCGGGGCTTGATCCCAGGACCCTGAGATCATGACCTGAGCCGAAGGCAGAGGCTCAACCCACTGAGCCACCCAGGCACTCCGGGAAAGTATTTTCAATAGGTTAGTATTCTGGGTTAACAATTTCTTTTTTTCTCTAAGTACTTTAAAAGTGCTTCCCCACTGCCTTCTTATTTGCATTGCTTCTGATGAGAAATATTTCATCTTCATCTTCTTTCTCCTATACATAATGTGAGCTTTTACCCTTGGTTGCTTTTAAGACTTTCTCTTTACCACTAGATTTTTTATTATGATGTGCTTTGGTGTAGTTTTCTTCAAATTCCTTGTGCTTAAAGTTTGTTAATCTTCTTGGAATTGTGGGTTTATAGTTTTCATACAATTCAGAAAATGTAGGTCATTATTTATTCAAATATTTCTTTTCTGTTCCAATCCTCTCTACTTTCCTTTATGGCTCCACTTACACATACATTAAGCCATTTAACCCTGACACTTTGTTTTTCCTTTTAAAAAATTTTGAAAAAAAAAATTGTTTCCTTTCAGAAAATACTACTACTATGTTTTCAAGTTTACTACTCTTTTCTTCCGAGATGTCTAATCAATCAAGTGTATTTTTCACCTCACACACTGTAGTTTCATCTCTAATAGTCTGGCTTGGGAATTTGTCTTTGTCATGCCTCTTTTTCACCTTATGTGTTAATAGTTACTATAACACTTTCAAGGTTTTTGACCACTACTTCTATCACCTGTGTTAATTTCCACTGATTGATTTTTCTCATTAAGGGTCATATTTTCCTGCCTTTTTCATGCCTGTAACCATTGACATGGATGCCAGAGACTGCGAATGCTACTTTTTTAGATGCTGGGTATTGTTGTGTTTCTATAAATATTGTTTAGCTTTGGTTTGGAATGCAGCTAAATTTCTTAGAAACAGTCTGATCTTGTTAAGTCTTGCTTAAGATTCATTAGCTGAAGTCAGAGCCACGTTCAGTCTATAGCTAATTATTCACCCACAATTAAGTTAGATTTTTCTGAGTAAATTACTCCAACACTGTCTGTGGCTGCTGGGAACACGCACCCCTTCTTGTCCTAGATGAGTGCCAGGCACTCTTCCCTCTAATCCTTTCAGATGCATTCATCAGCACTGAGCCCAGCAAGACTGATGAGCACTGCTGCACACTCAAGGTGAACCCTGTGAGGATCTCTGAGGTGTTTCTTTCGTGCAGCTCTGTCCTGCACACACTAGCTGCTTTTGGTTTCCCTGGTCTCTCAGCTGTTTCCTCACCTCAGAGAGTCTTCCAGGCTTTGCTGGTTCCTCCTCCTGTGTTATGGGCTAGAAACCCAAGGCAGTCAGCTGGGTCAAGAGAAGGGTTTACTTCTTTTGTTTCTCATGTCTCAAAGATCACTGTCCTTCGGCATCTGATGCCCAATGTCTTTGACAAACGATGTTTCAGATATTTTATTTGTGTGTGTGTGAAGGGGGTAGGGAGAGAAGGTGGAAGAAGAGGAGGGTTGCTTCCGCTGGGAGGATAAATGCAATTCTTGTTACTCCATCTTGGCCAAAAGCAAGGCCTAAAGCCAAAGCATAATTAAAATCTAAGAGGCATAACTACACAGATAACATGGAATAATCTCCAAGCTATTTTGTTAAATTAAGGGAAAAAAAAGGATCAGCACAGTATGTATCATATGTAACAATTTATGCTAAGTAAATAAATACTTTAAAAGACCTTCTATACACACTGACACATGTATCAGCAGGCAAAATTTTAAAAGAATATGCAAGAAAGTATAAGAAAGGACTTTCTGGGGTGTCTGGGTGGTGCAGTCGTTAAGTGTCTGACTCTTGGTTTCGGCTCAAGTCATGATCTCAGGGTTGTGGGATCAAGCCTCACATAGGCCTCCACACTCTCACTGAGTCTGCTTGAGACTCACTCCCTCTGCCACTCCCCTAAATAAATAAATCTGAAAAAGGAAGGAAGGAAGGAAGGAAGGGGCTTTCTTCAGGATTGGCAGTGGTAGGAGACTAATTTTTCATTGTACTTTGAACTGAATTCTTAGGCATGTGCTTTTAATCTAATAATTAAAATTATCAAAAAAAAAGTATTGTCTATTTTTCCATTGTCTCACACCAATAGGACATGTAATATATTTTGCTATAAGTATAACACATGCTAGTTTATTAGATTACAGCTAGAAATCACCATCCCAACTGCCATTAGCTCTGCTTAATTCCATTCTTACTATGTTTACTCTTCAGTTGCCCAGACATATGCAGCTTAGAGGACAAAGCTCCAATGCTGTCAGCAAAAATACATATAGTTCCTAAACCACTGTAACCTATGGTAATGTTTCTGTTTTGGGTAGATATTAAAAAAGTCAGTTTCAATGAAGAAATGCAGAATTTCTTCAGCGTCCCACTATGATTGGTTGTCCATTGGACATTTATCCTTTGAGTTCAAAAACCTTGTGGTGAAAAATGAAGATCTCTAAGGTCCCTTAGCTCAGGTATCTGGTGCCTGTCTGATTCCTATAAAAATTTTGGCTGGACAGGCCTGCAATGAAATATAAAGGATTAAAGCAGTGCTAGTGGTCAAAGGGTAGGCCCAAGAATCAGGTCAAGATAAATATTTCAAATATGGTAAATCACAGCTCTTAGTAACCTTTATCACACAATTTGGCACTGAATTCTCTCTCCTTCCCATTGCTCTCTACTTGTGTCAGGGATGTGGGTCTCCTTTTGATCTAAAGCAGAGAAATCTTATTTCATAGTTCTCTAGTGTCTCTCCTTACAACTCTGTGCTAAAAAGTAGAAACTGAATATATGTCATAAACCTTGGCTTCATGATAAAAAAGTATCACAGGCCACTTTTGCCCAAAAAACTGTCCCCCAAGAGGCAATAGCTATTAATATCTAATATCTCTAGGCGTGACTGGCTTGGTCTGCTGGGAGAAAACTAAAAAAAGACCTTTATCAACCAATCAATCAAATCAATCAGAACAGCAAGAAGAAAGCCAAAAGGAAAAGAAGAGAGAGAGAGAGAGAGAGAGAGAAATGAGGTAATGCTTTTTGTGGAGAGGGGTAGTGTGGCTCCTAGCAGCTGCCTCATTGCCTAGGACCAAGATTCCAGCCTTGCCGGGAACTCACAGTACAGGAACCCTCCACCAGGATGGAGACCTTCCATGAGGTTCAATTACAGGCAGAGTTTCTTGGAGGCAGAAAATTACCATAAAAATCCTGGGGACTATGAAAGCTACCAAGGACTCATCTTACTATCATTTACATTTTTCAACTCTATATATTATAAAAATTTTAGCCCAAAGAAAGTAAAATGTAAGAAATCAGCATACAGATGTGAAAGCCCAGGACAGAGTTAAGGAAAACCAGTTTATGACAACCACCATCACAAAGAGCCACACAAAATCACAGGATAAAATTTACACCTTTATCTTTGGGATAATTGCTCCTTTTCATTTTGTCCCCTTCTGCCCTGCAACTATCTGATTAGTTAATATCTAAGGTATAAATAAGGAATACTTGCTTAGGGATTAACTGCCTTGTTGTCAATGTATTTTCATAAAGAAAAGTGGGGACATTATCTTTATAGTGAAGTATAAATGCAAAGCCATCTGTAGGTTGGAAATCTAACATCTGATTTTGCCTGTTCCCAGGTTCCACACTCCCTGGAAGAGTATGTAATCCATTCCCTCCTCTTGTTTTTATTTTTATTTATATTTAAAAAAAAATAACCTCACTCTTCCATAGCATCCTACTCCATGTTTCTTTTTTTTTTATTATTATTTTATTTATTTGACAGAGAGAAACTAGGCAGAAAGGCAGACAGAGAGAGAGGAGGAAGCAGGCTCCCTGCAGAGCAGAGAGCCGGATGCGGGGCTCGATCCCAGGACCCTGGGATCATGACCCAAGCCGAAGGCAGAGGCTTTAACCCACTGAGCCACCCAGGCGCCCCCTACCCCATGTTTCTGAATAAAACAGAAAGTAGGTATTAACCAAAAAGACTGGGAAATATTTAAAATGTCTTCTTTAAATAAACAAGGATTATTCAATGAGTGGCCCATCATTTCTCAAGGGTTTTTTTCATACTTGCTCACTTATAGAGGGTAATTATACAACAGGTTTATAACTCAAGAAGATATAGTGGCTGTGCCTCTAGACCCAGGTCTAGCTCATTTTGACTTCCAGGTGCTAAATTATGGGAAAAGTTTGTGTGCAGCTCTAAGGAAAAGAACTCCATGGAGGAGTCCACACAGCTGGACACCCTGGTCTGTGGGCTGGAGTGACTCAAAATTACTTCAGGCAGAAAGGGAGGATGGAAAAGATAATGAAGTGGATGCTGGGATCTGACTGTAGACTAGGAAAGACTGTGGTCATCTAGAAGATGGGATTTAAAACTTCATGTCCAAAATGCTGATGATCACCAACAGAAGTATCACTCAGGGGAACAGGGCATAAGGGAAAATTACATAGTGTAGAATTCACAGAATATTATTATACAGATGAAATCCAGTTAAGATCAACAGCAATCATGGTCTTTATAGGAAGAAAAGAGTAATGCAAAATTAACCTGAGAGATGTCCTTTATCTGATTACAGTGAAACTCTAACCAAGAGTAAGTCTTCTGGATCTCATCCCATCCCTCTACAGTCTATATTTTTCTATAACAGCTTTGAGATATACTCACATACCATAAAAATCATCCACTGAAAGTATAAAGTTAAATGTTTCAATTAGGCCCACAGAGTTGTGCAAATATCAGCACAATCTAATTTTAGAAAACTTCACCAGTCCAAACAAGAAACCCCATATCCACTGTCAATCACTCTATCAAAGAACAAGAAAGAATGCTTAGGACTAAAATTCTTTTTTTATAAAATAGAAATAATAGAAGAACTTGAGGGAATTTCAAAGACTACCAAGCAAAATAAAAGTAAAAGTTATCGGTGAAAAGAAATGATATAGCGATCCAATGGCCAACAAATAAGTCCCATAAACGTAAGACAGAGAAAGTGGTAAAAGGAAATTTCTGAATAAACAATGGGAAATTCCTTTGGACTGAAGACTGAAGATTGAGAGACTGAGAGATGCTAATGAGTCCCCAGGAAAATAAATGAGCAATCCCCACACCCCCCAAAAGCCCTCATTTATATATATCTCCAAGATATATATATATATATATATATATATATATATATATATATATATATATATATATATATCTCCAAGAAATTTCAGCACATCAATGGAAAAAAAAAAAAAGATTCTAAAAGCTTCCATGTAGGTAAAAACACCCAGATCACACGTAGTGTAAATAAACATCCGGAATTTAAAAAAACAAACAAACAAAAAAAACACCACTGGGGCAATGCCTTCGAGCCCCAAGGTTAAATGACTTTTGATCTGGGATTCAACAGCCAATCTTGTTATCATTTGAGTGTGAGAGCTGAACAAAGATATTTTAATGCATGCAAAACATATAAGAAAGCAAACAGCCTCTATGGTCCTTTCCTGGGAAATTAATACTTAAAGGACAAAAAACCCAGAAAGAAACTATGGGACAATCCTGGAGAGGAGAGAGAGGAGGTAAAATGATAAAATCTGAGCAGACCTAAAAAGAAATTCAGAAATATAAGAACTAAAAAGGAGAAAGAGGGAATGAAAAAGGAGAGCAGAGAGAGAAGAGAGACTAAATGAAAGGGAGAAAGGGAAACCCTGTAATATTCGGATATCCTGTATAATTAAAAGCTTGCTTTAATTTAGAAATAATATAAAGACATGTTCTCAAAAACAATAAAGGAATTTAGAAACATTGAGAAAAACAAAACACTGAACAATAAAATAATTGCTACAATATTAAAAAAAACTTGTGGTGGGGGATTTTCATTAATCAAAGGAAATAATATATATTTGTTAAAAAAAAATATATATATATATATATATATATATATATGTTAAGAATATTCTCCTTGAGGCACCCTGCATGGGTCAGTCTGTGGAACATGTGACTCTTGATCTCAGGGTTCTGAGTTTGAGCCCCATGTTGGGAGTAGAGATTATTTTAAAAAAAATAATATGACCTTTTAAAAGAAGAATATTCTTCTTAAAGTGACCCAATCATAATTTGAGTTCTGAGATCTTGAAAACATGGAAATGTATCTGCGGTCACACCTGAATTATATTCCACACATATAATAGAATTATAGTTCAGGTATTTTCTTAGATCTTTAAGGTCATCTTTCTATTTTCTCTTCAAGTTCTCGTCTATTTCGTGCATTATTTTCTCACCCAGCATCAGCTGTGTCATTCATCCAACTGTTTTTCAGAAGTCCCATCACCAGCAACCATTTATTTTATTTGTATCTGTATCTGAAGTGGGGCTTGTAAAACATAGGATTTTAGCTGACTACCTTACCACCCTCAATAACACAAGGCTTCTACTAGTTGAGAGAAAAGGAGAATGATCTATCGTTTAGGCAGCTAGTAGTCTACCCACAAAATATGCCACAAAATTAACTATACAGTTACAGTTTTTGAAATCATATATGCCCAAATATATGTCTAGATCTTTTCTAAGAAGTTCAGGATCAATTATCATTCAGTGACAGTCTCTAACTAGTAGCTTTCACATAATCCTTAAGATAATTCTCTGAACCAGAGATACTCATCAGTTTGCAGATTAAAACACAGAAGTGTAGCATGATAAAAGAATTTGCCCAAGGCTGTAAGACCAGGAAATATCGGAATTAGGACCCAAATGCAAATCACCTAATTCTGATTTCAGAGTTATTTCCATGCTATCACCTCCTCCAGTAACCCTTCCTACAAACAGTTAAACTTCCTTCTCCAAGTCTATCGTCAATGGAAAATTATATATATTTATATCCAATTGCCTGCTCATCTATCTGCCTTAGTTAGCTCAAGACCATTAGCTAAAATAGAAAATGTTTATCAATTTTACCCAATATTAAGAAAAACACCTAAAGGTCCATATATCAAACTGTAGAATATTCAGTCATAAGTACCACTGACCTAAAACTATGTCCTACAGCACAGAGAAATGTAGGAAATGAGCACTTAATTTCTACTGATGTAAATGTCCTGTGCAATTCACTCACTTTTTATTCATTTATTCAACATGTACTACCAATAAGGTGAAACTTTGTGAAAAAGCAGCTAGATAAGATGCAGCATGTCTCAGAAGTTATTACACATATACCTGGAATGCATAGAGATTGAATTCCTCGATCTTTAGTACTCAGAAGCATCTGTGAACACTCAGATGCTTCTGAGTACTCACATTTCATGAACACAGCTTTATTTGAAGCATTCCAACTTTTAATGCAAAAATCAACTAAAATAATCATGAGTCTTTAGCCTGGTGGAGTTGGAGGGGAACATTAATTAAAGATGCATAGTTGTTGCAGCAGAATCTAATCTCAGAACAGCTGTCTGTGAAGTGTGCTCCAAGACAGATCTAAATTCTAAATACAAGATGAGGGGCGCCTGGGTGGCTCAGTGGGTTGAGCCTCTGCCTTCAGCTCAGGTCATGATCTCGGGGTCCTGGGATCAAGTCTCGCATCCAGCTCTCTGCTCAGCAGGGAGCCTGCTTCCCCCTCTGTCTGCCTCTCAGCCTACTTGTGATCGCTGTTAAATACATACATACATACATACATACATACATACAAGATAAGTGCAACAAAACATGAAAGATAGGGTAAGATCTTAAGTGGGGGTAGGGGAACTAATAATGAAAACTACGGGAAGCCTGACCTCTTCAGAGGAGTAATTAATACTGACTAACACTAAGATCATTAGGAAAAGTGTTGAGCAATTTAAGAGTTATGTCTAAGACAAAAGAAACAGATATATAAATCCCAAACATTAAACAAAATACTGCATCATTCCTGTTAGAGATTGCATAAAAAAATGAAAGCAGAGGGGCGCCTGGGTGGCTCAGTGGTTTAAGCCTCTGCCTTCGGCTCGGGTCATGATCTCAGGGTCCTGGGATCGAGCCCCGCGTCGGGCTCTCTGTTCAGCGGGGGAGCCTGCTTCCCCCTCTCTCTCTGCCTGCCTCTCTGCCTACTTGTGATCTCTCTGTCTATCAAATAAATAAATAAAAATCTTTAAAAAAATAAAAATAAAAAAAAATGAAAGAAATATCAAGAAAAGAGAACTTTAAAATTGAAACCAAGATGTTAGAAAGATCATCAGGGTGCCTGGCTGGCCCCTGACTTCAGCTCAGGTCATGATCTTGGGGTCCTGAGGTGGAGCACTGCCTTGAGTTCCACAGGGAGTCTGCTTGTTTCTTCTCCCTCTCCCCTCCCCTCTGCACCTCCCCCAGCTTGTGCTCTCTTTCTCTCTCTCAAATAAATAAAATCTTTAGAAAAAAAACTTCTTAAATGAACAAAAAATTAAAAGATAAAAAGCCAACTTCATCTTCAGTGTAATAAGAAAAAGGATACTACCAGAAATGAAAACTACAAAGAAAATATACACCAAAACAGGGATATTTGGATCCTAAGGAGAACATTGGTAAAGGGGACACAGAACCCCTCAGACACTGATCAAGAAATAGGATTCTTGCTTAATAAGGCACAGTATTGGAAGGCCTGTCTCATGATTCTTTGTTAGTAATGAAATCAAAGTCTGTGGACCGAGCATGGGAAAAGGCAGATAATGTCCCCCAAGAGACCCAACCTGAAACCAAAAAACAGCAGGAGAGGTGAAGCTGAAGGTGAAATAGACATGCCATTTCTAATTGTGTATGACCTGTCCTGGGAACCTCGAGGGACCTCCCAGAGGTGAGGCACTGCCAAGAAGGCGAAGAGAGTCATTCCCGGGTCACAGCACAGGGAGTGCAACTAGGTGGGCATTGCTATGAGCCACAGGGAGGTGGGCAGTGATGTGCTCCCCAGCATAGAGTATTCTTAAAAAGATTCAGCGAGGAGATACTGAAGAAAACAAATCCAAACAGAAATCTAATGCTCTTTCACCCTCCTGCCCATCCTCAAGACACATTTGAAAATAGCTTCACTCCCTCCCAATCCCATCTTGTTTCATTTATTCTTCTCCTACCCACAAACCATAAGTGACTCTTAATCTCACAAAACAAACTGAGGGTTGCTGGGGGGAGGGGGTTTGGGAGAAGGGGGTGGGATTATGGACATTGGGGAGGGTATGTGCTTTGGTGAGTGCTGTGAAGTGTGTAAGCCTGGTGATTCACAGACCTGTACCTCTGGGGATAAAAATATATGTTTATAAAAAATAAAAACTTAATTACAAAAAAAAAAAGAAAATAGCTTCACTGTCTCAAAGGGAAGTAATAATGAGAAAAGAACCAGCTATGAATTTATGAGTAGAAACTTCAAAGCAAAAAGAGGAAAGGAATATAAGTACAGATCAAGGACACACACCCTAACAGAAACTATTTCAGGAATCGGACAAACAGATCCCCATCCTCAAGCAGATTATAAACGCAATTTCAAAAAATTAAGAAGGGCACAAAGCATAGATACAGGTATTCAAATAATAGGAGGAAATAATATTTTTTTAAAAAGATTTTTACAAAAGAAGAAATAAAGGGAAGAGAAAATGGAGCTGATCCTTTTATAAAAAAAACAGATTTTTTTTTTTAATTATCTTAAGGGCATACAGCAAATGGAGACCAAGACATGTATTTAAGAAAATCAACCAGGTCTTGGTAAGAACAATGAGAATTTGTGGCACTTGAGCTATCACCTGCTACTTCCCTTCCCACCCCTAGTTCAATGGGACGAAGAAGCTGGACTCCAGCTCACAGGCAAGATCTATCGTCTGTCACAGCACCAGGGCTAGTTCATCGGCACTTCTCATTCCCTCACCTCCCATTTCACACTGCAGAGCCTACACTGCAGGTGAATTCAGTCACCTCCCGCCAGCCACCAAATCACAGGACAGAGGCTTAAGTGCAGGCACAGCAGGTGCCTGAGACTACTGGGGCCCCAATCACCTTCATCCCAGTTCACTCACAGCATGAAAGTTCCAGACCAGGAGAAGCTGGGGAGATCGGAGGCTATTGCTTCTAACTAGTGCCCTGCCGATGAGCCAGGAATGCCATCCTAAGAAAAAGAGACTCTGTCCCCACCATCTGCTCTGCAGCAGCGGCTCAGAGATTTTGCCCAGGGGTAGATGCTGGTTGTAAGAATAGAGAGGTTCTAAGCTCTGCTCAAAAAACAAAAACAAAAACTAACGTTATTTGAAACAAAGTATAGGGAAGTTCAAGCCTCTCCAAACACTCTTCAAAACAGAGAGATTTTGGCACTAAACAATTAGCAGGAGGCTGAGAGCTCTCCAGAGCAACAAGCTAACCTAGAGGTTAGCTAGATGACCAGAGCTCTAGAACCTGGGAAAGAGAGAGCTGAGGAGAGCCCTCATATGGTCAGAACAAACCTCAAAGACTGCCAAGACCGGCATAAAACTACCCCTGAAAATGGGTCCAGGGGTGCCTCGGTGGCTCAGTGGGTTAAAGCCTCTGCCTTCGGCTCAGGTCATGAGCCCAGGGTCCTGGGATCAAGCCCCACATCGGGCTCTCTGCTCAGCAGGGAGCCTGCTTCCTCCTCTTTCTCTGCCTGCCTTTCTGCCTACTTGTGATCTCTGTCTGTCAAATAAGTAAATAAAAATCTTTTAAAAAAAGAAAATAGGTCCCAAACTACCTGGATACAGTTGTAGTGCAATCTATGCCCCAGAGCATCATTGAAAACAAAACAGCAATCCCTTCCAGGAGAGCAGCTATCAGGTGGGGGTGCCCTCTGTGGAGTCACACCAGAAGCTTCACCACTGGGAGTGAGGGGAACAGACTTTACTACCATAGTCCAGACAAGTCACTGAACAAATAAACAAGCAAACAACAAAGCATGGAAGGGGGCCAATATCCTCAGCTGCTGAAATATATTAGTGAAAATGCCCATTTTTGACAACAATAAAAATATGAAATATTCAAAGAAACAGGAATGTTTCTTTTTATGTGCCCCATGCACAGGGAGGAAACAAGCAGACAGCAGAAACTACACTCAAAAGGACCCAGATGTCTGATTTAACAGACATGGACTTTAAAATAGTTACTATAAATATGTTTCAAAAAAAAAAAAAGAAAGAAAAAAAGAAATATAGATCCATTGCAATGGTGAAAGCCACAGTTCAGGCAAGAAAAATACCAGAAAATCACAACTTTAAAAAAAAAAAAACTATGGGCATACAGGACAGAAATCACACAGAGCTAAAAGATTAAAAATAATAAAAAAACAGACAAGAGATTTACCGTATAGACATAACTGAATTCTCTGAAGAAGAGAATAAGAAAAAAGCAAACAAAAAAATGAACAGAAATAGGAGAAAAGTTGCCTAAAATAAAGTAGACGTGAATCTTTTATTTAAAAAAGACTTGTCATGTTCCAAGAAAAACTGATAGAAGCAACAACAGTCATATGCGGTACAGTTACTTTACTTAAAGGAAAATAAAATGGTCCTATGGAGAGTCACATTCTCTGAGTCAGTGAAAGAAAAATATAGTTTAACAATAAAGGTATTACTCATAAAACCCTCCAATTTGAAAATTTCAAAATAATTTTTTTAATTAATTTTTTATTTTTTATAAACATATATTTTTATCCCCAGGGGTACAGGTCTGTGAATCACCAGGTTTACACACTTCACAGCACTCACCAAAGCACATACCCTCCCCAATGTCCATAATCCCACCCCCTTCTCCCAAACCCCCTCCCCCCAGCAACCCTCAGTTTGTTTTGTGAGATTAAGAGTCACTTATGGTTTGTCTCCCTCCCAATCCTACCTTGTTTCATTTATTCTTCTCCTACCCACTTAAGCCTCCATGTTGCATCACCACTTCCTCATATCAGGGAGATCATATGATAGTTGTCTTTCTCTGCTTGACTTATTTCGCTAAGCATGATTCGCTCTAGTTACATCCATGTTGTCGCAAATGGCAAGATTTCATTTCTTTTGATGGCTGCATAGTATTCCATTGTGTATATATACCACATCTTCTTGATCCATTCATCTGTTGATGGACATCTAGGTTCTTTCCATAGTTTGGCTATTGTGGACATTGCTGCTATAAACATTCGGGTGCACGTGCCCCTTTGGATCACTACATTTGTATCTTTAGGGTAAATACCCAATAGTGCAATTGCTGGGTCATAGGGCAGTTCTATTTTCAACATTTTGAGGAACCTCCATACTGTTTTCCAGAGTGGCTGCACCAGCTTGCATTCCCACCAACAGTGTAGGAGGGTTCCCCTTTCTCCGCCTCCTCGCCAGCATCTGTCATTTCCTGATTTGTTGATTTTAGCCATTCTGACTGGTGTGAGGTGATATCTCATTGTGGTTTTGATTTGTATTTCCCTGATGGAGCCCTGATGTATTTCCCGAGTGATATGGAGCACTTTTTCATGTGTCTGTTGGCCATCTGGATGTCTTCTTTGCAGAAATGTCTGTTCATGTCCTCTGCCCATTTCTTGATTCAAAATAATTTTTTTAAGATTTTACTTATTTATTCAACAGAGAGCACAGCAGGGGGAGCAGCAGGCAGAGGGAGAGGGAGAAGTAGGCTCACTGAGCAGAGAGCCCAATGCAGGGATCCATCCCGGGACCCTGGGATCATGACCTGAGCTGAAAGCAGACGCTCAATGACTGAGCCACCCAGCAGCCCATGAAATTTTCAAAATAATTTCTAAGTAACTTAAGATAAATTGAATTTCTAGGTACTGACATAAGATTAGACAATGATGAATGAAATGGAAAGAAGTTTGCAAAAACAAACCTATACATCTATTGACAACTGATTTTCTACAAGGGTGTGAGGCTACTCAAAGGGGAAAAGAATATTCTCTTCCACAAATAGTGGAAAGGGCAAAGGCCTTGAATAGACATTTCTCCAAAGAAGATACAAATGGCCAATAGATTCATGAAAAGATGTTCAATGTTAGTGGTCACAAGGGAAATGCAAATCGCACCCATAATGAGATACCACTTCACAGGCATCAGGATGGCTAGAATAAAGCAATCACAAGTGCCGATGAAGATGTTCGGAAACTGAAACCCTCACACATTTGCTAGTGGGAATGTAAAGTGGTAGACCCACTGTGAAAAGTTTGGTGGTTCCTCAATAACTTAGGCACTTGCCATAAGACTCAGTAATTCTACTGCAAAAGAACTGAAAACAGATATTCAAACAAAAACTTACATATGAATATTAACAGCAGTACTATTCACAATAGCCGAAAGGTAGGAAAAACCCAGGTGTGCATCATTGGACTGATGAGTGGGTACATAAAACAGAATATTCATACAACAGAATATTATTCAGCCATAAAAGGGAATGAAGTTCAGATACGTGCTACAACATGGATGAACCTTGAAAACATTGGGCTAAGTGAAAAAATCCAGACACAAAGACCACATACTGTATGATTCCATTTATATGAAATATCTATGATTAAGGGGCATCCATGGAGATCAAAAGGAAAATCAGAGAAGACTAGACACATTTCCGTGTTCCATTCTGTCTACAAAATCAGACATTTGGAGTAATTCATACAAAAGTTCCCTTCCAGGAAGGACGAGCATTTGTCATCCTTCTGTACATTAGTACCATCACCATTACCAATGGCTTTTTTTCTTTCTTTCTTTCAAGAAATTAAGATCACCTCACATAGGAGTTCCATTTTATATTCTTGGCCTCAAAGAAACACTGGAGATGTGGACGGATGACAAATTTCATCCATTGTTGAGTGATCATGAGGCACAGTCGTTGTTCATTTTTCTTATATGATCTCCTCTTCTTCAAACTCTAAGAAACTTGCCTTCTTTCTCTTGATACTTTTCTTTACTCCCTAATTGCTTGAATATATAAGAAATATGACCTCTGACTTGAATAGTGAAAAAAGTCACTGCTGCTAAAAAGAAAATAAAAATTCACTGTTGTTTGGTTTATGCACTTGACAGCATAGAAGTGCAAAAGGGAAAACTGATAAACTAACAGGTTTTAGTTAAATCAGAAAGTCCATTTTCATCAGTTCTACTCTTATGAGGTTTCTCCTCACAGGGTGCAGATCTTATAACCCAATAAACACCTAGCCTGGTACAAAGATAGCTCTGGATTTAGGCAAAGGAGACCGTGTGCCTCTACTTCATCCCCAAATTATCAGAGTCTCGACCAAGAGGTTGGCTTTGGTCAAACACAGAATGTTCACTTTTGCTGCCTCCCAGGAAAATGACCTCGTTTGTATTTGTGATGAGGCTGTGGAAAGAGCCTGTGGCTTTCCCCCTTTTACTTTTCAAAGGCTCTCTGACACTCACCAGGCTCTACAATAGTGCTCAGTTCCAACCCATTAGATCTGAGACAACTTTACAAAGCCACATGAGGAAGACAGAAAACAGCAGTCCCAGTTTCCCCCTTGCTCTGTGGACAAAATAAAATAGAATCATCTCAGAGGGTAGAAAAACCACATGAACTCAGACTGCTCAAATGATCCAGCGCATCCCAGACGACCTGAAACCAACAGGCATCATCCAACACCGGTTATTTATAAGACACGGTCAGAAAAAAAGCAACCTAAGCTCATGAAGAAAGCCTGTGCCACCGCTGGTGCCAGCCCAGTGCACTGCTCTGCGACGTTCTCGTGCCATTGTTTTGTGACAAATGCACACAGCTCGCACAGCTTTTCACCGGCTCTTAAATCCACCGCTGCCCGAGCATGAAATATCTTTGGGTTCCACTAAGAAAAAAAAAAAAATAAATGTGCTAACAAGCTGTTAAACCACATTTTACAACAAACGCATCAAACTGATGACTTAGCTTCAAAAATATGAACTAACCGGAATAATAAAGGCTTTGTAGAACTTGGATAAATGAAGTGATTACCTCACAGTGAGGGAAATCTGTGGGGCACATCCATGTAATCAAAAAAATAAGTTCCTGGTCCTCAGAGGAGAATTCAAAACTCTCTGCCTCACCTCCTGACAGTCCTGAGCCCAAAGGGTTTGGACAGGAGGAAAAACAACACAGGTACCAAAAAAGCAGCGGGCGGGGGTGGGAGAAAGAAAGAAATTCAGTCAGTTCTTTGATTAACAAGACTTCTTGCTGGACTTAAGTACAAACAGCTGCCCGGACTCCAACAGCCAAGCCTAAATCTAAACACTCCACTGTTTACATAACCCAAACTTAATCAAGCAACCATATAATCCACCAATTTAAAGTATCCCTAAGAGTTTCAATGTAATGTTGGTTTTCTCACAAGCTGGTCCGTCAACAAGCTGTTTAAAAATGCCAGCTCTCCCGGCTCGGCCTCCAGGGTTGCTGCTTCTCCTGCATGGTCACCCTGCAGGGCTGTCCGGGGGACACTACTTAGAGGACTTGGGATTAGGAACCATTTCCTGTTATTCTGCTGTTGGCATCGGGCGCAGCACTCGTATAATAAATCCAGAATCCAGACTGTATGTTTTTCCAAGTTTGGTTTGATAGGGTTTAATATATGATAGTGATGTCATTGCTGATAAGGAAATACCTTTCTTTATTCTCCTATGGTACTGAATTCCAGAGAGGATGGGCTCTGAGATAATCAGCTAAAGGTAATTTTCATGAGGAAAAGGATGAGAAAAGGGAAATGATGAGAGAGATGCTAAAAAAAGGAAAATGCTCATGAATGTTGAGCTAAATGAGGCTAAAAAGTCAAATGCCAACAGAAGCAAGTGACAGAGCACAAGTAAGAGAAGCCAGCTGGGCCCTGGTGTGGGGGAATAAATACAGATGTGGACTGGGGTAAATCAGAGTTCATGTACCCCACCTAGAGTAGGTATATGCTACCTAACTCCAATTCACTTATTAGTACCTGTACTGAGCTATAATTCACATACTGTGCAAATTATACAAGCTAGTGATTTTTTAGTATAATCACAGATTTATGCAGCCATTTCCACAATAGCTTTTAGAACATTTTCATCTGCCAAGGAAACTCTGTACCCTTTACAATGACTCCTCATTTCCCCCAACCCCTCCCCCCTTAGCTCTGGACAACCACAAATCCATAGATTTGCCTACTATGGACGTTTCTTAGAAATGGAACCATATAATATGTGTTCTTTTGTAACTGGTTTCTTTCCAATAGCATAATGTTTTCAAGGACTCCAACACATTTTTGCCACATATATGGACCTGGGCAGATCTTCCAAATTATAAGAGAAGTTGGGAATCTGGGTTCTTACGTGAAATTTCCCAATGTTTAAATATAGGCCACTAATTTAAATTAAACACAAATTGTACAGGCTTCCCCCTAGGGCTGGCCAAACAAACACATCTATACAGTCTGGACCATGGACCACCATTTTGTTTCTTCTGGAGTTCCTAAGACAAAGGGAGGGAAAAATAAAGAATGAGTCAAGATTAAAGAAAGCAAGAGAGGGTCAAACTCACCCAGGCAAGGTATGAAGACAGGAAGGTCTGGAGAAAAGAAATCAGGGACTTCTCAATAGAGATGACCAGATTCAGCAACCCAAGAAAAGCCCAACAGATTCCTCAAACTTCCATTGCCTCAGACAGGCTTCTCTTTTTCCACCCTGAGAGCAAACCATCTGGGATGTCAGAGAGTAAGCTTACTTTTTCACCCTCATAGACCCTGAAAAAACTAACTCAGATTGTCTCTAGAGAGAAATGAGAGAATCTAGCACCTTTAATGGGATGATTCATACATGCTGAGAGCATGATGGAAGACTTCAGAGAAGAACGGCAGCTTATCGAGAAAGAAAAGCTGAAGCTGGATATTGGGGTTACTAATAGGGGTAAAGAATTTTACACTTAAATTTATTTATCACAGAAGGAGCAAAAGTGTGCCTTTCAAGTCCCATTAGGGCTTAGCCAGATGAAGACATCAGCAATCATCTTTATAGCCTGGAATTGAGAGGGCTCTTGGCTCTACTTCTGGATTAATGTGCCAAATTCTGGGAAGAAGATTATTTCAATACTACCACAGTTGATTTGATGGACATCTATTTCTCAAGGAATAGAAATCCCCTATCTCAGGCCCACCAAATTCAACCCACTGTCAAAACTAAGTTCTTTATAGGACAATCGTATGGGGCTGGGCAAACTGTGAGTCTGGGGAGAGAAACAGTGACCTGAAGCATATCTAAAGGCCTGTCACCTTCTACTCAATGACCCTAAGCCTGACACTGAGGACACACTGATTTTCTTTACTATTTCTGCGATTTACTGTTTTCAGGAATTTCCTCTTGTAAGTTTGCAGAGTTTAACTTGGGTAAAGTTCAAGGCATTTTAAAGGTGTTTATTGTCTACAAATCATGTGCAAAGAAAGGTCAAGGAAGGCATGAACTCTGCCCCAAGAGAAGTCACGGTGAGACAAGAACTATATACATTTCACCACAATTTGATTGGTGGGTATCATTAACACTAGCCAAGTGCTAATAAGGTACATTCCGTTAGAACGAACCTAGGATGTTATCCCCCCCCAAAAAATTGTACCAAGTAACATTTTAAAGTCTATTAATCATTTTGTAATAAGGTAGAATTAGAAGTATTACCATAGATAAGTTAAACGAAAAAAAAAATAGAATTGAATGAATAGTTGTATATCTTTAAACCATGTAGGTATAGTATATATCTTTATTGTAAGAATATATTGAACATCAGGGAGCCTGGGTGGCTCAGATGGTTAAGTGTCAGACTCTTGATTTTGGCTCAGCTCATGGTTTCAGGGTCGTGCGATCAACCCCATATCACACTGGGCTCCGCACTCCGTAGGGAGTCTGCTTCTGGATTAATGAATTAATTAATTCTCTCTCTCTCTCTCCCTTTGCTCTTCCCCCAGCCCACGTGCTCAGTCTCTCTCTAAAATAAACAAATAAATCTTAAAAATATAATATATTGAACATTGAGTAAACTTAAGTCCCTATTGGGTTATAATGGAATGTCAAGAAATAACAAAATAAAGAAATTGCACAGGCCATAGTCTCTGGAAGTAACAAGTTTTTGTTTTTCTGTTTTGTTTTGTTTTTTTATTAAAGGTTGGAAATCGAAAAGCACCCTCTTAAATCTCTTAAATAAATCTGGGCCAAAGAAGGAAATCCAAAATATATTTATAGTGTGATAAAGGTGACAGTTTAAATCAGTGGGGGAAGGGCGCCTGGGTGGCTCAGTGAGTTAAAGCCTCTGCCTTCAGCGGCTCAGGTCATGATCCTAGGGTCCTGGGATCAAGCCCCGTATCACGGGCTCTCTGCTCAGCAGGGAGCCTGCTTCCCTTTCTCTCTCTCTCTGCCCTCTCTGCCTACTTGTGATCTCTGTCAAATAAATAAATAAAATCTTTTTTAAAATAAATAAATAAATAAATCTGTGGGGTAATTTAGAAGTAAATAGTTTGGGGACATTGATTAACTTTGGAAATACATAAATTTAGACCACTGCCTCATAACATATATTAAAAATTATTTCAGAATGATTAAAAGTTTAAATGTAGATTGATAACATAAAAGAAATGATGGGGGGGGCGCCTGGGTGGCTCAGTGGTTAAGTTAAGCCTCTGCCTTCAGCTCAGGTCATGATATCAGGGTCCTGGGATCGAGCCCCACATGGGGCTCTCTGCTCAGCGGGGAGCCTGCTTCCCCTCTCTCTCTCTGCCCGCCTCTCTGTGTACTTGTGATCTCTGTCAAATAAATAAATAAAAATCTTTTTAAAAAAATGTAGATTGATAACATACAAGAAATGAAGGGGGGCGCCTGGGTGGCTCAGTCATTAAGAGTTTGCCTTAGCTCAGGTCATGATCCCAGGATCCTGGGATCAAGCCCTGCATTGGGCTCCCTGCTCAGTGGGAAGCCTGCTTCTCCCTCTCCCACTTCTCTGCTTGTGTTTCCTCTCTCACTGTGTCTCTTTTGGTCAAATGAATAAATAAAATCTTTTAAAAAAAAAAAGGAAATGAAGGGAGATATCAGTGAATATTTAGCTTATTACAAATTGGAGGAGATTTCTCCAAGCAGGAAAGAAAAAGGAAGAAACCATTAAAAAACAGTATTTCAATTACAAAAGACTTAAGAGTTCTGTATATCATAAAATTTTTTAAAACTTTTTGAACATTTTTTGCCACATAATGACAATGAGTTAACATCCTTTGTATATAAAATAGCATATAAACCAATTAGAAAAAGATGAAGGCCCCCCAAAATGATAAAAGATAGGCACCAACATAAAAAGAGGCTATAACAGTGGTACAGTTTTCTGGTTTTTTTCTCTTAAGATATTCATTAGTTCTTTTGTTATTAGTCTAAGATAGTTACTTTTTTGTTTGTTTGTTTTCAGGAAAAACATTAGTCAGTGCTTTAGTAGGTCATATGACCACAGAGAGCTGACTGATCATGTAAAACTGCTTGCTAAGTGAGACTGGTCCCCTACTTCTTGTGATAGGGCAGATGACCTGAGAAGTTGGAGAGCAAGGTGGCAAGTGTGGGCTCTTATCCCTCATTTTACTTTGACAACAGTGCAATACATTTATGAGCTGTAAAAACAAAAAGCAACAACCAACAAACATGAGGAAACCTATTAAAACTCATTAGTACTAGAACCAAATTCAAATCAAGACAAGGTGGTATCACAAACCACAAACTTTAAACTGTTCACCTGGATGGGGAAACCACATTCTGACATGGACTGCTGGTGGTTGCACAGTTTGATAACCTTTCCACAGGACAACTTAACAATATATATCAAAAGACTAAAAAATGTTTACTGCATTTTGTACCACAATTTATGTCTGGAAATTAATTTTAAGACAATAACCCTAGATCTACACTAAGATATATGTACAAGGACATATATTATTACATATTCTATAATAGCGAAAATTTAAACAATCTAGATAACTAAGAAGAGGGGACTGATTAAATAAAATATATGCACATGATGAAATGACATGGTTATTAATACCAATTTCTAAAAGAATACATGACATATAAAAATACTCATGATTAAGTTAGGATATAAAACCTTTTATGTAACGGGATCTTGATTTTATTTAAAACAAATACCTAAGTTTGTGCCTTGTGGTAAAATGACTAGAAGGATATACATGGGAATGTCAATGGTAATTCTCAAAGTAGAGGGAATTCAGGAATAATGACATTTACTTTCATATTTTTCTATATTTTTATATTTATCTATTTATGCCAAATATTATGTTTTTTATATTTATCTGCATATGCCAAAGTGTCTAAATGCATATACTATTATGATTTTATCACTTGAAAAATTTACAAATAAACTACTATTTAAAAAAGATGAAAATCATTATAGTACTAACAAAATTCATAAGCAGCAGCTAAAGTTCAATCTGGAAAAAAATGTGTAACATTAACTTTTTTAAGACTTTTTAAAAATGAAAATCAGTGAAATATGAATTCAAAGCAAGTATTTATAAGAACAAACTCTTCTAACACAGCAAGAGAAAAAGGGGAAAAAATAAAGAAAAGCAGAAATCAACAAATTAAAGAGGAACAGAATTAATATCTACAACAGCTCCTTTTCTTTAAAAAGAAAGATTATTCCCATTTTATAAATCAGCCATCCATACTTTTGTTTTCATTTAAGGACTGCCTAGAACCAGGCTGATTCTGGTTTTTGTTTTGTTCTGTTTTTTAAGATGTATTTATTTATTTGAGAGACAGAAAGCACACATGATCTGGGGGAGGGGCAGAGGGAGAGAATCTGAAACAGACTCCCTGCTGAGTGTGGAGCCAAGTGGGGCTCAATCCCAGGACCCATGAGATCATAACCTGAGCCAAAGCCAAGAGTCAGATGCTTAACCAAGGGAGCCACCCAGATGCCCCTAGTCTGATTTTTTTTCAATTAATTTAATTGTACTTTCCCCAACTTTTATTTGAAAACTATCAAATAAGTACCAAATAAGTATCAAATACCGCAAACTTTTTCACAGAAATGTTGAAAGAATAGTACATGAAAGCATGAAACAAAGACACGCAGATAACATCTTCCAACCCCTGGTGGTCTCTAGTTCTCTGGTTTTGTGGACTCTGGGGAGGAAGGTAAAGTCATGGCCTCCACGATGTGGTTAAGTCAAATGAAGAACTGTGAAGGGAGCTGGTACCCCCAAATGGATCAAGAATTCCCACAGATAGAGCCTCAAGTATCTCAAGTATCAGGAAATCACAATAAAAAATAACAAAACAGGGGCGCCTGGATGGCTCAGTGGGTTAAGCCTCTGCCTTCGGCTCAGGTCATGATCTCAGGGTCCTGGGATTGAGCCCCGCATTGGGCTCTCTGCTCAGCAGGGAGCCTGCTCCCAACCTCTCTCTGCCTGCCTACTTGTAATCTCTTTCTCTTTGTCAAATAAATAAATAAAATCTTAAAAAAAAAAATAACAAAACATACAAAGAAATAAACACCCCAAGCAGAGGGTTAGCAAGGAAAACACATATACATTTATACATAAACAATACGGTGTCAAAAGATGAAAAGTTAGAATTATCAAGAAAGAGAGAATAGAGAAATATACAGGCATATCAAAATTATTATCTAGAGCAAGTGACTAATTACAGTTGACAAAGAAAAGCTGTAAAAATAAGAAATATTACCATTCAAATTAGAAAATCCATGAACACGTAGACTGAATAGAAAATAAAGATATTTCTTAAAAGCCACCATGAATGCAATAGAGAGAGAGAGAGAGTAGTCAGAAAATGAAACAACTGCCAGGAGGCTGGGAAAAATAAAAGGAAGTCTAACATATGTTTGATCCAAGTTCCAGAAAGACAAGATAGAAAGAGTAAGGAAGAAGAATAAATGAAACAAGATGGGATTGGGAGGGAGACAAACCATAAGTGACTCTTAATCTCACAAAACAAACTGAGGGTTGCTGGGGGGAGGGGGTTTGGGAGAGGGGGTGGGATTATGGACATTGGGGAGGGTATGTGCTTTGGTGAGTGCTGTGAAATGTGTAAACCTGGTGATTCACAGACCTGTACCCCTGGGGATAAAAATATATGTTTATAAAAAATAAAAAGTTAAAAAAAAAAAAAAAAAAGAAGTAACTGCCCAAAATAAAGTCTGATACATTTTGGAAATAATGTGCAACATACTTCCTCAGATTCCTGAAGCTGAGGGTATCTCAAGAAAGGATAATTAAATGAAATACACAGTCTATCACAGTTAAATTGCAGGTCACCAAAATTGAAAACCTTAAAAGTAACTGTGGGTAGGTGGGATGTATTGTGCATAGGAAAGAGATCATCTACAAAGAAGTGAGAATCACACTCCTACCTGGTTTCTCAACAGCAACAACAGAAATGCATAGAAGACCTTTATTTTCAAACCACTGGGACAAAATACCTTCCAGCCTAGCACTACTTTCAAATAAGCTGTTTTTCAAAAAAATGCCTCCCCATGAAGCACAGCCACGAAGAGTCACCTGATTCACAGGAGACTTTGCAAAGCAAAGAATAAACTTTCCTTGTGTGAAGCAACTGAAATATGCAGGGTTTTTCCTACTGTGGCATTGCCTAACCTATACTAACTGATGCATAGGATATTTAGTACCAATAGATCTTCTATTCTATGGAAGACAGGGAATGAACTCAGGAGAAAAGACTATAAAAAATACTAGGAAAACCAATATAGCGATTTTTTCATAAACAGGAGACAACATTTGAAGGAGAAGGAAACTGAGGAGGAAAAGTGGTGGTGGAATCTGTCTATAAGATCTTACAGTGTATTATAAAGCTATAAATAATGGTAACAGTTTGGAGCAGAGGCAATGATCAACATAATATTTAGTACTGACATGTGTTGCATAGCCTCTCTGCCTTTCCAGATCTATCCCTCACCCTACTCCGTCTTGCTGGGGGCCTCAAAAGGCTGATCTTTAACCATTGCATCAATGGCTCCTCTTCCCTCTGGTTTCTGATGAACTTGAAACAATGGGAGGCACCACTGGGAGATTCATTTATTCTCCCAGCTATCTCCCTACCAGACTGTGAGCGGCCTTTACAGAAGCACAGTTCCTGTCAGGGAATTCTCTTCTATGCTCTGTGTTCTCTACCTACTCCTGCCCTTGCCCCGCAGGCCCAGAGAGCAGCGATCTTCCTCACTCTTATCAGCCCAGAGGGGCCCCATCATGCCTTACTGAATTCCCTTATGCCTGTTGATACCTTGGTAGACTGCTCCCTCATTATACTCCCCCTCATGTACCCCACTGTGGTACGCCATCTGCTTTCTAGGAGGACCCTGATACAATGACTTCGTGGTTCTTAACTGAGGCCTCAGGGGATATTTGGCAATATCTGGAGATATGTTTGATTACACAACTTGGTGTGAGTAGAGCCCATGGTAGCTGCTAACCTCCTACATTATACAACAAAAAAATTATCCAACCTAGAATGTCAATCATGCCAGTGTTGAGAAAATGTGCAGTAACTGAAGACATAACCAGGAAACAGCAAAAATCCATGAACTATTAATGGTCTCTTCAACAAAGATATTAGGGACAGTTAGAGCTTAGTGATTTTTATACAAATATTCCTTATATGTTTACATATCAATCTGAAGACATAACCAGGAAACAGCAAAAATCCATGAACTATTAATGGTCTCTTCAACAAAGATATTAGGGACAGTTAGAGCTTAGTGATTTTTATACAAATATTCCTTATATGTTTACATATCAATCAATAAATTTTATGATATCAGATGTCTTTTTCACATACCAAAATAAATTTCAGAGATATTCAGAGATATTCAAAAGAGCATAGGCTCCACAGAAATGGGAACTCTAGATATAATAACGTTTTATCTCAAAACTCAAACTTCAGTTTTAGTTTCTGTAACTTATTTAACTTTCATCTTATAATTGTAGGCATATCCTGGTTAACATCAATGACCTGTTTCCAAAATTCAGATATTCTGTGCAAATATTTAAGGTAAAAATGACATAATGACAACATGAAACCCCCAAGCATAGTCAAATATAGTAAAATGCTTATATACCCACAACAAAATATGTTTTGGATATGAGTACTTTAAAACGACTTCCCAATCTCAAAACAGTTAATGTGGTTGTTAACAAACAGTTGCTGTGAATGGAGTAGCATGACATATCCTTACTCCAACACCTCTACTGTCTTTGTTGACATTTGATCCACTTTCAAAAATGCCCACATATGAGAAAGGGGAACCCTCCTGCACTGTTGGTGGGAAAGCAAACTGCTGCAGTCACTTGGAAAAACAGCACAGAGGTTCCTCAAAAAGTTAAAAACAGAACTACCCTATGATGCAATTGCACTACACAGTATTTACCCAAAGAATAAAGAAATACTAATTCAAAGGGATATACACCTCAGTGTTTTGTTTTGTTTAATATTTTATTTATTTATTTGACAGACAGAGATCACAAGGAGGCAGAGAGGCAGACAGAAAGAGAGAGAGGGGAAGCAGGCTCACCACTGAGCAGACAGCCTGATGTGGGGCTCAATCCCAGAACCCTGGGATCATGACCTGAGCTGAAGGCAGAGGCTTTAACCCACTGAGCCACCCAGGTGTCCCTACACCTCAATGTTTATAGTAGCATTATCTACAAAAGCCAAATTATGGAAACAGCCAAATGCCCACTGACTGAAGAATGGATAAAAAGATGTGGTGTGTGTACACACACACACACACACACACACACACACACACAGAATATTACTCACCCCTAAAAAATAATAAAATCCTGCCATTGAAAATGATGTGGATGGAGTTAGATAGTACTATGCTAAATGAAATAAGTCAGAGAAAGATAAATATCACATGGTTTCACTCATATGTAGAATTTAAGAGACAAAACAAATGAGCATATGTGGGGGGGAAGAGAGGAAAACCAGGAAACAGACTCTTAACTACAGAGAGCAAATTAAAGGTTACCAGAGGGGAGATGGGGGGGTTTAAATACGTAAGGGGAGATTAAGGGGTGCACTTGTGATGAACAACGGGTGTTGAATGTCAATGTTGAATCACTATATTGCACATCTGAAACTAATATTACATTGTATGTAATTTAAATAAAAACTTTTTAAAAATGCCCATGTGTGCTTCTGGAATTCCACTAATTGCATCTGGAATCGAACTCAAAATTTTTCCTGTCCAATGTATTATTAATGTTTTATTGAGCTTTGGGAATGTAAATCTAATTTTTCCTATAAACAGTCACCTGAAAAATGTATTGAGAGATTTGTATATCCTATGTATTTGGCTGTTAAAAACCAGGAAAATGTTAATCAGGTAGACATTCTGAGGACTACAATTTTTCACCTCAGTAGCCCCGTTAGCCAAGGCAGTCAGTTTTCACAGACCAGAAGCCAACCACACAAACAGCCCCTCCAGACAGTGGGGCATGGCATCTTCACACTATTATGATTGCGGTACACTGTGATAAATTGCTCGGCTTTTCATGGGCAGGGAATGCGAGCTCAAGTACAGCATGCCTTCTCTCAGGACCAGTTCATCAAAGCAGCAATGGAGGGCACCGCCATGGGGCTGCACAGGGAAACAGAGCACTTGCAAAGAGAAGGCTAACGAGAACATATTATTAGAGAAGCAGAATCCATCTGTGGACATTTGGTAATCTAGCTAAATATGAAATTTCTGGATTGTTAGCATACTACAACGAAAGCACCAAACTTCAAATGTTAGCACTAAACACCAAAATCAATGGGTTACTTCTTTTTATTGTAAGACCTGTGTCCCAACATTTTCTCAATGATCAAATAATTTCTTCTTTCCACTATTTCTGATGAGTGCTACATTCATTTCTGATGATTTCTGTTATGACTTCAATGCCGACATTTGCCTAATTAGTGGTGAGTGACCAGGAGTTACATTAGAAACCTCGGTTTCTGGGGCACATGGGTGGCTCAGTGGGTTAAGCCGCTGCCTTCGGCTCAGGTCATGATCCCAGGGTCCTGGGATCGAGCCCCGCATCAGGCTCTCTGCTCAGCCAGGAGCCGGCTTCCTTCTCTTTCTCTCTGCCTGCTTGTGATCTCTCTCTGTCAAATAAATGAATAAAATCTTTAAAAAAAAAAAAAGAAAGAAAGAAACCTCGGTTTCTGTGGTTTACTAATTAATCCTGCTTGTACCTGACATACAACTTGTCCAACCTGGATCCAAATATCCTCCTTAGTCAACATAAGGTGATCTACATCTATCAGATCAATTTCTCACCCAAGGAAGATCCTTACAACCTGAATATGATAAAAGCTAATCAAGAAAGAACAGTTTTCTAGGGTGCCTTGTGGCTCAGTCAGTTAAGCAACTGATTCTTGATCTCAGCATTGTGAGTTCAAGCCCCACACTGAGCTCCATGCCAAAAAAAAAAAAAAAAGTAATAATGATAATAATAATAAATTAAAAAATAAAAAAGCACAAAAGGACAGTTTTCTGTACATAACACTACATGAGTGATGATTTTTTATCTTTTTTTCTATATCAGACAAAAATGATTAAAAAGAAAATTAAACTGATAATAGTAAAACCTGGATTAATTAGTATGCAACTGATTCTGGGCCCTCTGCCAGATTTCTACTTTATTATTTGTTTTTATCAGAGGCAGGCAAGACACAGGATAAAAATGCCTATTATAATTTTGGTTTGGAAATTTCATGGTTTTGGAATATAAGAGTCATTAGAGATTTCTGCTCAATAATCCGCACCTATAACACTATAAAAATTATCATCTGCTGCTCAAAAGAATCATGTAAGGGCAGAGAAAGAGAGCCTTACTCATCAGAGAAATATCTGTGATTAGCATACTCAACTGTAAGACAAGAAATTGGACCAAAAATCTCTATAAAGGTTTCCAGCAAGTTTTCCATTTCATATTAAGTTGATCAGAAGATATCATTCCTCCACTAGCAAGGATTAGAAGTCAGTATAGACCATATGTCTATAGAGTACCTATGTTCCAGGCAGGCAGGAACTGTTTTTAAAGCTTTCCATACTTCATTTTAACTTAATCTTCAAAAAATTATAGAATAAAAAAAAAAAAAATTATAGAATGTAGGTGTTTTTTATTATCATAGCGAACTCACTTTCATGGGAAAGTGAGTTTCAATGCGACTGGGTAACTGCCTAAGTTTACCCACTTAATAACTGATATATCCTAGATTTAAACTTCTCTAAAGCTCATTTTCTTTAAACCATACCAAGAGGCCCACAAAGAAGAGGACACTGGATGGTTCAAGCATTACTGTCAGAGAGTTACAAGTTTCCTCCATGCTGAGGTTTTCTTCAAACAAGTCTTTTTACACATCTGTGCCTTGACCCTGCTACTCCATTTGCTTTAGAAGACTGTCCATTTCTATCTTGCCATTTGCAACAACGTGGATGGAACCAGAGGGTATTATGCTGAGCAAAATAAGTCAATCAGAGAAAGACAATTATCATATGATCTATGATCTCCCTGATATGAGGAAGTTGAGAGTCAAGGTGGGGGGTTTGGGGGATAGGAAAAGAATAAATGAAACAAGATGGGATCAGGAGGGAAGCAAACCATAAGAGACCCTTAATCTCATAAAACAAACTGAGGGTTGCCCGGGGCGGGGAAGGGGTAGGGAGAGGGTGGTTGGGTTATGGACATTGGGGAAGGTATGTGCTATGGTGAGTGCTGTGAAGGTGTGTAAACCTGGCGATTCATAGACCTGTATCCCTGGGGCTCAAAATACATTATATGTTAATAAAAAAATAAAAAATTATAATAAAAAAATAAAAAATTATAATAAAAAAATAAAAATAAAAACAAGACTGCCCATTTCTGGATTTCCTCCCTTCCATCTTCTCCTATGATATTAGAATCAACTCCTACAGAACATTCCTTAATTGTCTAAGTAAAATTAAGTATTACATGCCAAGGATTTCTTGATTGCAGACAATCAAAGCCCCAACTTAAGGCAACATGAGCATGAAGAGATGAATAGCTGGAGATTTCAGGGTCATCAGGACCTGGTCTCTCCAACTTCTGTGCTCTGGTCCTCTGTGTTGTTTCTCTTGGCAAACAGGATCTTTCCTCATTATGTCAATATGGAGGCCAGTAATGCCAGGCTTCATCCTCATAATTCCAAGTCTGGGAAAGAATAAAAAGAATCTCTCCCAGAAGTTCAAACCAAGCTCTATGCCTGATTTTCATAGTGATGTGTCCCTCTTTGAAATAATTATAAAGGTGAACAGAACACAATATTTTGATTGGCATGACATGGTTAAGTAACCCAACTTTGGAGTCAAGATCACTTAAGGGTGGTTACCCAAAGAAATATGTGGGCACTAGTAGCAAAAATAAGTCTCAAAAATCATAGCTATCCACAATAACTACTGGGGATCCTAGCCATTTTTCGTACCTTTAAGACAGCCCTTATCTTACACTGTAGTAATGTTTTATGTGTTTGTCTCTTCTCTATCAACTTTAATTATAATTTACTTTGACACATAAAATAGTAATTGGAAAACATTTTTCCTCAATTTTCAAGCATTTGAGCATTAGTTCAATTACCTAATATAGTCTACCACCATTGATAAACTTCAATAATTAGTTTTACTGAGAAATCCTGAGGTCCCACACTTAAAATAGTAGTACCAGTAACTACTACTATTATAGCTAGTATATTCAGCAGTTATTATATGCCAGATACTATGCTAAGTGTTTTATACATATTCTGTCTTTTTCTTTTTAATCTTCATGACAACCTATGACATAAGCACAGGCATACCTTGGAGATATTGCAGGTTTGATTTCAGACCCCTGTAATAAAGTGAACATTGCAATAGAGTCAAATGAATTTATTTTCCAGTGCATATAAAAGTTATGTTTAGACTATACTGTAGTCTACTAAATAGATAATAGCATTATATATATATATATTTAAAGTATATATCTTAATTTAAAAACTACTTAAGGGCACCTGGGTGCTCAGTGGTTAAAGCATCTGACTCTTGACCTCAGCTCAGGTCTTGATCTCAGGATTGTGAGTTCAAGATCCACACTGAGCTCCATGCTGTGGGTATGGAGCCTATTTAAAAAAATAAAAATAAAAAAAATGCTTTTTGCTAGAAAATGCTAACCATCATTTGAACTGCCAGTGAATCATAATCATTTTTTGCCAGTGGAGGGTCTTGTCTCCATGTTCATGCTGCTGACTGATTAGGGTGGTCATTACTACAGGCTGGAGAGGCTGTAGCAATTTCTTAAAATAAGATAATGAACTCCACTGTATCAATCAACTTTTCCTTTCACAAATGATTTCTCTGTATCAATGCAATGCTATGTACAGTAGCTACCCACAGAACTTCTTTCAAAACTGGAGTCCACCCTCTCAAACTCTGCTGCTACTTTATCAACTAAGTTAATGTAAGATTCTAAATCCTTTGTTGTCATTTCAACAATCTTCACAGCATCCTCACTGTGAATAGATTCCATTATCCTCCTCATCTGTCCAACATATATCATGAGATTGCAGCAATCCAACCACATCTTCAGGTTTCACTTCTAAGTCTAGTTCTTTTTTTTTTTTTTTTAAGATTTTATTTATTTATTTGACAGAGAGAGATCACAAGTAGGCAGAGAGGCAGGCAGAGAGAGAGAGGAGGAAGCAGGCTCCCTGCTGAGAAGAGAGCCTGATGCGGGACTCGATCCCAGCACCCTGAGATCATGACCTGAGCCGAAGGCAGCGGCTTAACCCACTGAGCCACCCAGGCGCCCCTCTAAGTCTAGTTCTCTTGCTGTTTCCACCACATCTGCAGTCACTTCCTCCACTGAAATCTTGAAACCACCCACACCCAAATCAACCATGAGGGTTAGATTTAGCTTCTTTCAAACTCCTGTTCATATGGATATTCTGACTTTGTCCCATGAATCACAAACGTTCATGATGGCATCTAGAATGTTACGTCCTTTCCAAAAGCCTTTAAATTTACTTTCCCAGGTTCATCAGAGGAATCACTGTCAATGGCGGCTATCACCTTACAAAATGTATTTCTTAAATACTAAGACTTGAAAGTCAAAATTACTCCTTGATCTATACGCTGCAGATGGATGTTGTGATAGCTGGCATGAAAAAAATACGAATCTCATTATACATCATCAGAGCTCTTACATGACCACGTAGATTGTCAATGAGCAGTCATATTTTGAAAGATTTTTTTTTTTTTCTGAGCAGTAGGTCACAAAGTGGGCTTAAAATACTCAGTTAACCATGTTGTAAACACATGTCCTGTCATCCAGGCTTTGCTGTTCCATTTATACAACACAGGCAGAATAGATTTAGCATAATTCTTTTGTTTTTTAATATTTTATTTATTTAAGATTTAAGATTTTTATTTATTTATTTGACACAGAGAGAGAGATCACAAGTAGGCAGAGAAACAGGCAGAGAAAGAGGGGGAAGCAGACTCCCCAAAAAGAGGGGGAAGCAGACTCCCCACTGAGCAGAGATCCCGATGTGGGGCTCAATCCCAGGACCCTGGGATCGTGACCTGAGCCGAAGGCAGAGGCTTTAACCCACTAAGCCACCCAGGCACCCGAATATTTTATTTATTTGACAGAGAGAGAGCATAAACAGAAGGGAAAAGGAGAGGGAGAAGCAGGATCCCCACTGAGCAGGGAGCTTGACATGGGGTTCGATCCCAGGACCCCGAGATCATGACCTGAGCAGAAGACAGATGTTTAACCAACTGAGCCACCCAGGTGCCCCAGATTTAATGTGATTCTTAAAGGCCGTAGGGTTTTGGGAATGGTCACTGAGCACTGGTTTCAACTCTAAGTCACCAGCTGCATTTGCGACTAACAAAAGAGTCCACCATCCTTTGAAGCTCTGAAGCCAGGCATTCTCCTCTCTGGCTACCAAAGCCCTAGATGGCATCTTCTTCAAATGAAAGGTGGTTTCATCTACCTTGACAATCCGTTGTTCCGTGTAGCCACCTTCATTAAATCTTATCTAGATCTTCTGGATCACCTGCTGCAGCTTCTCCATTAATTGCTGCTTCACCTTCCACTTTCATACTATGGAGGAGGCTGCTTTCCACAAACCATATGAACCAACCTGTGCTAGCTTCAGACTTTTTTTGCAGCTTCCTCAACTCTCTTAGCCTTCATAGACTTGAAGGGAGTCAGGGCCTTGCTCTGAATTAGGCTTTGACTTAAGGGAACATTGTGTCTGGGTTGATGGTCTGTCCACACCACTAAAACTTTCTCCATATCAGCAATAAGGCTGTTTTGCTTTCTTATCATTCATGTGTTCTCTGGAGTAGCACTTTTAACTTCCTTCAAGAACTTTGCATCTGCAGTTACAACTTGGATGCTTGGTGCCAGAGGCCTCTCTTTTAGTTCTTGACATGTGCGCCTAAGTGCAATCATTTCTAGTTGCTGATTTATTTATTTTTCTAAAGATTTTATTCATTTAAGAGAGAGAGCAAGAGAGAGAGTACACACAAGCAGGGGTAACAGCAGAGGGAGATGGAGAAGCAGACTCCCAACAGAACAGGGAGCCTCACATGGGGCTGGATCCCAGGGTCCTGAGATCATAACCTGAGCTGAAGGCAGAGGCTTAACTAACGGAGTCACCCAAGCACCCCTCTAGTTTTTTATTTACAGTGAGAGAAATGCAGCTCTTCCTTTAACTTGAGCACTTAGAGGCTATTTTAGGGTTATTAACTGACCTAATATCAACACTGTTGTGTTTCAGGGAATAGGGAGGCCTAAGGAAGGGTGAGAGATGGGGTAAGAGCTGGTTGGTGGAGCAGTCATAACACACACTTATTAACTTTGCTGTCTTATATGGGCACAGTTTGCGGTACCCCAAAACAATTACAATAGTAACATCAAAGATCACTGGTCACCATAGCAAATATAATACTTAAAAAGTATGAAATATTGTGAGAATTGCCAAAATGTGACACAAAGACACAAAGTGAGCAAATACTGTTGGGCAAATGGTGCCAATAGACTCAACCCAGGTTTGCAACAAACCTTCAATTTGTAAAAAATGTAGTATCTACAAAGCACATAAAGTGAGGTATGCCTGTATTGTCATTATCCTCAAGATACAGATGGGATAACAGACTTTAAAAGTTCAACATATTCACCCAAGGTCATTGTGCCTGTATGTGGTGGAGTCAGAGTTTAACTTAAGTCTGAACCCAGGCAGCCCTTCTGTTAATTAGTATGTGATACTGCCTTAACTAGTCTGTAAATTTTGTTTGCCCCATTCCTTTGATATTGTCATAAATCAAATCTAAATTGTTCCTTATTCTCAAAGATCTCCAAATATCCCCATAGGCATCATGCTATTATTTTCACAATGTCAATAGAGTCACCTTCTTTGACTTGTGATGGTAACACTGAGGTTCTCAGCTATAAGGAATTTAACATTGCCCTGACCAGACTTCATTTGCACAAAATCCCATTTCTGTCTTGTGGAACATTAAACATACAATGTTTATATATTTATAGGTTTAATGGACACATTATACATTAATACGTTATGGAGAGCAAAATACCAATGAGGTCCAAGTAGTGCTTTAATATATGAACTTTTAAAAAATTTTGACTTCCAGGCCATCTATAAAGTGTTTCCTACTGTGAAACCTCACTCCTTTAGAAGACCAAATGCTAGTAATGGAAAAAATGATTCAATTAAAATAAGAACATTGTACAGGCGAAAATAAATCTGGGATCAATAGGTTGAGGTTTTCCTACGGTAATTTCAAAGATCCCTGGTAATTACTCAGTGTTTCAGCAGCAACAGAAGTTAGGTAAACAAAGGATAGAAGTGTACCTTACTCTCAAAATAATCTGAACAATTATGACTCAGAAAAGAGTCATACTGTAGACTTTAAGAAATCAGCACAATGTGCTCTTGTGGCTGAGAAGGCTACAGAACACTGAGCATCATCAGAAAGAGTACTGGAAACAGAACAGAAAACCTAATCCATCCCATCCATGGAAACATGGTTTACCCACACCTGAAGTCATGAGTATCACTTGGTCATTATAGGTCAAGAAAACCAAGAACTGGCATGGAGACAACCAGAGAAGAGCTATTAAATGGGACAAGGAACATCTTTATGAGAACAGACCAAGAAATAGTATTATTCAGTCTGGAAAGACAAAGCCTTTAAGAAAATATACCAGAGTCTCAAACTGTAACGGGTTTGGCTAGCAAGAATGCAGAGTTTACCCTCAACATTTTAAAAAGCCCAATTTAAGAGTACAGAGAAAAATTCCATGATTAATAAACACAGCAGGTTTATTACCTCAGAAGATGTTACACATCACAAAAAGAAGTAATTTCAAAAGAGTACTTCATTGATAATGCCATAATGTTAGTCCAAAAGCCAAGAAACAATTAATTTGCAGATGGCAGATTTAGGACAGGTTGCTAAGAGGACGAGAGATTGTTAGCCCATGCTTTCAGTTCTAGCACTGAAATCAAAAGTAACCATGAAGCTGTTTCTGTAAGACATTCTTTCTTACTACTGATAAAAACAAAAAGCTATACTCTTAGGTTTGAAAACTAAGTCACTAAAATTACCAAACCCTTAGATTCTGTCAGGGACCCTGAGGACTTAAGACCCTCTACCGTATCAGTAAGGTCTGTCTCTAAACTCAGTTAGCTCCAGATGCTCCCTTTCTTTCGCTCAGAATTGTATGGATAGAGCCTGGATCTCCTTCACTGGGGCACAGAAGGCATACCAAAAGGCCATCTGACTAGCCAACGATGCTGGAAAACAGCCAGTGATTCCCAATGAAGTCTCCTCATTTTTGTGCATGTTCTCTTTATTCCATTGTTCATCTCTTGTTGAAAGTATGAGAACTGCAGAAGTCTACTCAGAGCCCTTCCATAGCACTGCAACCATTATCCCAAAAGAAAATCCACAAAAAGACCAAGGACCTCACATTCTTGATGGGCCAGTTATCCAAGCGTCACTATGCCTTGAACTTATGGCTTAATGCTTCTTTTCACAGTCCAGTCAGTGATAGAATGAAGAATCTTAATGGCAGATCCACTGATGTGTGATTTGAATTTGTCTTCCTCTGTCAATGGACATTTAATGAATTGACTCAAAAAAGGTCAGAATGAAGCTAGCCAGAAGATGGAGGAGGGAAAGGTATTATAGAAAAGCTGTGATCAAGGAACAGTCACAGATAGAAGGAAGAAGATAAGAATGGACTCCTATATGAGCATGAATCTTTTAGCTTTGCATGCTCTTCTATTATAATTGAGTCTCCATGTCTTTTGAAGATCACCTGCTGGCAATTTAAGGAAATAATGAAGCAACCATTTAGTTCCAAACATTCCTCAACAAAACAAACTCCAGGTTTCGGGGCTGTGCATCAGCCATCACTATTAAATAGAAGGGAGAAGTCCATAAGGAGAAATCATGTATTTGGCTAATGTCTACATGTTCTCTTCAATATACTGTGATTAAAATGACATCTCCAGAAGTAGACTTGTTTGTTTGTAAAACTGTTGCTTTAATTTGGTCATTACTTCCAAAGTTTCCAGGGAAAAAGCCCGAAGGGTAGTTTTCCCCTTAAATATAAAGTGTTTCATTCTTTTAAATATTTATTACTACTAGCCCTGGAATCTGGCTTCTCTATTATTTGGGGGATGATTGGCTGTTTCCCAAGAAGGCAGTTTGAGGACTCCAGGACACCAAGTACCCAAATGGTCCTAATGGGTAATTCAGTAAGTGCCAGGCATTTCCCCTGAAGACTATTAAATGCAAACCTTGCATTCTAATATAAATGGACAGAAGCTATTTTAATAGTAGACTTTTAATAGTGAAAATTGCAGCCACACAAATGGAAGAGACTGACAATCCAATAACCAATTACACTTAGTTTTGAAACAAGCTATATATTCATTTCAAGTAAATTGGCCTTTCTGATTATGATTGCTTGGGAATTGGGACCATAGAGGAGTAGAAAGTAAAAGATCTCAGGAGGATTCCAGGCAATGAAATCAGATTCCAATCCACTAATTGTGCTGGTAGGGGAAAGGAGCACAAATGCAGTAATATTACATTCCCAGATATTTCAATCCTTATGTAAAGGGATACACAGCTATTATTTCCAATGCTTTTGCCCACCAACTCATCATGAAAGTTTTCTGCTAAGGAATAATACTGGTTGATTAGACTTTACTGCTTTTCTATTTGTCAATCCACCCTACAAAGTTATGAGGCTACTAAAGAGTGACAAGCCCACCCCAAAAAAAGTCAAGACAGCCATGTTGCTTTAATGAAGTTCTAGAATCCTGAAATACCTCTTCTGGAAAATTCAGGACTTATTGTAAAACTTTTGCCACAGTTTCTTTAAGACTCTTGGCTAAATTATCCCAAGCTTCGAGATAAAATTCAAAAATTTAATACCTACTTCATGATGCATATATCTAACTTCCATTTCTACATCAGTTCAAGGTAGCAGCTAAGATTTGTCTTTGTAACAGTTCAATAAGGAAAACAGTACTCATAATTTTATGAATAATAAGATAAATCAACTAAGAGTCAGAGACATTAAATAATTTGTTCAACGTCACATAGCTAATTAGGAGCAGGTCTGGGATTTGATTCCATAGTTCACCACTGGAAGGAAAACCATTGATTCCTATCAGTAAATACCTTAGTATAAACTACATTAGACCCTTGAACAACATAGGTGTTTGGGTTACCAACCCCCCCATGCAGTCCAAAAATCAAAAGTCAAAAAATGTACAACTCTTGACTCCCTCAAAATTAACTATCAATAGTGCACTGTTGACCATAAGCCTCACGTATAACAGAAACAGTCAATTAACACATATTTTGTACGTCATGGGGATGATCTACTGTATTCCTTCAATACAGTAAGCTAGAGAAAAGAAAATGTTATTAACAAAACCATAAGGAAAATGTATTTACAGTACCATACTGTATTTATTGAAAAAAAACCCATTTGTAATTTGTGTTGTTCAAGGGTCAACTATACATTCCCAACATTTTAGGGTTCCTTTTGAAAAATAATGGCCTATCCAAGTCAACCACATCTGAGTGCCCTTGACAATAATGAACTATATTTCAATTTTTTTTCAGATGCTTACTGAGTGCCTGCTACATTTAAGGCACTGTTCTACAAACTGAGTTAAGTGCTGTGTGGTAAACTCCCTGGACTTTAGAATTTAAAGGGACTGTGAAATTGACCAAATCCAAACATCACATTTTTATATTAAAAATTTTAAAACTCAAGACATTAAATTGCTGGCTTGTAGTAGTCACAAAGCCAGTTAGTTGTCAAATTGAGACTAGAACTCAGATTCCTGAAATTCAGAACCATGCTTCTTCCATGATAAATTCTGAGAGGCACAAAGTAAGTCTTTGCCCTGAAAGAACTTGTAATCTAACTGGGAAGACAGAATTTAAAATGATAAATAATGGCACAAAATTCAAATTCCAACAAAAACACCAAGACAAGCTTCCATAAGAATACATTATGACCAAACAAGGGCTATAATTCAGGGGTGAGAGCTTAGAGTAGCCTCGAAAGTCATGCTCAACAAGATAAATTTGGCCACGTGGAAAGTCATTGATGGAAGATACGTGGGGTGTCACTTGACTGGTGGGAATTAAAGTATATGTAGCAGCAGGGAAACGAAGATACAACAGGGATCCAAGCAGGGCTTCGGTAAGCCTCCTCTTCTTGACAATAGCATGTACCACTCTGATCTGTTTTTCTACAAGTTCCACGAATCAGTGAACTTTAAATCATTGTAAGACCTAGTACATGCCTAACATTCTACAATACCTCAGGTGACTGACTGAATGAATGAAGCTGTAATGAGAATTACAGATTAAATAACACCAGAAAAAATAAAAAGTCCTTGTGGGATTAGAACAAACAACAACATAAAGGACTCATTCCCTGCTCATACCCAAAGTTATCAACAGTCCCAAAAAGGCAGAGCTAGAGCGTGCTATCAGCACAGTACTAATAACAGCCTACTTATCAGTCCACTGACATCGTCTAGTGATGGTAAATTGCTTCCGACTGTGGCAGGCATTCACCAGCTAAAAGGCCCTTTCTGATCTGGGGCAGGGAAGAGGTGTTTAAGAGAAAAGAAAGAGGAAACAGTTTGAGGATGTACGTTAATGAGTAATTTTTCAAACATCCATACACACTTTGTGATAAAATGCTTCTAAGTGAGGGTCATTTCCTGTACAGACAATGTAGCTTTTCTTAGGCCCATAGCAAATTGCTGCCTGGCTGAATATCTACACTAATCTACGGCTATGTCCCTCAGCAGGTGAGGGACAAGCTGCACACTAGTCAATGCATGATTAACCATTGGGAGGTGCCATGCCAAGGCCACAGCACTAGCATGAAAGCTCTTTCTCCATACTCAATGCAAATGCAGTTCATTCATACGTACTTAATGTTAAGCTGTGCTGATAAGGCTGTGAAGTATCATATTAAATGATTACTTTACGGGAAAAGACCAAAATAATCGCTTTCCTTTTCACGGGAATAAGGGATTAGACAGAATTCTTCAGTTCAAATGCTGATGGTTTGGGAAATCTTCACGTTATGCTAGCTACACTGCAGATGGGACAAAGACAGCCACTCTGAGACTTTTGTTTAATAGGTATCAGGGGAAGTTAATGCCTAGTAATTCTGCCTGTGTGGGGACACGTATTCAGATGGGGGACCAAAGTGTCTAACAAATCCTGGTACCTCCGACCTGGAGGCCAGCGGTGGTATGGAATGCGTTTCCAAGCATTTCTCAGTGGATAGCATCAGTAGCCAAGGGGATCAGACAGTAAAGTGTAGACACTGACTAAAATGTTGAACAGGTCAAGGCAATCATAAAGTGGAGAATGAACCAATCAAAGGTAGTGGGAATAATTGCACATGAAGATAACTGTGTGATTTTTCCGAGAAGTAAATTTTTGGATTCCAGACCGATGAAGCAGGCCAAAACAGTCACCCCCCAAATCCAGCAAGGCCCCAGAAGCTTGGGAGTATTTGCTGAAAACTTTACGAAGTTGCTATCTTAACGAAATTCTTTAAAACTTGCGTGGGGAGGAGTAATTTATTTTAGGAGGACAGTGCCTTCTAGCCACAGATAAAAACTTTCATTTTTTTCTTCCTCTGGATGTGGCAAGAGATTTGTGTTAATATGGAGAGAGTTTCCCTACAGAAATACCAATCAGCCCCTCGAGGGCTCTATAGGAGAGCCAGCTAGCACCCTTAAGAAGTGCAGAGCACTCAGTAACCTGAGGATACAGATCTGCCTGCCTTCCTGCCTGCTAGTTCTCTGCTCCAGGAACTTCCTCCTCCTGCTAGCCCCCAAATCAATTTGTACAGAAATTGCCTATATCTTCATACTGAATATACTAACTCCTAAGTCAGGAAGCAAATGCCTCTTCAGCTACAAAGACCCTCTCTCCTCTCTATTCTCAGAAGGCGGAGGCATTATTAAAAAAATAAAACTTTTTGTCTTCTCTTTTCAAAATTATTTAACCTGAGTACCAGCTGAGGGTATCTGCTGAGTCAATGCATGGTCTGTGAGGATGTCCCAGTGTCTTTGCTGGACTTTGTGCAGTCAGGGAAGAGGCATGTCCACAAGGCAAATAAGCAGTCCACAGGCGATAGACTTCTGAATGAGGGAGGGCACTCAGAATAAGTTCTTGTGTACATCATTATGATACCTTAGCTGTAATTAATGCTAACCACTCCTCTCTTCCTGGGGTGATTTTCTCTGGTATGACACACATCCATTGTCATCACCAGATGGACCCCATACCAGCCTCATGCATGGAGCAAAATCCCATGAAGATTTTTTTAACTCAACAAGAAAAAAACTGCATCTGCAAAGTTTTCATTAGCGGTGCCTGGGTGGCTCAAATGGTTAGCATCTGCCTTTGGCTCAAGTCAGGATCTCCAGGTCCTGGGATTTAGTCCCATGCTGGGGTCCCAGCTCAGCAAAGAGTCTGCTTCTCCCCTTCCCTCTACCTCTCCCCTGTTTGTGCTCTCTCTGTCTCCCAAATAAATAAAGTCTTTAAAAAAAAAAAAGTATTCATCAAATAGCACTGGTATCCAAGAGATTACTTAAAAGGTTTTCTTTTTTTTAGATTCTAAACCCAAAGCAGAGAACCATTTATCCTTAGTAATGTCTTTGACTATTTGGAGTAGTTCTTGGGAATCTACTAAATTTCCAGGTTCATAATGACCTTAAGAGTCAGATAATAAATGCATTGTTTTTTGGGGGGAGGAAGCAGTAATATATCTTCCTATGCAGTTTTTCTTTTTTCAAACTTTTTTTTATTTAAAACAATTTCAAATGTACAGGAAAAACTGCAAAAACAGTAACCAAGAAGTTTCAGATATTTTTTACTGAAATATACATTATTACTATTTATGCAACAATTGTCTTATAATTCTGTCCACACACACACACACACACACACACACACACACACAAACACAAAGTCTCTTTCTTTTTCCTGAACCATCTGACAGTAAGTTGCAGACATCACACATCCTTACCTATAAACACTTCAGTGTTCTTAAGAACAGGGCTATGTTCTTACATAACCACTGTGTAATTATCAGAATCAGGACAATTAAACACTGGTATATCTAATTCACAATCCATATTCAGATTTCACCTACTAACATAATAATGTCCTTTACTGCAATCTCCCTCTCTCCCTCCCCCATACAGAATCAGTTCAGGATCACTCATGGCATTTAGTTGTCACTTCCTTTTAATCTCCTTTAAGACACTGAATAAAGTTCTTCAGTCTTTGTCTACATGACAGCAACATCTCGGATGAATGGATGACTGTCATTTCATAGCTTGTCTCTTAGTTAGAGTTGATCTGGTATTTCCTAGTATTAGATCAGTTTATGAAAATTGCCAGGACCACTACACACGATGTGTTCTTCTCATTAGATCCCATCAAGATATAGCTCATGTTAGTTTGTTCCACAGCTAATGTCAACTTTGATAACTTAGTTACCATAGTGTTTTCTAAGGCTTCCCACTGATAAGTTACCATGTTTCCTTTTATAACTGATACATAAATTCTGGGGAAATAATTTGAGACTTTGCAAATGTCCTTCTTCTTTCTCACCAAACTTTCATCTTTTTTTGTAAGTCATCCATTGATGAATCTCATAAAGTTGTGATTGTCAAATTCTTTCATTCTGAATAAGAGAAAGCTCTTCCTCACAAAAGAACACCAACTGGCAAATTCACTTTTAAATGTTAAGAGTTGGCAATCAATCTAGTAGCTACTTTAGGAGCTAACCTGTTACATCAGGATTTTCTGACTGGCTTCTGTTATTTGTCTAAAATCATAATTATTGCTTTTATTGAGGATTCTCCAGGGTATAGCAGATTTATTTTGTATAGTAGGACTGAGCTGTAATGGGGATAGCAATATATTTATCAATTTATTTAACAACTTTTTTTTTAAGATTTTATTTATTTGACAGAGAGAGAGTGAGACAGAGAAGAAGCAAGGGGAGAGGAAGAGGGAGAAGCAGTCTCCCTACTGAGGAGGGAGACCAATGCAGGGCTCAGTCCCAGGACCCTGGGATCATGAACTGAGCTGAAGGCAGATGATTAACTAATTGAGCCACCCAGGCATCCATATTTAGCAACTCTTAAATGCAGCATATACTATATGCTGGGATTTTATTTAAACACTTCACAAATAGTCATTTTTTTAAAATAGGCTCCATGCCCAACATGAGGCTCAAACTCAAAACCCCAAGATCAAGAGTCACATGCTCCACCAACTAAGCCAGGCAGGCACCTCACAAACAGTAACCATTTTAAGACTTATTATTATAAGCTAACAAGGTACTATTATTATTCTTGTTTTATGGATAAGAAAATGGAGGCAGCGGACTTGAGTAATGTGTTCAAGTTCAAGCAGCTTATATACAAGATCAGTGTATTAAACCAAAGCAGTAGCGGAAATGTATACTCTTAAACATTTATGCTATTTCACCCCAGATGCACAAATTCTTTCTTCTCTAATTCTGAATTCTAAATTCTAAATAAATCATCTTGCTTTATATTAGTTTAAAGAAATCACCTAGTTTCAACAGCAAACAAGAGGCTTGGCATTTTTTAAACTAAATGATATGCCAAATGACATTGTTACTAATGTTCCCTCAAAAGGACAAGGATCATAAAGACAGAGTTAACCTAGAATATCCAGTATTCAGTTAAGGGGAAGAGTTAATAAGGATTGGTAATGAAGCCAGGTCAAGAAGGCAGAAGCAAATCTGTCCTGGATATCTGGGAAGGAATAGCTTCCACATGGACTTCAAGCACATGCCTTGATCCCTCCAGAAGTAGAGGGATAATCTGAGTTTCTCAGGGAGTCCATTGGTATGCTGAGGCGTGGGGAAGAGGAAATGCCAAATTGGGCAGCTCATCTTAAGAGACAGAGTTGTTTCCAAGAACAGTAAGGACATGTAAGAGGAGGAGGTGGCAATGGATGGGGTAAGGTTTGGAACATGAAGCAAGAAGGTCAGCAAGAGTACCAGGGTGCTGTCTGGATCCCTGGTAACCTGTTCCTTCACCTTGTCTGTCACTAGTAACTGCCAGAGGCAGTTGAGATTCCAACAATTTTGCTAATAGGGACTCAGGGAGAAATTAGACCTATCCTAGCCTATAGGGAGGGATGCATATGTATATCTTCCCACTACCTTTCTTCAAGCATCAGTTGTGAAAAGCTATTACAACCAGATAGGACAGCATATATTCATTCTGAACAAATAGTTTAAAATATTGTAGGTCAGAGGTTTGCAAAATGTGCTCTGTGATCCCACTGGGCATTGTGATTTTTGGAGGCTTGGTAGGGCAAAGAACCATCTCTACTTTGACCATTCCAGTTCAGTATTTAATTGCTTTAAATTCTGGGCTTCTCTAGAGACTTTTATTTGAAAAACAAAATGGGAGTGGGGGTGTTCAGTGGGACTTTAAGAACTGTTAAGCAACTAAAATATCACCAAGATGCTTTGCATTAGTACCTATTTAATAAAGACAAATGCACTTAGAAGTACTTGAGAACATTTTCTGTTTTAGTTATTAGTGGACTCTTGCAAGGCGAAAGATGACAGATAAACGGAAAACTCCCTCTAGGCCTCCACTATATGCAGCCAACTCTCCAAGACAAAAATATTTGGTGTGGTAGATATAGTAATGTTCACCAAATCTTCCACATGCCTCCCTCATGTTCTCCAGCCCCCCCGCAGTTGAGAAGAGCCATGTGACTAGATGTCATCACGGACTATGGATGTAAGAGGGCTTCAGCTCTTCTAGGTCAATGTATATAAGACCTGCTGTGAATTCTGTGTTTTCTTACTATGTCTTCACAACCATAGAGGCCTACCTTGTAATAATGAAACCCAAAGGGAAGCAGACTGAGCCATTCAACCACCACAGGGAAGACAGGTGCCTTGAAAAAAAAAAAAAATTCGTCCACTAAGCTGATGACATGTAGAATTGTTACTGCAACCCCATCTATTCTATCCCAACTAATACAACTGAAAAATACAATGATTCAGAGCAGAGAAAAGCATTCCCTTCAAATTATCATACACATATGCCTCAAGTAGAAGTTCTCAACCAGGGTTGTATTATCTCCTCCTACCTCTCAAGGGGTATTTGGCAATTTCCGGAGACATTTTTGGTTGTCACACCTAGGGATAAGGGACATGTACTACAATTGTCTAGTAGGTAGAGGGAAGGAATGCTACCAGATATCCTACAATGTATAAGACAGCATCCACAAAAAGAATTATCTGCTCCCAGATGTCAACAGTGCCAAGGTTGAGAAAACCCAGCCTAAAGGGTTATAGTCTTCATTTTTTGCAGGAAATTATTAACTTGCTAAATAAAATCCACCAAAACAAAAAAAGATACACTTATGCCTATTCTATTTTAAAGGTTAGCCAAAAAATCAGATATGTAATAGAATTTAAATTTTTTTCCAATGTAAAAAGTTTCCATTTGTTTGAAAAAATTCACTACAGCAATTAGGAGAGATCTATATTATATATTCAGCATGTTTTCACCTCCTCCTTTTCATAGATTTAGAAGTTCAAGGAAGATTTCTTCACCTAACCCCCTTTTTTAGAAAAATGTAATGGTGAAGAGTGTCTATACCAGAACTAAACACTACGTTTCTCAGTTCTAATCTCACTGTTCTTTCCACTACATCACACTATTCTCCTTCATTAAAAAAATGCTAAATAGAGGTCTGAGGAAGGTAAACAGCTGTTCCAGCCATAGGTAGGGTTGGAAGGGTGGTGGAGCATCGTGTTCAAGGACGATGCATAGTTTCCAGGTGAGAGTGTTTGGTTTCGACGGGAAGGGCAGAAGAGAAAAGGCAGAAAGAAAGCCTCCATGATGAGCTCACCGACACAGCATGTCCCCATTCAACTACTGCTCCACAGACCCATTTGGCCACGTCTGTCTGCATTATCTTGTCTCCCAGGTAAGCATACAAGTGTGTATGGCAGAACTAAACCACAGCTTGGCAAGAGCTGTGAGAAATTTCACAAAGTAATTGAATGAAAGCTGGATTCACAGCTGGGATATCAAATGCCAGATCTGGCTCTAGCTAATTAACTATATGCCCTTGGTCAAGGCACCATTGGCCTAAATTTTCTCAACCTGACATGGTAATAAGAAGTGTAATAAAAACAACTAATCAATAATAAATCACAGCTACTGATGTTGAGTACTTCGTATAAGCCAGGAACTATACCAAGTACATTTCATTACATTCTGAAGACCAACCCGGCATTCCTAGCCTCCTTTACAGATGAAGAAACTGACACTCAAGAACTGAAGCAGCATGATGAACACAATTAATAACCAGGATTTGAACCAAAATCTACTTCACTACAAAGCTAACTTCCTTAATGATTATACTAACGACCTCGGCCTCCAGTTCTCCAAACCTACATATCTCAAATACCTCCCTAAATGATTTAAATTTCTGTGAATGATTTGTGGGGTCTCAGTCAACTGGAAGCATAAGCCAGGGTCCTTCAGCTGGGACTAACCAGCTCAGACATTTTTATTACTCGTTCGTAAACCCCAAAGATGAAACAGGTTGTTCATAAACCTCACTTTTTGAGATTTGGTTCTCAAGTTGTCTAACAAACAACATGCAAAAAAAGGAGTTAGAAGCCAAGAGCCTACAAGATCCAAACCTAAATATCAGTTTTGCAGAACATCCAGTGAGCTGGAAATATATAGGGTAACTCAATTACCAAAAATAGTTCTATTGGACGACCTCTGTTTGCAGGCACAGCAAAGAGATTTATTTTCTGTTGTGCTACATGTGTGCATTCTACTATGTCTTTAAAAATGAAGGAAGGGATGTATCAGCACAAAAATAAAGCAGACATCACCTCCTGGATATTCTCTCACTTTGACAGACAGCAGGAGTCACCCTATAGTGCAACACTTAAAAAGGATATCCAAACCCACATTTAAAAAAATATCCCAAACACCAATTCCTTTACCATATATTTGGGGAGTCCTCTATGGGGACATAGGATGGGGAGGAAGTGATATGGGTTATCTTTCTCCCAATCATCTTTTGTTTCAGTGTTCTTCCTCTGATCTATTCTTGAACTCTCTCATCTCTCAGCCCCTGGCTGGCATTCACTTCCCTCCATTCCATGTTAATCCAAATATTAACCTGTTCAATCAGTTTTCCCAATATGGCATTTATGTTAGGTAGATTTATTCAGTAGAATTTTATTAAAGAGTAAGGATAATGATGGGAGAGGGGGAAACACTGAATAGAAAACATCTCACCATTAGTATAAGCCATCAGTATTTTCAAAAACGCACAGGCACTACTCACATCTGAGAATTGGCCGCCATTTGCCCTTGGGGCTCCAGGCGCCTCTAATTAACCTATCTTTCCTAAATTAATTTCATTTCATAAATCCTTCCTCCTTTCTCTATTGGACTACCTGTGAAAACTATAAAAATTCCTTTTATTATATGCTGAGATTCTGCTCTTTTAGTCTCAGTCTAACCCTTTGTAAGCAAGTCTGATGTTGTGAACTTTGTTTAGAAGATTCAAGGTTGGGAAATAGGTCACCAGACCAGGTTGGCACACCCGAGAGAATCACCTTCCTTGGGAAAAACTGGGCTTCTTGACTAAAGGATGTTTGTGGTTAAAGTGACAGATGTTATTACAAAGCCTTCCAGAGATAAGTGTGACAGAGGGGCTATGTGGGAAACCAGGCAGCCTCTCACCGTTTGGGAAGTTCTCTGTTTTCATCTAATGCTTTCAGCACTTCCCTGGTGTTCAAACGCCATAAAGCATCTCCGAACATTAGAGTCTTGTGGGAGGGATCTGAGTTCAGCAAGTAAATGCAATCCAGTAATAAGCACAGACAAGGTCTATACCAAGCACCGACTGGGTTCGCTTTCATCACTGAATAGAGAGTGTACATTTTGCTTTTTACTTGATGAACCACAGACATAATTGGATATAAATGAGAACAAAAGCAATATAAATAAGACAAAGCAAACACTGGGACTACTTTACTCTGAATTAAGGTAAACTAAAAGATAAATACACAGACATGCACAAATATACAAAGATACAATCTGTGCCCAAGTTAGGTAAGTTTCAGCCAAAACTGTTTGGCTGGGATAAATGATCACGTGCACCACACCTTTCATCTATTCTACCTCTGATGACTTCCAACCTTTATCATTCTACTGTCTGAGCAAAAACAGGGGGAGAAAGAAACTAGGTTTCTGGTGAGAGGCCAGTATTTGGGAGGTATGGAGCAGAGGCCCTGAGAGGCACAGGATCACCTGGTGCCATCTCCTTCAGGGATGATATCTGTAACTCTCTTGGGCTACTCCCTGCCCCCTCCTTTCAGCCAGCCTCTGATACACAAGCTCACTGATAAGCAGAGGGGAAGCCAGCCAATTTTCTTTTTATCCAAGTCAGTGACTGTGAGCCACTCATCATTTACAGCAATTCTCTTGAGACCTGAGAGCTGACCTCATGCGTGTAATCAGTTGGGAGGCTGCTGACCTCACCTTGCTCTCATTCCAGCATGGTATTCCCAGTGATAACCAGCAGTGGCTGAGATAACTCTTTTATTCTATAACTGATAAAGTCTCAGTTATAAAGTCATTGGCTTTCTCTTTTCTATCTTCTCTCCCCAATCCCCAGACTATCTAGCTTCTCTTAGTTAGGGGTCCCAACCAGGCCCTACTATAAACAGCCCTCATGGCCAGAGATCACTTACAGAAGGTGCTTTAGAAACCAAGAGCAAGAATGACTCACCCTCTCCTTCTGTGCTGGTTCCAAGTAGACACATAGTCTAGTGTGTGTCAAAGGTCCTCTAATGGGGCCTGGATTCCAGATCAGACCCTGACATTCATTAGCTGTGTAGCTGTGACCTGGTCACTTAACTTCTCTAAACTTCAGATTCTTGATTGTAAAAATAACAAATCAGAGGAGAAGACCCAGAGAGGACTGACCAGGGCCACAAGTACATATAATAAGAGCATCTATTCGTATCACTTAAACAACTACTTTCCTAATGCATCAGTTTCATCCTTATCAAGGGCAGTGAGAAGCACCTAGATTAGACAGTCTCAAGTCTACACTAGAATAAACCATGATTTGCCAGAAAACTCCACTAAACCTTTCAAAGCCTTTATCCATGGATAACTGGAAAGACTGTTGGACTGCTGATATGAAATGCAATGGTTTATTGATTCTCTGTGACCTTACTCGCACTGTGAATCACTGAGCCGTGCTTCGCTTGGGCTCAGGAGTTTGGCAAAGAATGTCAGGGCAAGGAAGGATGTTTTTTCCCTCTGTGCCTCAGGATTCTGAATCATCAGGTGTCTTTCCAGGACTTTTTGTCTCCTGGGAATGACTGTGCTCTCTGATGTATGAAGCCTGTTGTCTGGATTATGTTAATAAAATTGGTCTTTCAGGGACTAATTATTGGACCCATCTGAAAAGTTCAGGATGAGCTAGGTTATGCTGCAGTAACAAAAACAAAGAAAACCCAGTGGCCTAAAACATCAAAGGCTTAATTTATTGTTCATGCTACATGGGCATCATGGGTCAGCTGGGGGGGTATGTTCAGCACTGTCCTCATGCTGGGAACCAGGCTGACAAAAGAACCTCTATTTGAATATCACCACAGCAAATGGGAAGAGAAAGTTTGGTGAATTATGTACTGACTCTTAAGGCTTTCCCTAAGAGGTAATATATAATCACTTCTGCTCTCATCATTGGCTAAAACAAATCATAGGACTATGCCTGACATTAAGACCTAGAAAGAAAGCAAGGAACATTTATAAAGAGTACTAGTGATGACCTCAGGAACTTTTTCTATTTTATCATATAGAGGATCCCCAATCTCGTGGTGAGAAGCCTGTGTAGATAGTACCCATATATGTCCGTACCATCCAGCTGAAAACATTCAGCTCTTCCGTATCTTTGCATATTTCTCCACAGCTCCCAGGAGGCCTAAAGACCATGTCTCCTGACAAATGAGGGAAAAAAGCTAAGAGATCACTCTCAAGTTTCTAAAAAGATATATCTGGAAACAGCTTAGAGAAAATGAAATTGACAAAATTGCTTTAACAAAAAGGGGTATCACAAATCCCAACAAAACTCTCTACTGCATTTGAAAATTAAGTTTCTTGAAGCCTATGCTCAAATAGGGAGGCTTTCATGTATTAGAAACACAAGAGAAATTAACTTGTTCTACTTTTACTATTTAGTAGTGCATAGATTGTGTGTGTGTGGGGGGGGTTACTTACTAAACCATAAGTGTAATTGGAAGTAGATGGGAAGGGATACAATAAGAAAAACTGAGATTATTTTATTCTGAATCAAGCTAAATCAAAAAGTACATACACATGCACAAATGAAAAGTAACCAACAAAACAAGGCATTTGTAGCAGAAATGTACTAGAGTTCCAGCAGCTTCATATCAATAATGTCACTTGATGTTGTCATTGTTTTATATTTTGGTCATTTTAGTTTTCACTTGCATTTCCTTGGTGGCTGAAAAAGTTCAGTAATCTTGATGAATGAACTAAAGATTAGAGCAGGAGACTCCTGAAGGAGGAAAGTGTCAGGAAATTCATAAAAGTAGGAGATGGCATTTCAAATTTGACTCTTAGAGTTGCCTTCAGGTTTCACTTCAGAGTAGGGCAGTTCTGATACTTGTGCTGAAGTTTTTCCTAATCCAGAAGGCAGTGGAGAGCAGTGGGGAGTGTGTGATTGTCCTAAATCCTATATAAAGATTCCTAGGAATGGCCTGATTCCGGCCACCACCAGGGAAGCATAGAAAGCCTGATACAAATGTAGTGAAAAGAAGGGCCATATGTACCCCAATAGTTATAGCAGCAATGGCCACAATCGCCAAACTGTGGAAGAGGCAAGATGCCCTTCAACAGTCGAATGGATAAAGAAGATAAGGTCCATTTATACAATGGAATATTACACAGCCATCAGAAAGTATGAACACCCAACTTTTGTATCAATATGGATGGGAATGAAGGAGATTATGCTGAGTGAAGTAAGTCAAGCAGAGAGAGTCAATTATCATATGGTTTCACTTACTTGTGGAGTATAAGGAATAACACAGAGGACATTGGGAGATGGAAAGGAAAAGTGAAATGGGGTAAATTAGAGGGGGTGACAAAGCATGAGAGACTGTGGACTCTGAGAAACAAACTCAGGAGGGGTCAGGGGTGGGGGGTTGGGTGAGTCTGGTGGTGGGTATTAAGTAGGGCAAATATTGCATGGAGCACTGGGTGTGGTACATTAACAATGAAACTTGGAACACTGAAAAAAATAAAACAAAATAAAGATGTTAAAAAGAAAAAAAGTCATCAGCTAAAACAAGAGCCACCATCTTCCTTTTTCACCCCCTGATCTGCCTTTCTACCTTGTCATAGCTGAAGCCGGACAGGCTGGTCCCAAAAGAAGACCAGAACTTATTTAAAAAGCCTGGGCTATAAACAGGTCACGATTTTCAAATGCAACCAAAATTCTGAAGTCAAAGGAGCTTTCTTAAAACAATGGTAGAGAATCTTCTGTTTTCAGAGTAGTGATTCTTCCTGGCAATGAGAGCTGAGGAAAGTTCACTAACAAAACTGATACTCAATTTTTCTATGAGTAATAGGTATGGAATTTTAAAACAAAGACTGAAACACATATAGATATTATATTACCATGAATATTTGAAGCATAGTGAATTAAGTGTGAGTCAAATAAAACTGGATATCTTTAATTTTTTGGTTTTAAAAAATATTTTTTTGAGATGAAATTGATATATAACATTACATTACTTCTAGGTACACAATATGATTAGCCATATATATATGGCTAATATATCATATCACAATATGATTAGCCATATATATATACACACACACACACACACACACACATACATACTGTGCAATGTAGATAATCATTTTATAGATGTTCTAAATGGTTGCCTGTTTACTTCCACTGTGAAGGACTCCCAAAATTTGCAGAATTTAAGCAACCTGAAGAAAGAATTTCCTTCTTATGCAAATATCAAAGATCCCTGAAGAAGTTTTTCTTTTGTAATTTTGAGTGACAAGGCTAACAAAAAAGCAGCCACATTTCTGAAAACTTAATGTAGGGAAAAGTTAACTTTCTTCATTTTGAAACAAATGCAAAGTTGTCATTCCTGTGAGATTAGGCTTTGGGGAAACTGTAGAGTACTCTTGCTGTCTCCAGTCAGCTGAAACGACACTTAAGCATTTCCAAAAGCCAAGACTAGCTCATCTTGTGGCTGACTGCTAAAGAATTCTCCATGATAGATGAAAGCAAATTTACCTAAAAAATTATTCAAAAGAGGAGCTTGTATTATAGGGCTAATAAATAAGCAAGTATTTCCATTTTTAAAAAAGTAATCTAATGCAAATACAGACACAGACATAACTATGGCTATGGCTACAGATATACTGCTGCTTCATTAAAACATTAAAAAAAATAAAAGGAAATAACCAACTGAGAAAACTACATATTAAATGAAGGTACATCACATTTAAGAAATTAGAAAAGTGTCTAATAACAAGATATATTTAACATAAAAACTACTATTAAATCAGACTTCAGTTAAAAGGTTTTTTAATTAAAATTGACAAATTTTTATATGTTATAAAAAATTTAATTATAAACAAAAATTATAATTTAGATCAAATTTATATATCATAACCCCCATTCATTCTTCCCCTTGGTTAAGTTCCAAAATATTTTATTAGTTCCACATTTTTCAATGTTGCTTACTATATTAATGGTTGCTGGACCAGATATTCCATTATTTCATGACCCACTAATATAAAAAGTAATAGACAAATACTAAGGTCTACTAAAACTGAAACAAAAAATAATGGTGAAGGAAGACAGCAGAGGATAGAAGAGGACAATGGGCCCTTGAGAAGGTCAGGCGCCTCTGCCCATATCCAGGAGCACCTCCCAGAGGGCAGAGAAAGGCCAAGTGGTCCTTCAAACACTCTTTAAAGTGCCATTTTCTAGGCTGACCCATCCATCCAAAGGGCAAGGCACTGCTGAGCATTATCTGCTTTGATGCCCTCCTCAATGAGCTGTGTGTCAGGAAATATCATCAGGCAGTTTCTAAACTAGTACATAATCATCCCTTGAACTCTGAGGCCCAAGCAATCTACATGATTGAACAATGTTAAGCATCACCATAAAATACCGAACAAACACAATGCCTTTTGAGACATCCCAACTCTTCTTGGGTCAGTGAATTAATAGCCTCTGGAATTGAGAATATGTAGACTTGGAGTAGTGGTGAATTCTCTCGGCTTTGGCCCTGTTTGTTGGCAAAGGATGTTTTAATATTTGGGAAAATTCAGGATCCAGAGATTCAAGTTGTAGAGATGACTAATCACTAGAAGTGAGGGATAGGGGAGGCAAAGGCAAAGGAACAGGATGAAATGGGGTTCTCAGGTGAGCAGGGTGAGGGGCAAGCTATCAGCACTTAGCAAAGTGACTGAGTTCAACTTTTCTTACTATTCTAAAAAGTATGGAAAAACATAGAACAGGTGTTCTTGGTGAGAAGCAAGTTACTGTAGGAACAATGAAACATATCTTCTTAACGACAGGCTTAACATCTCATTATAAAGCAATGATTAATTACACTTAAGCTATTTTCAATTACTTTAAATGTGCTACAATAACGGGAATTTCTGATGTCCATAATTGAGAAGGAAAGACGGAGAAGAGACTGAAGCCCAGATCTGGCCAAAGTTCTTTCTGAGATCAAAAGTTTTGTATATATATACAGGGATCTGAAAAGAGAGGTTGGAAACAGCCACCCTGAAGAATGGAGGTTTGAGGTACAAGTAGATGAAGGAGATCTGGAGAGTATGGCTCAAGTGAAATGCAATACAGAACTGTTCAGAGCCTCTTCTAGGGACTTAATATTGTGTGTTATTGAGGTTATATTAAGCTTCAAACACATTTGGAACTATATCTTAGTCACCTGCTAACAAGATTACCTTGAGTAAGTCTCCTGGCCTATCTAAGCCTCCATTTCATTACCTGTAAGTTAGAGTAATAACAGTCAACTCCATGAGGTTTTTCTGAGGATTATATATGATAATATGTTCACATCTGTGGTCTTTGAATTATTTCTAATTCTTCACCCCTTTCTGTATCCACATCTTCTCCCATGTGAGCTGGCAAGTCTCCCCACTAAAAGCAGATTTTATTTTCCTGTACCATTGATACTGGGTTTGGCCATGTGATTTTCTTTTTCTTTCTTTCTTTCTTTCTTTCTTTCTTTCTTTTTTTGACCATTGGAATGTGGGTGGAAGTTTTCAGCATATGCCACCAGAGGAATCTCTTATGAGAGTTTCCAACCTCTGTCATGGAAATATGCCCCCAGTATCTTCTTGTTGGTCTGGGTCTCAGAATGAACATATGGGGAGCATATCTGAGCCAAGCCTGAATAAATCTGAGTGTGTGAATAAATGCTCATTGTGTGCCATTGGGTTTTTGGCTGATTTGTTACAAAGCAATAGGTGACAAATACAACATAGTCCTAGCATATGGTCTGGGAATCCTCATTTCCCAGGTTATGCACAATAATTAAACTGTGAGTCACTGCAATATACTCATCGTCCTAAAGTTACACCACTTTAAAAAGAACCTGAAATGGGAAAATTATCCTGTCTCTGAAATTCTTGAATTTCCTCTCCTATGCTTTTACTCAAAGATTATTCTATTCCCTCTTTCTCTATAGGCCTCTTCTAAATAGACTTCTCTTCTTTCCCCTTACCTAGATTCCCCTGTATTCTTCAACACTGGCCTTAAACCCAACTTCTTACAAGCCTTATATGATTACTCCAACCTACATCAATCGCCCCTTTCTCTGCATACTTGTTTCTCTTGTCATCAACCCTGCAGAGTTAAGACTCACTCCACAATGATTTCATGAGCTTCTTTTCTCCTCTGGGCTAAACTGGCAACTCCTCCAGGCAGAGGCTGTCTTCACTCCTGTATCTACTATGATCTCTAACACAAAGAGAGATATACAGTCAAGGTTTTCACATCAAGTCAATAGATACTAAGTCTATTGGCTTCCTGGATTTTTAAAAGCTACCTCTGATGAAACTTAATGTTTCATTTCCAAAAGAAGTCAAGATTTCTTCCCTGGGACAAGAGACATGAAATTTCTTCTCCAAAAATAAAACAGCACCTTTCCCCTTCCTTTTTTTTTTTTCCCCAACATCTAGTTTTGTACTCTTCTCATTTGGGGGCAGGGTCTGTGAGTTTAACAGAAGCAAGACACTTATTTCCAAGCTGGAAAAAGGCTTCTGTTTTCAGTCTCACTTATCCCAAATAAATCTGTCCCACCCTCATTCTCTTCACCTTGAAAGAAGCAGATTTGCAGGATTCTGATAGGTTTTCAACCTGCAGTTTCTGAGAGTAATGGTAATTCATGCCTATGCCGAAGGCTTAAAATGCATGGAGATAATAAAGTCAATTAAGTGCAGCTGATTCTGATTCATAAATAATTTTTATCTCCTCTATATTTATTTTTCTTTATATCAGATGGACAACCATATATAAAAAATGGCATGCAGTCATTTTCTAATTTGCCAACCATACGTTTGAGATTGGGAATAAATAGTAACCCAGAGTGAAATTTTCATCTAGTCTAGTATTGTGACTAAATATTTTAAACCCATTTTTTCTTAAGTCAAGACTGAATTTACATTAATAACTTAAAAGAATATTAAACTATTAGGCAATATCTCCTCATGCTAAACATGAGTGTCCACCCTACAACTCAACACTTCTTATATTCTGGGTATCTGCTCAGTATCTCAACAGAGATATATTATCAACAGAGATGACTGTATATAAACCAAAAGACCTGCATAAAAATTCTCACTGAAGATCCAAACTGAAAACAACCCAGTATCCAGCAGCAACACAATGGATAAATTGCAGTATTTTCACAAAATAAACATTAAACAATGAAAAAGAATGCAACAGCAAGCAAGAATCTCTTAGATGTAATTATAAGCAGAAGAATCCAGACCCAGAAGAATAAATTCTGTATTATTCCACCTATGTGAAGTTTGAGAATAGGCAAAATTTATCTATGGGAATAGAAATTAGAATAATGTTTCTTGGGAACAGAAGTTAGAATAATGTTTCTTGGAGTAGAGATGAGTATTGGCTGGGAAGGGGTAGATAGAATCCTTTGGGGCTGTTAGAAATATTCTACATCTTACTCTCTAGATGGTGTTTACGTGACTGTATATATTATAAAAATTCACCAAGGTATAGACTATACAGATGCACTATGTATGTCAACTTAAAAAAAAAAGATAAAAAAGAAAATCTCACCTGGAATTGGGGGGGGGGGCAAATAAATAATTTAAACACCAGTGTCCATAACTTACCAAGTTTTAGATGTCAAGGCCTTAGTTCTCAGTACAGCATGAACTTAAGACAAATATAACTAGGTAATGAAGAGTTAAACTGGACATTATGAAACATGGTGTCTGATAAATGTTTCAGTAAACTTACATACTTCATTCAGGAGTGTACAAAGATATGTATCAACAAGGACAAGTCGTTTGGTACACTGGCTAAATATCCATCAGTGGTTATGTCCTATGCCAACCTGTCTCCAGATTGACAAGATAGTGTTAATGCTGCAGCAAGGGAAACAGAAACAAAGACAGGTGCTGATGCTGCCTTAACAATGAGGGCCTATTCTCTCCCATGCACCTGAAAACACCAGTGAACTTGGTCATTGTTCAGCAGCAGAAACCTTGTGGTTTCTCTCATCCTTAGCTCTTCGCCATGTGATCACATTATTTCCTTACGAAGTGATCCTGCCCTGTGTCTCTTGACAACGGAATCCTCCAAACCCATAAACTGTGTCATCATGACTGACCAATCAGAGGTCATCATTCTTCACTCCCCCTTTTATCCCAAGCTGTCTGCTATTATTGTTCATATACCAAAAAAAAAAAAAAAAAAAAGAATGAAAGGGTGAAAAAGAGAGCAACCCAGGCCCAGTAACAAGCAGCACAAAAGATTCACTTGTGAAGGGCAAAGATTAACAGGATTAATAGCTCTAGGGGTTTGGGGAAAGCCTGTCTGATTCAAAGAACCAACAGGGAAAAGTTGAGCGCAGACAAATTGCTTGCTCCAAAGGGAATACTGTGTAGGAGGGTATGGAAATAACTCTGTTCTGAGAGCCTGTTTTACTTTCTGTGGTGTTTCAGCAACAACATGAGATTCAAGAACAGCCCGAGTAGCAGAATAATACACCTGTGAGAAAAAGTGGCTGTCTCCTTTCTCCAGACATTTATAGTTTAGCTCTAATTCACAACCATGTATGGTAAAAGCCTCAATTAACCAGGCTTTTTAGTTAAGTCTTTATCAAATTGATTTTCATATTGTACTTTCATCTAAATGGGGAGAAAAAAATTGATAGGCTACACATTTTCTTCAGCTACCATTCCAGTGTATGAGAAATTATTCTCCAAAACATGATCTAGAGGGACCACAAGATTCTCATTAAGGCTTCCTAAATTAATGCTTTAGAGAAATGCTTAGTAGCTAGGCTTAAAATAAGGGTTTTCTGATTAACGTTTAGTTATTTTACTATTTCCACAGACACAGACCTGTGGATAATAAAGAAGAGATTATTATTTTTACTCCTATTGTTGTGCTGAAAATACTAAATGAGCAGAATTGCATGGAAATAATAAACAACATATAAAATGAGAATATGTGGTCAAGGAGTCTTGTCAAACTAGTTTGGGGATAGGAAAACCTTCCAAAACTAAATCTTTTCATTATATTTCTCCAAATAAATTATCTTCATAAATAAACATGGTTATACTTCCTGGCATAGACAAAACAATACATTCGAAGCAGAGGGAAATTTTTTATTTTTGCTGGTCCCACTTAGAATTACCATCTGGCCCTGCAGAAAACTTTGGTGTGAATTAGAATAACTGGAAATGCTTATGAAAGGTACAGACAAGGAGTGCCTGGGTGGCCAGATGGTTAAGCCTCTGCCTTTGGCTCAGGTCATGATCTCCGGGTCCTGGGATTGAGCCCCATGTCAGGCTCCCAGCTCAGCAGGGAGTCTGCTTCTCCCTCTCCCTCTGCTTTTCCCCCTGCTTGTGGGTGCTCTCTCTTTCCCCCACCCCCCATCTCTGTCTCTGTATCTCTCTCAAATGAATAAAATCTTAAGAAACACACACACACACACACACACACACAAAAGTATAGATGTCAAAGGCCTCAGTATTTTTGAATCAGCAGTCCCAGGTGGGCCTTGGAAATTGTGTATCTGTGAAACATTCCAGGTGAATTCTGATGCAGAAGGCTCACACACTGCACTGAGACTCTCTAACTCATTCTCACATTTCACTGACGCTGAACTACTAAGTCCCAGTCCTCATGTCATTGATTTTAACAGACACAAAGTTAAGATGGAAGTTTGAAAACTGCAAGACATTTAAATTTCATCCCATTACTTCTAACACTGGGCTAAAGAATGTTCCCGTGCAGAAACAGGAACATGCTCCTCTTGTCATCAGAAGGCCACTCATATAAATTGCCTCCCATCCTGCCTGCTGTGTAGAGTCAATGCACACCTCACCCCAGATCCCCTTTAGTAACTATCTGATTGAGAACAAGAAAGTTAGTTAATTGCACAGGGATAGTGAAAGGGTTTGAGAATTATCAGGAAAAGGTAAGAACCTATTTTCTTCAGTGTACTTTGCCCCAGTGTTACAAAAAACCCACAAAACTCACATGTTTAACAGAAGGAGCAAATGAGACAGGGCACCGTCATTTTGTTTAGAATATTCCATCTTTGCAACCAAGAATGAGTTTCTAGAATCCATCTTGGCTTTATACCAAGCAAGGCCAATTCTATAGCGAGTGCTCTCAAGATAGGAATGTGAACCTAGGGTCCAGGAAAGAACCCCATTTCAGCAGGAGCCTTATCAGGGTTTCAAGTAAATGGTACTGAACTGAAGGCAGTGGTTTGGCCAGGGGGGCTGAGGTGGGGGAGGCTTTCTGCTGTTATTTATTTTTTTATTTTTTATTTTTTACTTTGGCTCTCCTACTTGTCCAGTGCAAATTATTCCAACAGCCTTCCCCAGTGAAAGGACATCAGAAACAGGAGCTGTCTTCAGAGGAGGAAGAGCGAAGTGCTGATATGCTGACCCACGGGGCACAAAAGCCCACTGACAGATGGGAAGAAAGAAAGGAGAGTGCCAAGAGGATCAAACACAAATGGATTTTATAAGCAGTAAAGGCAATAGCAAGTCCCTCTGGAAAGAGGCCACCATGTGTTCATAGGTGCCATTTGATCTCTTAGAGGGTACAGACAGACATGCTGAGGGGTAAACAAAATGCCCAGAGCACATCTGAGTAAACAGCAGAGATGCTGGTCATAGGAACAGCCAAGTACATGAGCTGCCAGCACGTCTGCTGGGCCTCTGAAGGTCAGAGTCTGAAAGCCTAAGAGGGTTATGCCGATTTCAACATACAGTCTTATCCTGGGGATCTGGAAGGCAATTATAAAGTCATCTTTCATGAGCAGGCTATCCCACAAACATTACTCCGCTGCTATTACTCCTGACAGTTGGGCCAACTCTGGTTCAAAAATAGCCCATTTGTAGTTTCCTCTGCTCCCTGCTATTGTGAAAGAGAGAGAATTAGAAGGCACTGCTGGGACACCAGCTGAATCACTTTGAAATTGTGGCATTGGTTTGTCAGAGGAAAGAGGGGACTTAAGGCTCCGGAGCCACGGAAAGGACAGTGGGTTATACAAAAGAAAATGCCCACTTTGGGCAAGCTGTCTGTGGGATTCCCTGAAACGAGCTGCACATGGGAGCGACACAAACACTTCAGCGGTCTTTTCAGTTCAGAGCTGCCTCTCTCTGCCCTGCTCACTCACTTCTCTTATCCCTCTAGTAGGTAGAGTGAGGGAAAACAAATAAACAAAACAGGAATTCACACAATGGTCCTCAGGAGAAGCACAATAGCCATTGACAGGTGCTCCAGGAGTCTTCACACGGCCTGTTACAAGCATACCATGTGCCTTTACTGGTAACTTACTCAACGGCCTCTGAATCACTCACCATAAAGAAACTCAAACATACCTTTCTCCTTTTAGATGAGGAGGGCCCAGCCCAAAAATGCACACAGGTAACCAAACATAGATAAACAACTGCCTTTCTAAGAGACAGCCACTCTACACTAAAACATCATGACAGCCCCATAGCAGCAGCGACTGGAAGGGCTTCAAATCCTTAAAGCAGCTCCTTAAAAGTCTGTGTTTCCTCTCCTGATCTACATATGGAGGAGATTTTTAAGTCAAGCTTTCATTTCTGGAACATGTTCACTGGGGACCCTAGAAGACTCATAAGGTCGTAACCAAGGCAGCAGGATGTTGAACCAAAGGACGTATCCATGATGGGAAAATACTGCAATGGTAAAGGCATTGCACAAAAAACATGTCTGTGTAATTATCATAAAGGCCAGGATAAATGTGCCTAATTGATAGGTTGACATTTATATATAAATATACATATATATACATTTATAAACATCTATATATACTATCTCATTCAGAGAATGACACCAGCTTCCTCTGATATAATTAAGTATAGAGATGACTCCTTCTACCTTAAATATGTTTACATGTATGTATATATACATGTGTAAGGTATAGAAATATAAACACACATTTTTAATTATATACAATATAATATTTACATGTCTGTGTTAGTATGAAACACATGAAACTGCCATCTTTGAAGATAAAAAATATTTTATATTAATATACATATATATATTAATATTAGGTCCCCTAAAATATTAATATTTTAGGGGACCTAGATGGCACAGTAAGTTAAGCAACCAATTCTTAGTTTCAGCTCTGGTTGTGATCTCAGGGTCATGGGATCAAGCCCCGTGTGGGGTCCCAAGCTCAGCGCAGAGTCAGCTTGAGATTCTCCCTCCCTCTCCTGGTGCCCCCCCACCCCAACGCACTCTCTCTCTCTCAAATGATCTTTAAAAAATGTATTTTAGTTGATCACCAGCAATTCCATAGGGCTCAATCAATACATACACAAGTATCATTAAGCCACTGTGTTTCATCTCCAAGCCCACCTTCTCGAAACTGATTTGGAAGCTAGGGCTGAACTATGCAAACTATAGGACAGTTCTGCTCTCTGCTAGATTGGAAAGTTACGTGGCACTACAGAGAGACTGCAAGATGGGAAGGGGAAGAAAGTCTTGCCTCTTTCTGTTGTTGGCCTGGTGTTCCAATGAGAATACTTCCAGGCTTGCTTCTTCACCTGTTACTGGCTTTTGAGTCCAGCCTCCAATTCCGTGGTTACGCATGGTATTAATCTTTACCTCACACTCCAAGAACTGCGAGCTCACTGCATTCCCTTAGATTCAGCTTTGCAGGGTCTCTCCTCGAGCTTCTCAGAACCCCAGCTTCTTCTCTTTGTTCCTATAGCCTAAGAGGTGGTAACTGCTTACAATATCAGTTCCTTCTTTAGCAAATTCTAGTCTTTCAATAGCTGTTTAATAAATTCCATACATTAAAACTTCTCTGAAATTTACTGGCATGGTTTCTGCTTTGCCAACTGGACCTTGCGTGATACAGTGTGTATATACTTAAAATGTCTACTTTCTGTATGTATGCTTACTTTATATGTATGGAAAGGAACACAGGGACAGAGAAATAGAAATGTATGTATGCTTATTTTATATATATGGGGAGGAACACAGGAACAGAAAAACAGAAAAGCTTAAAATGATAAAGATGCCACACACATTTTAATATACTCAGGCAATGCTGGCTACTGGAATTCTGTATTTCCTCAAGCCTTAATCTCCCCTAAGTCCACTGAGATTGCAACCAAATGGCAAGAAAACCATGCCTAGCCTTACACCAACAAAGTTTAAAAGTCATTAGGCTGTCTGTTAACCCACCAAACAGAAAGACTTTGATGACAAATGGTGAAAAATGATGAGTCCTTTTTTTTTTTTTTTGTCTATGGGTCATTTGAAAAAGTGGATTTGATGGCTGATTCATTCTGACTCTTCATCTATATATATATTTTTTTAATCCCCAGTTTTGACACAAATGGCTTTCTAAGGTGTCCACTCATGAACAGGGCTGTCACCTTCAACATTAAGATCTGCTGCATTGTCTGTCCTTCCTTCGGATCACATGGGAGAGAGAAGTTCACTGTAACATGGCTGTCTACACCGGCTCTCACTCCTTGTGACCAGTACCAAGGGCCTCGAATTTCCACAATGCAAGGAGGCCTTTGGTGTGGTCAACCTTTCTGTTCCTAATTTTAAGAGGCAGACCACTCAGAGTTTTTAAAAAGACCCAAGAAAAGCACATGGTTTCCATCTAGCCACTCCTGACCTCGGATCCATTTCAAAGAAATATTTATTACACAAAGCATGTTGGATAAAAGGGCAATTTTCTAATCAAAACATTTTGCCATTCCCTCTTTAGTTTGCATGTTCACAAATAAGCGTAGTGTTTTATATCATATATGCACTGACATGTACAACTAGTCCTCCTTCAGTCACTAAGACTTATCCATACTGTCAAATGTGTGAGTACACACCACGCACTATAGCTTCCCAAGCATGCAAAATCAATTTGAAAGTATTAAATAAGCTCAGTTTTTTAAAACTGAACATATAAAAAAAATTTTTAATGCCAAAATCATCTCTTAATAATGAAAGTCAGTACTGAACAAAATTTGGTCAAGCTGCACATCCCACCATCCTCAGATCTGCAGTGAGCAGTCAATAAGCAGGCTGCCTGGCACATCAGAAGTACATCTAGGATTCTATGCCCTGAGGACTTCCAATGATATCCTCAGCAGATGCCTTCTGCCCACGTGGAAGACACCTGAAGCCCCCACAGTTTTCCTACAGGTGATAGCACAAGCACCTCTTGGCCTGCTGGTGCAAGACCTTGGAAGTGACAAATTAATTTCTTTGCCCCTTGGTTGTGCAACTGAGAGGGTCCCCAACAGGACTGAACTCCATTGCCCAGCCTAATCAACCATTCATGAACACACCCTTTACTAGATTCCTTGTCTTACTCCCCAGCTTCCACACCATCCTTCCTAGCATTACCTCCTAAATAAATATTTGGACCCAAATTCTTGCGTTCAAGAATTTGGACTTTTTGGAAAAGTCTTTTAAAAGTCCAACTAAGACAGCCACTTCAGCTCTGAGCACAGCCCCTGGCCCATTCACTGCAGGATCACACACTAACTGTTGGTTCTCCTCCAGGTAGGACACAACAAAATCCTGAAGGTGCCTCTCTTTCCTGAGAGGATAATTTCTCAACTTCCTTACAATTAATTGCTTCATATTTTGTGTGAAGGAGATTAGGGTTCTAGTGCATTCCTTGCCTATAAGTCCTGGATGTGTAATATACAACATGATGACTGTAGTTAATAATACTATATTATATATTTGAAAGTTGCCAAAAGAAATCTTAAAAGTTCTCATCACAAGAAATAAAAATTGTAACTGTGTGAGATGACTGCTGTTAACTAATTTTATCATGGTAACTGTCTTAGTGTATGAAATGTTATATAATTTAAACTTATACAATGTTATATATAAATTATATCTCAATAAAACTGGGAAAATTTTAAAATTAAATACCTAGTTATAACAAAGAAGAAAGAAATAGATGGTGATCGCCAGTGTAGGAACACTTGCTTCCCTACTGTACTGAGAATCAAATAAAAGGACTGCAATCCCTGCCCAAGGAAAATACCCATGTGAAAGATGGAAGCTTGATACCACCTTTCTCATAAAATGAACAGAATACTCTCAAAAAAAATAATAGGTGGTATACACATAGCACTCAAGTAACTATATGTGTTAACCAGACTTTGACTACTTTCTTTATTTCCAAATTGTGGAATAAAGAAATAGAGCTAGGGTTCAATAGAGCAAGGCATCAATGTTTACTTTGTAACAAGGCTCATTAAATTACTACATAAGGAGTGACAGTAGGTACTCATAACCTCAATCTGGAACAGGCTGAAGGCCTCTATCTCTTGCTGGTATTCAGATATATTTCCTAGAAGAGCTACCGACTTAAAGTGTCATTTTTTTTGTCACCTCCAAATATATCAAAGAGTGTCAGGGTCCTCCTGTTTCCTTGGCAGGTGACAGTTAACATCTGCTTCTCAAAAGACCAATTTTAAACTTTATCTTCTGGGATCATTCTTATCTGTGTGACCAAGCTGGTGCTGGGCTCTCAAGAAGGTGAATTTGACAATGTGCTACCCAGCTGTGATAATGAAGCCAAGTCAATGGGATAGGATTTGGGGAGGAGTTTCTCAACGCTGAGCACACAAAAGAAAATCTCAGTTACCCAGGTTTCATTCGAGGCTCACACTGGAGAATCTCGGGGTGTAGAGCTGACCCGGTGATTTTCAGATTTTGAAAACTCTCCATGGGAAATTCTCCATGCATCCCAACTTTCATGTATAGCAGAGAACGACGGAAAACAAGACCAATTAACTGCATTGCGATCTTGATTCCTATACAAACTATTCAGATAAATCTTTGCCTCTATCCCTCAGATTCTTTATACCTAAAATGGATATAACACCACCCACCCTACCTAAGTCACTGGAAGAGAAATCTTTAAAACTTTGTTTAAAAAATTGGGAAAAATTATTCTTTGGGGTATAAGAATCCTGTGGTGCATAAATGCCCATATATAATAATAGCTTAAATAAAACATCATTAGATGCTCTTTTCCAAAGAACAAACATTTACAAAAAAAGGAAAAGATAAAGAAAGAAAGAGAGGGAGGGAAGGAGAAACACGAGATAAATAATAATGTAAAGTATATTTTGTTTATGAGAGAAAAGATCACACATGAAGTTTTAAAAAAAATTTTTCTGGGGGCGCCTGGGTGACTCGGTTAGATGTCCAACTCTTGGTTTTGGCTCAGGTTGTGATCTCATGGGTCGTAGGATTAAACCATGTGTTGAGCTCCACGAATCACAGGGAGTATTTGAAATGTTTGAAGATTCTGCCCCTCTCCCCATTAGCGCTCTCTCTCTCTCTCAATAAATAAATCTTTAAAATAATTTCTCTTCTGTAATTGGGAAATAAATGGATTTTAAAAAAACTCAGTGAAGTAAAAATAGAATTATGGACACAAAGTTACAGTGTACTTAGAAACATGAAAAACACCACAAACAATATCACATCCCACTATAGAACAGATTCTGTTTGACATTTTCTGGTGTTTCTATTTAATTTGTTTTTGGGCACCTCCAAAAATACCAGCTTGTACGAAAAGTGCTTGCCCTTTTGGGGCAACCTGAACACTTCAATGTTGGGGCCAGCCCTAAATTATCTAACCAGGCACCCTATGTGATAATCCTATGGTTCCCTTAAAATAATTCAATGGGCTATTAATAACTAGTTAAACAACTTTTCTATAACCAAAAATCTTTGGGGAAACTCAGGCTAAACAAAATTAAGCTACTTTTATTTACTGTAAACTTTCAACACATTTTCAGATGGTAATATGCCTCTTCATGAGAGAAAAGCATAGAACTTTTCTTGAAGGGCAAGGCACAAGATTAGCCCACCATTAAACATACTGTATGGAACTCCCTGTGAGTCAACAGCTTGTCTACTCATCTTTGGACCACTCCACTAGCACAGTGGTAGCTCTGAACGGAAACTAAGTAAACTGGAATGACATGGATCAGAGAGGACTGGAATCAAATTGAATGAAGTGGAGCAGAATGCCTGAGTACACTGGTATCTTGCCAGAGGAATACAACAGAGCCCTAGATATAATCTAGTTTCAGCTTCTAGAACAATCTATACACATAATTGTATCTGTTCCCTGTCCTCACTGTCAAAGAAGACTCCGTCCTCTGGCTGAGCAGATGTTAGGTAAACATATTCACTAATGTAGCAAGATACCAACAAATGCAAAAAATGTGTGCTAGATATCTAACAGCCAGATACTGTAGAATCAAGGAAGCCTTCAGAAATCTGCTTCCATAAAAACATGGAGACTGAGCCTTGCTTTGTCTCCAATTTCTCTGGGGTTTCCTCAGTCTCCAGAGTCTTGTAATCCTGTGCCAATCCCCATAACCCTACAACTTCTCAGGAAAACAGATCTGACCCATTCTGTTTCCAAAGCCCTGAAAACAGACAACTGACTAGAACCCAAGAATCAGGACTGTTCTACAGGCATCCATGATTGGATCTAGGTGCATCCTCCAAGTTCAAGAAGTCTGTTCTAGCTGTTCCTTCTTGTCTATAGAAAACAAAAACAAACAAACCAAAGCCCTCCCACCCCATCCCATGCCCTAGCACATATCTGTCATACACCTGGTTACTCAGAAGATAGCTGAAAGGCCACTGCTCTGGGATCTAAAGGATGGAATTATACTGAGATTCTAGGGTCCCTAACTGCAATCAGTTCTGGTCAAGGAGCTTTATCCTTCTCTGTTCAACCACTTCTCATTATATTCCCTAGTAAACAGAGCTTTCTCTAGACCCCATATCTGAGTCTCCTAGTTGACTGACTGTCTTTTACTGTTCTCCAATACTCCTAGGGATATAGTTCTATCCACACACTCCATCTAGTCCCTTTGCAAAGTAGTGTAGTTCTATCACATTTCCTTATTCTGAGCTTTATCTTCTATCTGCCTTCTGAGGCCTCAAACTTTTCTTCTTGCCAGATGTACCTGATTCTCATTGATCATCAATTTTCTTGGGCCCACTAGTACATCCAGGTGCTGGTGAAACCTCCCCCATACAGTCTCCTGTGGCTGCTGCTCAGCCTATACTCAACACTTAGCCTACTGCAATTTTTATTAAACCTTGCTTTTAATGCCTCTGACTTCACTCTGGGCATATGTGCAGCAAAAGAGAAGAATCTGAAATGGAAGACAATCCCAGATTCTAGAAAATTCAGTTTATATTCTATATGTGCACAATTTCTAAAGTAGTCAATTCTTTAGTCAGAGACACACCCATCAATTAGCCAATAGGTCCAGCTCCAGACTATTTGATTTCACAACAAGAAGGGCTTTTCAGGGGGATAATCGATATGCACATGGTCAAGCACTCTTTGTTGAGATCTGAATTTCAAGGGTGAAATGTATCTCTTGGCTTGCTTAGAAGTCTCCAGGTCTCTGTGCTCCTAGCTTGGAAGCTGTTGGGTCCTTGGATCAGCAAAGAATTCTTGATGTGTGATGCTTCCATGAGAAGTACTATTCCAATAACAGAAGGCTAACACATCTGATGGGCACACTGCCCACTGGGTCATCTTGTCTGCCAACACTCCTACATATATTAAGGTTCTTTTGTGAGATAAAGAGGTTGGACACCTGGATCCTTCCAAAAACAAAACAAAATTAAAGCTGTAATTACCTGTCTGCCCTGTGCAAGGCAATCTACCCTGCCATCCTTTTGGTTTTACTGGTGACAAGCAGATGTCACCCAGAGCAATTTGGAAACCTGAGCAAAGAAAATTCAGATAAGATTCAAAAGTAGAACTTAATCCAAAAGTACAACCTACTTGCCAGACAGTGAATATAATAGGAGCTAATAGGGAACTAGAAATAAGTAAAGAGGCTCATTATAAAAACTCTACCAAGCCCCACCTTTCCAGCACTCTCTCCTCCTACCTGAGGCCGACCAGGCTGAAGCTAGTCCTGCCCTTCATGGGAATTTAAGGTGCTCTATAAACTCCTGGAATCAAATTTCAGATAAAATTTGCTGCTTCAAGTTTAACAATTATATCTTCTGTCCGGTTCCTACAGTCAAACCATCATCTTAGGCCCCCTGTTTTGCTCATAACAGAGACCTAAAGCCAAAATTATTTCTGTGGGAAACTCTCAGAGAAGTACTGCTACCTCTCTTGATGTGAACTGATATTGTGAGTACCTGGAGCGCTATATAATGACTTCTTTGTCAACTCATCTCTCGATGAGATATACCCTGTATCTCTTGACATTTCACTGACATTAACAACAGAATAATCAGTTATTTCCCATTCTCTGGACGTTCTGCTGGCTATACCTAATGGCTCCATCACCTACATCTGATCCTCTCCCAATGGTCCGCCAATTCCTGGTTCAATCTTCTTCCAGATTGCCCCTTCTATTTTCAGCAACACTAAATAGTTTCTATCTTTCTGAGAGAGCTACAGTACTCCACTCTGCCTTGCATTCCAGGGAGTTTTTTACAAGGCTATCTTGTCCATTTTCTTTTAAATTCCTTGAAAGAAGAGGCCAAACTTTATTCTCCATTCAGTTACATGGTGTTTTAAATGTTTGGTTTGTTTTTTTCCACAGTAGATACTTAATAAGTGTGTGTTGAATAATTGAATGAAAACATGAATTTGAACCTCTCCTTTCTATCAAAAGGAGGTATCCAGCTGTGTCTTCTGGTATGACCCAGAAAACTGTAAACTGTGGAATAGATGTAGCAATATAGATACACATACAGGTAGGGGGTCATTAACGTTAGCTCAAGTAAACTATGGGATGCAGGTCATTGCCAATGGCCTAGAACCTCAGCCAATTTTCTAAAGAATCATAGTAAGTTTGAAGATAATCTGTAAAGAAAGAAATGATGAGTGCTAACTTGTTCAATGAAAGGATTGAGCTAGAATAAACATTCCCAAATTGCTCTGCAAGTCACTACAGAAGCTCATATGAAGTCCATCAGGGCTGGACAGAAACAAGGAAAGGGAGAGGGTGCATGGGAAAAGAAAGTGAAGAGGAAAGGGAGAACACGATAGAAGGTTATGATCCCATTCCCACCTCAGCAGAAGCTGCTTTAATCATCTCGCTTTTAAAATGTTAGTCTGGGGCATCTGGGTGGCTCAGTGGGTTAAAACCTCTGCCTTCGGCTCAGGTCATGATCCCATGGTCCTGGGATCGAGTCCCACATCAGGCTCTCTGCTCAGCAGGGAGCCTGCTTCCTCCTTTCTCTCTGCCTGCCTCTCTGTCTACCTGTGATCTCTGTCTAATTAATTAATTAATTAATTAATTAATTAAATTAAAAATAAAATAAAATGTTAGTCTTCCTTATAAAAGTTCTCTTGAGAACTGTGTTCTGATTCTAAAAATGCATGAAACCTACTGAGACTAATGATCATTCAGGCCTTGCAATTTAATTTTAACCACTTACAATATTTCACTTTATTTCCTTTTATTTTTGCTCCTAAAAAGGTATTTCACATAATTTTTAGAAGACTGATGTTTCATACTCATAGCAATTTAAATATGCCCGTTCTGTCTGACTGTCTCGATGAATATAGATATTAGGTACATGGTGGATACTGACTGATTAAATTTAATCTGATACTCACAGATTAAATCCGTTACATGGATCCTGCATTGCAAAATGCCAAACATGGTGTTTCAGTTCCCATGACTATGGGTAAATGGACTGATGCTCCTTGTTGGGCATCATAAGTATTTTTATATCACAAGCCTTCAGTTCCCCTCTTTGTATGCATCTGAACCCTTTCCAGCCCCTTCAGTCTAGCAGCATTGCTAAAAGACTTGTTTCAATCTTGCCATTCTTTGGCAGAGTAGTTCGCCTAAATTACACTCCAATAAACAGCACTTCCCTAAAGATTAGTGATGTTGAGCATGTTTTCATATACCATATGGCCATGTGTATGTCTTTTGAGAAATATCTATTCTATTCAGGTCCATGGCCAGTTTTTTAATTGGGTTATTTGTTTTGTTGCTATTGATGAGTTCCTTACATATTTTGGCTATTATCAGAAAGCCAAAATTTACTGTTTGCAAATATTTTCTCCCATTCTGTGGGTGTCTCTTCACTCTGTTGATTGTTTTCTTTGCTGTGCTGAAGCTTTTTAGTTTGATGCAATCCCATTTGTCTATTTTTGCTTCTGCTTCCTGTACTTTTCAGGGTCATATTCAAGAAATCATTGCCCAGACAAATGTCATGGAGCTTTTCCCTTGTTTCTTTTTAGTAGTTTTACAGTTTCTGGTTTTAACCCTTTTGTACATTTTGAGTTAATTTTGCATATGGTGTGAAGTAGGAACCCAATTTCTTCTGCATGTGGATGTCCAGTTTTCCCAACACCATTTATTAAAGAGAATATAATTTCCCCTTTGTGTGTTCTGACCACCTCTGTGAGAAGTCAATTGAATGTTAATGTGTGGATTTATTTCTGGATTCTCTATTCTGTTTTAAAGTCTGTATGTCTCTTTTTATGCCAGTACCATACTGTTTCAATTACTGTAGCTTTGTAGTATATTCTGAAATCAAGTGGTATTATACCTTTGGCTTTGTTCTTCTTGCTCAGGATTGTCCTGGCTATCTAGTTCCACATGAATTTTAGAATTCTTTTTCATGAAAAATGCCATTGGAATTTTGAAAGGGATTGCACTGAATCTGTACATTGCTTTGAGCAGTATAGACATTTCAACAATATTAGTTTTTCCAGTCAAAGAACACAGACTATCTTTTGATTTATTTGTGGCTTCAATTTCTTTCATCAATGTTCTACAGTATTCAGTGTACAGATCTTTTATTGCCTTGGTTAAATGTATTTCTAAGTATCTTTTGTTATTGGAAATTGGATTGTTTTCTTAATTTATTTTGGATAATTTATTGTTACTATATTGAAACGCAACTGATTGTGTATGTTGATTTTGTATCCTGCAACTTTACTGCATTTGTTTATTAGATGGTTTCAACTGTGAATTCTACCAAATATTTAAAGAATACCAAATTACTCCTTCCTTCTCCAAAGCTAGAAAAAGACACAACAAGAAAACTACAAGCCAATACCTCTGCTGAACATAGATGCAAAGATCCTCAACAGAATACTAGCAAACTGAATTCAACATCGAGATGACCATACATCATGAGCAAAGGGGATTTATTCCTAGGATGCAAGGATGGTTCACTATGCACAAAACAATAATTTGATACACTACATTAACAGAATGACGTATAGAAATCACAGGATCATGTCAACAGATATAGAAAATGCATCTGACAAAATCCAACTTCCTTACAGGTAAAAAAAAAAAAAATCAACAAGTTAGTTGTGGAAGGAATATAGCTCAACATAATAAAGGCTATCTGTGACAAGCCCACAGCTAACGTGATACTCACTGGTGAAAATCTGAAAGTTTTTCCTTAATGATCCAAAACAAAACAAGTGTATCCACTCTCACCACTTCTATTCAACATAGTACTAGAAGTCCCAGCCACAGCAATTGGGCGAGAATAAAATATAAAAAGCAGAAAGGAAGAAATTCTGTTTGTTGGCAGATGACGTGATCTAGTATATAGAAAAGTCTAACACCACTATCACCTAAAATCTATTAGAATAATAAATTTAGTAAAGTTGTACAACAGAAAATCAACTTTCATATTTTTAAATATCGAGTAAGAACTGCAACTGACAGAATTGATAACATTTGCTCTAAAGAGCCAAAATACAGAATGCCAAATGGTATATCCGGTGTCTGTTTGAGAGAAGAGATGGAATGGGTTGTAGGCTGTGGACTCCAGGTGACTAAGAAACATTAGGGAGTACCAGGATACCACAATAATTAAGCACTGAGGTTCTCAAAATCATGAAAAAACTGCATTCAAATTTTGCTATCACCACCTAATGGCTGTCTGTGGGCAAGTTATTAACCTCTCTGAAACAGCACTTGCCCAGAACTTGGCATTTGATAAGCACTCAACAAATGTCTATGAAATTGACCTTAACCAAAAGTAGTTGCCCCTTTCCTCATCTTCCTAAATTGTATGTCATTAGGTTCTCCCTTCAATGGGAAAATTGAAGGATTTTATAGAAGTGAAAATATTATTTGACAAGGTTAAAATATTTTGCCTTTCATTATCAGAATGCAATACTTTATGGTAAATAAAGACTTACAACAAGAATATCAGACATCTAAGAGGAAAATATATAAAAAGTAGAAAGAAACATGGAAAGCAAACTTCATTCATTCCATAATTTTTCCTAGAATGAGCCACTTCTCACATAAGGCCTCACCAAACATCCAATAAAAACTGGGTTTAAGACAAATGAAGGAGAAACAGAAGATATGTGTTTCTAAGTTTAGAAACAAAAGCTTGATGTAGCTTCAGCTTTGGAGGTCATTTATAATTCTACTAGCATTTAACATTTTCCTTAACCTGTTTCTTCTCTTTAGCTCAAGGAAATACAGAATGAAAATAAAATTTAGTGAAATTTTAAAACATTGTGCTAAGTAAAAAAAAAAAAAAAAACAGTCACAAAGAACATATACTGCTTGGCTGGGGTTAAGGGAAAAGGAAGTTGTGAGGTGGGGGCAGTGTGTGAAAGCTAAGAGGTACAGGGTTTCTTTCTGAGGTGATGAAAAATTTTTAATTGACTATAATAATAGTACAACTCTAAATATGCTAAAAGTCATTAAATTGTATACTTTAAATGAGAGAACTGTACTGTGTATTTTATTCCAATAAAACAGTTTTAAAAATACAGTTAGTTTTACTTCATGTATATTCTCTCTAGAGAAAGATTCAAAAAGTTATGGGAAATGACTCAAGTATGTTGTCTCCTATAGTATTTTTTTTTATATTCTCCTTCCTCAAGCAGAGAGTTTATGTAAATGTGGAAGCAAGAAACATATCATTTGAGAAATATTCTTCCCTGCAAGCATGACACTTTCAATGCAGAAGTGAAGACAGATGTTAAGCAAATAAGCACTCAAAAATGTGAATACAGTATTATGTTGAATGATCGTGCCACAAATGAATTATTGGGCATCTGGCCAACTCTGCCTTTTCATGCTGAATTTCCACTCCATTTATGCCTCTATGGCCACACTTGCCATATTTTGTCTTTGAGACTGTAAGTGCTTTGAGGGCAGAAACTGTGCTTTACCCAGCCCTGGATATAGTTCTCAGAACAGTGAAAGGTACATAATAGATTTTTTATATTATTGACTAAATAACCCCATTTAAAAAAAATCTACCACTACAGAGAAATACATGGACTTCGGTTGAAAACAGTGAAAAGGTCTGCCTTAAACAACTGCATTCCTCAACTAAAACAGAAAATATGTACTTCTTCATCAACAGACCACTTTTAAAAATTTTTTCTAGCTGTTACTATTGCAGGTGTCTATGACTTCTGGAATGTTCTTTTTCCTCTCCATATAAGTAGACTTAAGTCATAGCTGCTGCATTTAGAAGCCAGTTTTTTTTTTCCTCAAGAGGCAAACTCAGGCAACGCTTCTCAAACTTTAATGTGCATATGAATCACGAGGGGGATCTTTTTATAAAACAAGTTCTGATTCGGTGGATATGGGTGGGGCCTGGGAATCTGTGTCTCTAAGGAGCTCCCAAGGCAATGCTGATACAGCTGGCCGGAGATCACCCTTTATATAGCAAGGCTATGGCATATGGAGTCAGCAGAGGATCTCTGATGGTGCTTTCATTACAAAGGATTCCTTTCTTTTATTAGAATATCAAAGTAGATTTGAGTCTCTAAAATAGAGTTTGGAAAATAGTGACCCAAATGTTTAATCCAGCTCCAGGATGAAAATTTCTGCCACCCTCCCCATAAAGGGCTTTTAAAATATTGCAATAAGTTAGCCACATTAAATATGGGGAAATTTCACATGAAAATCCAGAATCTTAATTTCTCCTAAAATGTCAGAAACCTTATTTTCACTGCTCCCATACTCTCACAAGACACCAAAAACATAAACACTCTTATTGTCTACAGTCTCCCCTCTGGACCACTGGCATTGTGGATGTTAGGTTTTTATGTCATCAAGGACATAGAGCCTGGCTCAAAAGCCCAGTGCCCTATTAACAAGAGCAGACAAAATAATGGGATCATTTATACCCAGGTATCGGTCATGCTAAAGATAAAACACGGGGTGCTTTTACAGAAAACTGGCTCTGAAGTTTAAATCATTGTTCCTAGAAACTTTTTCTGACACATGACATTCCCCAAGAGAAAATATTCTGAATTTCAAAAAGAAGAACAAAGTGAAACACAGTCTTCTGAGAAACATTTAGTAACTTCCAGAAGCATCGAAATGTATTCAGATTCCTCTGGTTCATATACTCCTGGTTGGGAATCTAATTCCTCATACTCTGGGGGCTTCATTCAACTCTGTTGACTTAACCCATGGTTTCACTTTGATAAATATAAATTCCAATGTGGTCGGAATCACGATAAACAAGTTCCTTCTCATAATATTTCCTGTCTTAGGACCTTACTTAGACTTTGTTCTTTGTTTACAGAAAAGGTTCTGAAACATTCTGACTGTAAGGATGTATTCTATTTCCGTTTTGTGGTGGACCGTCAACCAGAGACATTCTCCATCATCCCTCCTGGTCAGCAAGAGCTTAGGACTACATTAAAAAAATATCTTCTAAAAGAAAAAAATGCAGCAATTTACTCAAATGTTCAAATTAACAGATAATGTAGTGATCCTTTACTGTGATCATTAAACAACATATACAACATATGTTACTGTATCTTTTCTCTGAAAAGGATGACATTAAATGAAAAGTATACTTATGGAATGTTTCATGTAAGGAAAATACTGACACTGTCAATCAAGGCGGTAACTGTGACTTCCAGGCAATAAATACTATTTGACTATAAACACTTGGGCATTTATTCATAACTATTGGGGACTGGATTTCCGTAAGCAAAGAGAGATGAGGAAAGGATTCAAGTGCAAGTAAATTAGTTGGGAGGTAATCTCAAGAAACACTGCTGGAGATGGAAAGTAAGTAGGAAAAGGGAAGCAGTGCCTCTGATCATTAAAAGGGGAAGGGCACTAGCTCTGCAATCATGTGGGCACACACAGGTCTCAAACCAATAGGAGATGGATGAAACTTTACCCTTACACTTAAGAGAAGGGCCCCCTGAAATTCGGTGTCCACCATCTGCAGGGTGCCCACAATTCACAGGCACACAACAATGTCCAAAGTCAAAGGCTTGAGGATCCCTCCCTCTGGACCACGAAACACTATAGAACACAGCAGACATTCTTATAACTAGACCTGGGCACCTTTCCCATGGAAGGAAATGGTCTTCTCAGCACAACGCAGGTGCAAGCGAAAACCTGGCCATTACTCCCAGAACCCAAGGTATACTAACAAGTACACAGGCCTAAGGCACTTGGGCTATCCAGTCTGAAGACTGTTCTCCGGGAGCGAGGGCTTAGTCAATTTAGTGCACATCTGCGAGAGTGATTTAACAAAAAAAAAAAAAAAAAAAAAAAAGAAAGAAAGAAAAAAAGAAAAGAAAAAGAAAAAGAGAAACAAAGAAAAAAAGAAATAAACACACGAAAAGATACACACACACTCACAAAAAGCCCCAAGTGCTCACCACATCCTTCTCACCAGGTGTTCCTCCAGAGGTGGAGCGGTGTCGTGAAATTGTCCCAGGAGACCATCGCTGCCTGTTCCTCTAGCCTTCCTTCCCTAAAGAACAGCCTCCGCGAGCGGCTCTCTCGACCCACGTCATGCCAGCACACTGCGATGGGGAAGCTGGCCCCTTCTCCCAAGCCACCCTATCAGGAAATGTTCCCTGAACACCAGCGGGGGGACCGGTAGCCCAGGGCTAGGGCCTGTGACTGTGGGGCTTCCGAGGAACGCCAACAGGAGCCTGCAGGTTGTGTGAGGTGGCTTCAGGTGTGTGGGGATGTAAGCGTGTGTCCTTACCGAGAAGCAGGGAGAAGATGGGCTGGGTCGGGTCGAAGGTCTGGGAGGCTCTGAGAAGGGCTGCATCCAGCCCCAGGCGCGCCTGCCGGGACCACTCTTCTCGGAGGAAGCCCGGTCTCGCGGGATCTCAAAAGATCTGTGGGGGCCGGCAGGGAGTCCTGGGTGCTCCCCGGGTGCCAGAGGCCCTTTGTCCTAGACTCCTCCTTTAGGAGTCTGGCTTCTACGCCCCATTAACCAAACCCTGATTCTCCTAGACCCCTTGCCTCCGACTCAGAGTCACAGTACCCCAGCAGCTCTCCAAGGGCCTGACCACGTTTGAACGAGTGGAAGGCCTGCGCCAAAGACCTCAGAGACCAAACCCCTGAAGCCAGACCCAGGAAGTGGCCTGCGCATGCGCGAGGTGCATAGCTCAGTGCCTCCCAGAGGCTTAATTAAGGCCCTGGGGCAGCAATGGGAGGTGATGGCCCAGAACTCCAGGGCCCCAATCTGACATCTGCTAAAGTGCAAGGATTCCACCACCCAAACACACCTTTTGGTTCTGAAATCAGAAAATAGTGCGTCGGGCCAGCAGAAGACCTGAATGGGAACCTGCCTAATAATATACCCAGTACTGTCCACGCCTGTCCACAGCTCCCCTCTTCCTGCTCAGACCTCCTAGTCTGCTGCACAGACAACACTCTACCCTGTCCTCACATGTCCCAGTGAAGAGGAAGTCCATTATGACTTTAGTAGTTCATTCTATTTCATCATCGGCCATTGCATGAACATAGTTTATGTTCCTTCAAAAGCAGAGCCTGAGATAAAGATCCCCTAAACAGGAGTAAGGAAATAAGGAGAGGGAAACATTCTTGAGGTCACTACTATGTACAATGGAGGCTTGATTTTGACACTCAGAGTAGGTGCTTAGTAAACACATGTTTAGTGGATGAACGGAATTGGCAACGCAGGTAGAAGTTCTTTGAGCTTCCCAATCCAGCTCTTTAAGTTCAGATGTCACATGATGACAAGTAAGGGGAACAGAAGGGAAGGGGAACCAAACAGAATGCATATTAGAGTGTCTTTATGGAAAGGGAAATGTAAGTGTTGAGTGGCTTTTGGTGAGCAAAGTTTCTGTCATCTGAGACAGATGTTAGCAGGTTCCAGCTTACAGGGATTTATGTCAATGAAAGTCAAGATGATGAAAAGTAACAGCTACCACAGCTGCTGTTTGTTCAGCCCCCTGCTTAAAAAAGCATCTCCCTTAGGATGTTTCTCAAACATCTTAAATTTATATCCAAAACCAAATTCCTAACTTCTACCCACACTTCATATACTTCATATACTCTTCGCTCAGCCTGTCCCATCTTAGTGAAAGAAGAGTTCTTTGATTTCCCTCCTTCATACACATCCGTCAGTCTTACTTTCTGTTCCCTCAGATTACAGGTGAAGTCAAACCACTTCTCCCCACTGTGACCCTCAGGTCTCCATTTCAAGACACCATCATTACTAGCCTAGATTTTTGCAATAGCTTTCTGCTCTTCTCATCAGAAACATTCTATGCCACCAAGATAACTTTACTGAAAGCCTTCCCTGACCTGTAGCTTTATGATAATATCAAAGGTTCTGATTCCACCTAGCTGCTTTCCAAAGCACAAACTCTATTTATAGTGTCACTTGTGCCTTCCTTCACTTTATTCCCAGCTCTGGTCCCGGCTTTTTGGCTTCCACCTACGAATTCTAGATTTGCACATGCCTTCTGGATGTGTTGACAGAGGCTTGTTTCCTGATGGGGATTTCTGCCATTAAATTCAGCTCATACTGATTTTCTTGGGCCACCATTCTTTAAATCCCTGACAGTAAACCAGTCCATCTTGACTTCTGTTCTCTGTATACAAACCAGAAGCCATCCAGATTAAAAAACATCCAGGCAGGGCGCCTGGGTGGCTCAGTGGGTTAAGCTGCTGCCTTCGGCTCAGGTCATGATCTCAGGGTCCTGGGATCGAGTCCCGCATCAGGTTCTCTGCTTGGCAGGGAGCCTGCTTCCCTCTCTCTCTCTCTCTCTGCCTGCCTCTCCATCTACTTGTGATTTCTCTCTGTCAAATAAATAAATAAAATCTTAAAAAAAAAAAAAAAACATCCAGGCACATTCTAATTCTGCAGGGAAAAAAGCACATGAACAGCAATGAGGACCACCATAAAAGTTTTCTTGGGACACAGAGGATCAAGGGACTTGGTAATAATGCCATTCTCAACTTTAAATGGGAATTCTGGTATGTCAGGACCCAAGTGTTTTTTACATTTAATGCCACAGAAGACCTCTCCAGCCACCAGAAATTACTAGAATTACCCATCTTTTTGAAGAAAGTTTGTAAAAGAGACTATGAGCACAAAAATTAGGAAATTAAGCATCAAAATTTAGAAAATCTTATACCTGTTCCGTATTCACGTTCTCAGGAAACTGCCATTACAACACTGCATTGTCTCAGTTGGAAGCACGTAAATAGCCTGACCTGAGATCCTGGGCTCTAAAAGCTAGCAACAGGGCATGAACTTCTACTTTTTGAAATTTCTGCATACAGGTTAACTCAAAATTAAGAAAGGAAGAACTAGGCACCTGATGGTACCCCTAGTCCAATGTATCATGGATAGCTGTGTTCCAAACTTTTCAATGACCAAGTTCTTTGTAATGACATAAGAAATTATAAATCCTTGCATATTCAAAACCATTTCTCCACTTTTTATACTCAAAATGTATATAAATATGTACAAAATTCCTGAGTCAAACTTCTTTTCTTTAAAGACTTTTTAGGCTTTATTTTGCTAAATTTTACTGTAATTCTTGTGACTTATCTCTTTACTCATTATTATGTCTGAAAGGCTTATCCATTCTGCTGTAACTACAATTCATTCATTTTCATGTTCTACAGTACTCCCATCAAACAGTAGTCCAAGCTGATTTATCTATTAACAGACATCTAAGATGTTGTTTGGTGGCCAGTACAATATGAACAATGATCCTATGAACATTCAAATTGCCTTCTGGGGTAAATGTGCAAAAGTTTCCCTAGAAGCTGTGCCTAGCAATAGAATGGCTAAGTAGTGTGCCCATTTTTGGACTATATTAGATGATGCCAAACTGTTTTCCAAAGTGGGTATAAAAATTCCAACTCCTGGGACGCCTGGGTGGCTCAGTTGGTTAAGCAGCTGCCTTCGGCTCAGGTCATGATCCCGGCGTCCTGGGATCGAGTCCCACATCGGGCTCCTTGCTCAGCAGGGAGCCTGCTTCTCCCTCTGCCTCTGTCTGCCATTCTGTCTGCCTGTGCTCGCTCTCTCCCTCTCTCTCTCTGATAAATAAATAAAATCTTAAAAAAAAAAATTCCAACTCCTGCCAGTACTGTAGGAGAGTTCCCACTGTCCTATTTTTTTTAACCACACATCATATTATCTGATATAGGTTTGTGTATTATATGTAATCTAGTCATAACTCATGATTTTCATTATTTCCCTGGTTAATTATGAGGCTTCTTTTTGGATTTCCTCTTCTGTGAACTGCTTAATCAAGTCTTGTGCCCACTTTCCTAATCATTTGTCTTTTTTTATAAATTGACTTCTCAACATCCCTAATATATTCTGGGTATGTTATTTATATCGTATATACAACTTCCCCCACATACTGGCTAGTCTTTTGTTCTCTTTATTTTTTGGCCATTTTGCTATAGGCATATCATATGTTCTATGGTAAGTATGCACTGGCTGTCTACTTCTCTCTCCTTCTTCCTGGGAGCAGACCTGGGCTATAGTTTCCCAGACCCCCTTGCCATTAGGTGAGTCATGTGACTAAGTTCTATCCAGAGTGATGTAAATGAGAGTGATGTGTGCATCCCTCAGGCTTGACCTATAGAAACCTGCTATATGGACTTTACTGTGGTTTTATTTTTTTTTATTTCTGGTGGCCATATCCTAAGTATCCTTGGAAAGCCACTTGATGAAGTAAGAAGTACAACTCTCCATTTATTCCATGTATAAGTGTGCAATGGAAAGCTGTCTTGCTGATCCAAACACCATCCCTTCACTGTTTCAAGAAAAGAAATAAACTTATCTCTTAGCAGCTAAAATTTGCATATTACACAAAATCCTACTTAATTAACTAGTATCATTTTATCTCATTTTAAAAACCCCTTCCTTAACTAGTAGTAATACAGATATTCTCCATTTATTATCTCCAAACATCAATGTCTTGCCTTTCATATTTGGATGTTCAGCCCACTCAACTGGAAATTATTTTTGTGAATGGTGCAAAGTTGAAATATTTTTCTTTCTTTTGCCAATATAGTTTTCCTAGCACAATGCATTACAAAATCTATCATTTCACCACTGGTATGTAAGACTATCTTTGCCACATTTCAAATATCCATATACCTGTGGGTCTGTTGGAGGATTCTCTATTCTTGGTCTATTTGGTTATGCCAGGCATATGTGTATATTCCTGCACCAAATTACACTGATTTAATTTCCTTTACTTTAAGCCTTGATACCTTTTTTCCCTCAAGACTGTATTATATATTCTTGGCTTTTTTGCCTCTCTGAATATGTGTCGGAATCATCTTACAAAATTCATAATTTTAAATTTGACTATGATTTTTAAGACTTTCTTTTTTAAACCACTTTTGGGTACATAATTAAGATTAGCAAATCTTAATTAAGATTAATTAGAGGATGATACAGAGATTTCCCACCACCCTCACACACACACACACACACACACACACACACACACACATACAGAAGCTGCTATTCTAATTAACAAGAATTGAGTTAGGAATTAATGTGGAGGCTGCTATCCTTCATATAATTCATAATTCTCAAACTTTAATGAGCACTAAAATCACTTCAAGGGCATGCTAACATGTGATTTCTGGGCCTCCCTACCCAGTATTTCTGATTCAGTGGATCTGTGGTAGGAATTTGCATTGCTAACAAGTCCCAGGTGAGGCTTACGTTGCTCTTCTGGAGACTACATTTTGAGAACCACTGGGGTCAAATGCCCCATCAAACTGAATCAAAGGGAGAATTCACAACCAGGATAGACAAGAGGGGTATGTTTTACTGCTCAGGGCTTGGTTTTCATCCTCACCTGTTAGGACCAGTTCCTGCCACAGAGACAAGTGCTTAGTGAGCAGGAAAGAGATATACTTGACCCTCTTCTGTTTCCTGGAAAAGAGAAATGTTTGGCAGAATAATGTCATGCTGGCTTGATCAAAGGAAGTACAGAGGGAAAAATAATCCAGGACACAAAGGTCAGCAAGAAACCAATCACAAGACAAGTTCTGTTTTTGATCTGATGTCATTAATGTGAATTCAGAAAAAAATCAGAGGTGAGCTTCCAACCCAAAAATTTGAGTCCAACGATGTACTAAGAGATAAAAGAAAAGGAATGGCAAGAATCGCATGACATGGGATCTCTCTCACCTGGGGTTGCTATTAGCAAGCTGACCACTCACCTGGCAAGAGAAGTTCCTTATCTGTTCTTGTTGGACATACCAAAGAAAGCTTCATGGGGAATATTGGGCTTCAGGTAATTCTTGAAGAATCAGGAGGGTTTTCCTGATCAGAGAGCTTTGGGTGTGACAGGATAGGAATATATGACTGCCAAACAATTCATGCTCAGAAAGACCAAGGGAAACTTTAGCTGGGAAATATTTGTGGACTTCATAGGCAATAAGGCAAGAGGATTGGCTGGTATTTTGGATATAGGATATTTGGATAAAGGATATAGGATATAGGATGTTAGAATATCAAATAGGATAGTATTTTGGATAGACTTGAGACTAAAGAGCTTTGAAATTATCCTACTTTGGTAGCACTAAAAAATTTTAAATAATGAGTAAAACAACCAAAGAGAGCACCTGGGTGGCTCAGTGGGTTAAGCATCTGCCTTCAGCTCAGGTCATGATCTCAGGGTCCTAGGATCAAGGCCCGCATCGGACTCTCTGCTCAGCGGGGAACCTACTTCCCCCTCCCTCTCTCTCTCCCTGCCTCTCTGCCTACTTGTGATCTCTCTCTGTCAAATAAATAAATAAAAATCTTAAAAAATTTTTTTGAAGACTACTCTGACAGAATTCTGTGTGCTATTAAAAGGGAAAAAAGCCTGTTAGGAGTCTACTGAAATAGCCTAGGTGTAAAAGATAAGAAGGACTTGAACTCAATTTCATTTATTTCATCAAGCATTTATCAACAGAATAAACATTGACAATGGATATGGGGCACTTGCTGGATAGTGATGTCAGTGAACAGAATATCAGAAGAAACAGGCAAGACAATATATCCTAGACACCGAGTTGCATACAGAAGAAACATTTTGGGAATAACAGTTTCTGTGGGATCTTCACTTGTTTTTTTTTTCTGCCAAGATTAACATTAACCAAGGAGGTCTGATTTATTTCAGAAGGTGCTCTCTTTTAAGAATGCTTTAGTAGATTTTTGCTTCTCGAATGTCTATCTCCCCTAAGAGCTCTCTGAAATTCCTGATGTGTTGCAGAATACTTCCTGGAAATATCCTGGGTGGGATATTTTTATACTTACATAAAATATATCTGTTATATGTCTTTTTATAAAATATATTTTACATATTTATATATATATTACGTATGTGTATATATATGCTTATATTTATATTTTTCCCCTGAGTTGACTGACAAAGAACCATGTGGAGCACAGAACAGAAGAGCTATAAGTCAATTTAAGGTCTCCTACCAAAATGACACATGGTATTTTTATTTGTGAGTGGCATAGAGACCCGTAGGTACATTAAGAGAATTAGAACCAGCAACTCTGTTTCAGTGATTAAGTTACAGTGTGTTGACAGGACAAATGCAGACTGAGGGACTGACAGATGGGAGCATTCTGAGCTTCAGCTAACAATCTTGGGCCAAACAATGAATTGATACCCATGTCCTGGGTTCTTAACAAGGTCCCCCATTGTATACTGGCTCGATTACTCCCAGGTTTGGGCCAATCAGATGGTAGACTGTAGCACCAGCCAAAAGGCTGGCATATGGACTGTGTAGCACTGAGTTACTGACCTGAACTCCAGAACGTTTTAATAAACTGAGTTACCCAAGGCTTGGGCAGGGAATGAACCACTTAACAGGAGATTAAATGGGTTCTTCTTACCTCCTGGTTTCCTGAAAAAGCCAAACCTAATCAAATTCCAGTGGCACTAACAGGGCCACATGGATAATTTGGGGGTAAAGAATGCTTTTATATTAAAGGCAGTGTTTCACTGTAGCATTCTATTACCTACAAACCAACATGGTTTCAATTTAAGCTTCTGTTAATCCTGACCATTCCTTTCAAGTGTTTCTTATTTAAAATAGAAATTCCACGTTGAGCATTTTAATAACATTAACTGTCAAAGGCAGCTGTGATCGGTTTTCCTTTCAATCTTCTGCCAGATGTAGATATTTGTGATTATTGATGCCCTTTGTTTTCCTCCCTTTCCCTTATTAAAATCATTAGCAAAATGCAAGTCCTGGAGAAATTGCCTTTTACTGAGACGCTGCTATGAAGGAGTGAGGAAACAATACGCAGAGAAGCTGAAGGACCCCGGCATCCCCATCATCCACGGAGAGAGATGCCAAGAGGATCGCATTATTATGCTAGTGACTTAATGAGGAATTACTACTTTATGATCCCTTTCATTGTCATAGCAGATGTTTTTGCCACACAGGCCACAAAGGACAGCACAAGAAAAGTAAATGTCAGCTTACTTCCTCAAAATAAACTATATGCTTAAATGTATGCATAAAGGGTATTAAAAGAAGTGAACTTCAAAGTGTCCCCAAAGAAAAGCCAATAACCAAGTGGGCCATGTTAGAAGAAACTGAAGAAACTGTATTTGATGAGAAATGAACATGCCTCCCAAAAGAAAACTTAAGGTCATCTGATTATAAAGAGAAAACCAGATATTTTCTTTTTTCTTTTTTTTAAGATTTTATTTACTTATTTTACAGAGAGTGAGACAGCTACAGAGAAAACCCAAGCAGGGAGAGTGGGAAAGGGAGAAGCAGGCTCCCTGCTGAGCAGAGAGCCTCACATGGGACTCGATCGCAGGACCCCAGGATCATGACCTGATGAGCCAAAGGAAGACACTTAATGACTGAGCCACCCAAGCTCCCCCAAAACTGGATATTTTCCAAACAGTAGGCTAGAAGGTACAACTGCTTGCAAAATTCATATTTGTGATGGACACTTAATGTAAATGAAACTGATGAAGACAAGTCTGGAGATAGCTAGTACATAGGAACCTTCAGCCTCTCTTCACTTGTACGCATGGGAGGATAAATCTAGCCAAAGAACAATTGCTCCAATTAAGGATAATGACTCTAATATCAGCACCACACAAGGTATACTGATCTACATTTGTGATCTCATCATTGACACTCCCCTATACACTTCCTGGAAGTTCATCTCTAAACCATCACCTAATGTGACCCTGCCATTCCCACCTCATCAATGTGGACTTCATAACCCTCTCAAATGCATGGTCCCCTTCCTCTGTCTCACCAAACTCTAGAAAACCTTCCAAGATTGCCTGGCTCAAATTCCAAAATCTTCTGTGAAGATTTCAACAATCACTGGGTTCATAGGATGCATTATTGACCAAACTCTTCACATACCAAGTAAAGCACACCTTTGGGAAATTATCTATTTTTTCTTATATATATTTTGAAATATTGTTATGACTTTCATATTGGTCTTAAGTGGAGACACTGAAACCAAATATAACATGTGGACACTATGTATATCTACACAGAGGCTCAGTTTCCAAACTAGTAAATGACTTATCAACTGATTGACGGTATAACATTATTCTCCAATCTTCTGTAGCCAAGACTAGTTATCTACTGATCCATGATACAAATATCATTGTTCCAACTAATACAAGTGGTAGTGCTCGCTTTGGCAGCACATATACCAACTAATACAAGTGGTAAAACAGATTGGTTACAAGAAAAAAAAACATGCTACCAACAAACCAGAATGTCAGATCAAATCTAAGAAGACGAAATATCATCTGAATAATGTTTCATCCTGCAACTAGTCCAAAAAAGCAAATGTAAATTATATGTGTTAATAGTAGCATGAGTGAAAATGACTCAGAGATCATAGATGACTGTAAACTCACTATAAGTCAAGCAATGGCATGACTGCCAAAGTTTTTGAATCATGGATTGCATTAAAAAGGGTATGTCCAAAAACAGAGGAGATTGTCACATCCTCTTGGCCCCTACCCAATTCTATCCTGTCCATGTATAGGCTATAAAGTTTGGCTCTTTAAAAAGGAGGGGAAGCATGTCCATAATCAGTCATCATAAGAGCCATTAAGAACAGAAAGGGGAGCTTTGAGATTTTAGTTAAATGAAAAGAGACCACGGGACAACACTATCTTCAAATACTTAAAGAATAGTCATGGGAATGAAAGATTAAACTTGTTTCAACTGGTTTTATAGGCAAGAATAATAAATAATTGTAGGATACATGATAAGACAGACCTTACATTCAAAATAAAAACTTTCATAATATAATATTAAATCACCCCCAAACTATGTGAAGCTCTTTATTGCAGGCAGTCAAGACAAAATCATATAGTAATACGGTGGGGATACTATAGAGGGCATGCAGATAGAAAAGCTCATTCATTCAACTTTGAAATTTTCCCTGTAATGATAGGAGAAAACTGTATAAGGAATTGCTGTGTTCTGAATGTGTCTCCCCCCACTCCAAAATTCATATGTTGAAGTTCCAGTCCCTAAAGTTCATGGCATTACGATGGGGGGCCTTTGGGAAATGCTTAAGCCAGGAGGGTAGAGCCTTGGTGTATAGAATTACTGCCTTATAAAAAAGGCTCCAAAGAGATCTCTAGCCCCTTCTGCCATGTTAGGACGAAGTTGAAAGGCATCAGCTATGAACCAAGCCCTCACGTTTTGGTGAGAACAAAACTTGACCATGATGGTGCCTTGCTCTTGGACTTCCCAACCTCCAGAACTGTAAGCAATAAATTTCTGTTGTTTATAAGCCACCCACTCTTTGGTTATTTGTTTTAGCAGCCCCAAATGAACTAAGACAAAAATAAAGTTCACTTCTTCTGACCCAACTTCTCACAGAAGCAAAGCTTCTGGGTTCCCACATTCATCAAATCTTCATTTGACAAAGATACTTCATACTAGAACAAGAATCTGGAATAGAGTAGTTGGTCAACAAGAATGTTGTTTACCCTAAAAACAGTGTTTGAGACAGCACTGTTATCATGAATTTTAAACAATTCTTTCCCCAAACATTTGCCTTAGCAAGATTATGCTTATGAATCTCAAAAATTTCTCCACAATTGCTAACAAGAAATTCACTCTCAGTGCCCTACCAAATGTGGTTCTACCAGTGAACCACATTTTGAGATGTAGTTGTCATAAAGAAACATCATTGCCAGGGGCGCCTAGGTGGCTCAGTGGGTTAAATCCTCTGTCTTCGGCTCAGGTCATGATTCCAGGGTCCTGGGATCGATCCCCACATTGGGCTCTCTGCTCAGCAGGGAGCCTGCCTCCTCCTCTCTCTCTGCCTACTTGTGATCTCTGTCTGTCAAATACATAAATAAAATCTTAAAAAAAAAAAGAAAAGAAACATCATTGCCAGATTTAATAATTGAGGTAGTCTACCTTGATTAAGGCCATTCATGCCTACAAGCTACAGCCACTAAAGTTCATATCACCACTACAAGGGAGGTAGTTACCATCTTATGCAGAAAACTGAGACACAGAAGTCATACAGTTAATGAATTCTGGAATTGGGATCTGACATAAGACTGCACAGTAACCACACTGTCAAATCCTCCCGGGAGCCACTTTCAGAGTAAGACACTAAAGGTTAATGTAAAATATTCCTCATGATAAGAGTATAATCTTAACCCTTGTCCACATAGCTGTTGATTATTTTTCCTTTTTTACAAATATCAATTAATGTCTTTCATCTTATCATATATGTGTCATTCTCCACAAAGTATGTCTATTTAAATATTTGTACTCTGAAGGATTTTTATTCAGATGTGGGAGTTGTTGGAAAATTAGTAATTGTTCTAAATTCTTTTAAAAAATCCCTAGAGAGATTAAGGACTTATAGAGCTATAAAATATTAAAATAATGGACATACTGGAAAGGAAGAAAAGTGAAAACTGTTGCACAAGTCACCAGTAACATTCCTAAAAACTCTAATTCTTGGGGCCACATGAAGAGACTAGTGAATCTACAGAGATAGACCTAGCGTTGGGCACAAAAGAAAGCATTTCTGGATATATCAATAAAAGTAGAAAATCATCCCAGAAAGGAAGTTGAGGAAAGCATCTATCCAACAAATAGCCAATGAACTAGAATACTTTGCTTTCTAATCATAACCATGTTGTGTGGCCTCTTGCTTAATTTCCCTATTGCCATATCATCCTTCACTCTTCACTAGTTGGGCTGATTTCTATACCACAAACTTCAGTTCTCAGATGATCTCAAAGACGGGAGGTAGCAAGTAAGTTCAGTATTCCTTTCCAATGGAGCTCAGAATCAAGCTACTCCCCCCAAGCAGGGCGGGGGTGATTCAGAACACATTATCCTAGTGATGTCCTCCTTTAATCTGCTCCCCCTACCTGGACACTCAGAGTAATATTGTTCTGATGAGAAGTTAGCACATCTTGTTTTCCAGAGTCCATCGAAAAAGATTCATCCTCCATTTTGAGCTCATGTGCTAGGAACTCACACTGCTCTTTTCTGTCTGATCTCACAAGTGTTTCACCAAGGTCCCTAAGTATTGCTGAACATTAACCTTTTTATTTCTGTGATCCTGTCCCCATCAGGGATAGTACTATGTTACAGACGTGCTGGAATACATTTATCGATTGGAAGCCACTGACCTGTACCAGCACCAGACCCCAGACACAATGGGTGATAGAGGCCATTGGTGTTGCACTCAGAACTCTGTTACCCCAGTGCTGTGAGCTGGCTGGTAATGATTCACAATGGCCCTTTCTCCACTAAACTGCCCTTAGCCAAGAAAGAGATATCCCTAGGGATGCCTGGGATGTTAGGACCCCCGACTCCCGACAGCAGCCTATAGTCAATGATGGACTGAAGTCAGGATACAAATGCCCAATCCCCTTGCTCCAAAGTAGGAAAACTATGAGGTGCCATTCATGTTCTAGAGCTCTCCACAGGCTCAGGCTGACAGGAGGCTTTAATTGAACTCATAGTTTTCTTTGGTTCCCTTTCTTGCCCTGTCCTACTTTCTTCACTTCTTCACAGATTTCTCCTCTGAGCTCCCCCTCAATAAATCCCTTATAGAAGAATCCCCATCTCAAGCTCTAGAGAACCTGATCCAAAATGCAATGCTTTGGCTGTTCGGACTTCTTCCTTTTAGGCAGGGTCATTCCTCCACATCTTTCTTGTCTCTAAAAACCCCATTCCCATCCACTCTATACAATGCAGCCATGTTGACATTATAGTCCCCAGCCTCTTGGATGAGTAACAATGGAGGACAATGCCAAACATCCTCCTTCTCCAGAATACTAAGTGTTATTTAAAAATTTAATAGTTTAGTATAGATGTGAGCAATAAAAATGAAAATGAGTAGCCTCACCTCAGAAGAAGAAACTGCATATTACAAAGTGAGGAGAAATGTGTTCTCATAAGGTGACATGATATTTTAATGATGGCCCTCATGATCCAGCAGTTCTGGGATGGAGCTCCACATGCTTCTCCCTCTGCCTCTGCCTGTGACTGCCCTTGCTTGTGCTTTCTCTCTCTCTTTTTCTGTCCATTAATGAATAAAGTCTTTAAAAATAAATAAATAAATATTCAGTTTCCTTACATTGAAAGAACAATTACCCTTTGAAATAACCTAAAACCAAAGCCCTTTCTATGATCCTTCTATACTGGGACACTTAGAATTAAGAAGATGGCCTATAGATAAAGTTAGCTTGTGGACATACTGCTGAGCCAGAGTAATTCATGTTACCATCACTATAGGTTTTGCATTTGAACTTTTCTTTTCTCTTTTTTAAGATTTTATTTATTTATTTGAGAGAGAGAGAGAAGCAGACTCCCCACTGAGCAGGCAGCCCCACATGGGACTCGATCCCAGGACCCTGAGACTGCGACCTGAGCCAAAAAGCAGACGCTTAACCAACTAAGCCACCCAGGTGCCCCCTAAATTTTCTTTTAAGAGTAGATTTGATCTTTTTGGCTTCAACAAAGAAGACTAAAAATACACTGCAATTTTCCTCACATCTCAAGAAGGATGACAGGAAAAAGTACACATGCATGAACACATATACACACACACAGCCATGGTCAAAACAAGAAAGGTATAAAATAAATAATAGTAAAATATATAGTTTTTAATTGAAGTAATTCGTCTGTTAACAGAAACAAGTAGATCTGCATATACTGATTTGAAATAAAATATAAAAGGCAAATTGATGGGAAAAGATAATATGAAATAAAGTATGTGCTCATAAAAAAAAAAACCTCTGTGTGCATACATTTCTAAAAATGTAAAGGGTTTTATACTACAAATGTAAAAAGGGATATATACCTAACTCTTAGTACTGGCTGTCTGGGTTTTTGTAAGAATGGTAGAACTATAGCAGAGAAGAGGTCTTTTTAATTTATACTCTCTGAGTCATTTGAATTTGCCAAACAGGCATTTGTTGTATTTAAAATAACACTGGGGAGGGCACCTGAGTGGTTCAGTCAGTTGAGCAACCAGTCTTGGTTTGGCTCAGGTCATGATCTAATAGGTAGTGGAATCAAACCCCACATCCCCCAGCAGGAAATCTGCTTAAAGTTTCCCTCCCTTTGCCCCTTCTCTGCCTCCCTCAAATACATAAATAAGTCTTCAAAAAAAAAAAAAAGCCATCCACATGAAAATCTGGGAAACATACTTTGGTGGAAAGAAAGATCATTGAAACTAGAAGCAAAAGCGTGTAAACCTGACGATTCACAGACCTGTACCCCTGGGGATAAAAATATATTATATGTTTATAAAAAATAAAAAATTTAAAATTTAAAAAAATAAAAAAAAATAAAAATAAAAAAGACTTAAAGCATCAGTCTGTGCCCATCCCCTTATTAGCTAAGCAGTGGGCCCTTTAGCTTTTTCAGACCAGTCTCCACATTTATGAGCATTTGTATGATTCACACAGGATTGTGATCAGAAAGAAAGGATAGCATGGTGATACTATTTGAAGGCTGAAAAATACACAATGTTAGACACTAACATCTTTACTGAATTTGGGATATCTTTTCCCACTCCACAGAAACTAAGTATTTTTTTCTGTGCAGTAGGAGACACAGAACTCACAATTAGTAACTAAGGCAAGACAGAGTTCCAAGTTTCTATGAAAGATACAAAGAGTGGCACCTACCTGGCTTAGTCAGTAGAACATGCAACTCTTGATCTCAGGCTCCTGAGTTCAAGCCGCGTTCCAGCTGCACCTTGGGCATGGAGCCTACTTAAAAAAAAAAAAAAAAAAAAAAAAAAAAAAAAAAAAAGATACAAAGAAAATGCCTGGTAAGCCCCTGTGGAAATTCTCAAGTTAGTCTGTTAGCAGAGACCTTGGCTTTTCTGAGATGACAATATCTACATAATTTGTAGCAGACAGTAGAAATGTGCTGGACTTCCTCAAACTGAGTTCATGAGCTTTGAGCATAGGTTTCTCACAGAGGCCTTTAAGCCCATTGGCAGCACACTAGCAGATCTGAATCTGTTTTAAGCATTTTTGAATCACTGAGGCTACCCATGATAGGCACTTAGTAAGTATTTGTTGAAAGGACAAAGACTAGAATCCAACAGAGAAGAGACACTAGAAAAGAGACCATTAGATGTACAATAAGGTGCCCAGGAATATTTTGCAAGTGGATAAAATTGTTGGTATTTGATAAAATATCTTTGCTTAAAGGTCTAATTAATTGTTTCAAAATTCTCATTTATTTCTTCTCCTGCCTCTTCTTTCAACCTATAGACTTTCTGTGTATCCTAAAGTCATCCAGAAGAATTCCAGAAAGCAAAGTAGAACAAGTACTGGTACACAATTTGTAGCATCTGTCTTATCACAGACTAGAAAAGGACATTTACTATAAGCCCTAAAATGTCCATTACCAACCTTATTTCCCAAATATTTTCTTAATTTTTAATTTATCACAGGAAAAAAAAGTTCAAGTGAAGAATACTGCATAAACCTGCCAATGTAATTCAAGAGGAAAGGATGAATAATGGAATATTCTAAGGAGTGTGAATTAAGGAAGGAAATAGGGAAAATATTTACTTAAAGCCATCACCAAACTACCATGCACCAAACCCCGGGTGGCTGCTGAACAGAGCTCTCGTTTACTATTCAAAACTGCCTTGATAGCTTTTATTTTTTAAATTTTTTATTTTTTAAATTACTTTTCAGTGTACTAGAATTCATTGTATATGCACCACACCCAGTGCTCCATGCAATACATGCCCTCCACAACACCTACCACCAGGCTGGCCCAACTTCCCACCCTCCTCCCTCTTCAAAACCCTCAGATTGTTTTTCAGAGTCCATAGTCTCTCATGGTTCCTCTCCCTCTCCAATTTCCCTCAACTCCCTTCTCCTCTCCATCTCCCCATGTCCTGATAGCTTTTTTAAGGCCCATTTTACAGGTGAGAAAAATGAGGTTCAAAGAAGTTCATTAACTTGGCCAAAGGAAAATATTTGGACCCAAGCGATGCTGACTTCCAAGTCCATCATTCTCTTTTCAGGCCGGCTACCATTCTCTAGTTGTTCTCTAGTTGTTCTACTCACTTGTGAACCCTCATTACCAGTTATAAGTGGTCCAAAATTCATGTCTACATGATACCTCATAAAGTGACCTTATTTGGAAATGTGATATTTGCAGATGTAGTCAAGTTAATTTGAGTTCAAGATCAGGGTCCTTGGATTTTGTGTTGTTGTTACTCTTTTCTGTTTGGTGATCTGATTCTAACTTATTTATCTGACTAAGTTGTCGAATGTAAGGAGGTGGCAAAAAAGAAACAAGCATTTTAATTGGACTAAAAATATCATATAAAGTTCCCTTTAAAAGAGTGCATATGTATAAATAAAAGAAGTTCTAGAAACAAATTACCTTGAAGGTACATCCCTTCGGGTAACTCCTTACATGAAGCAACAAGTGCAGACACAATCATTTTTTCTCCTAATGCCTATACTCTTCCGTTGTGTGTGTTTTCACTATGTTTAATAAGTACGTGTTAAACACACCTAAAAATGCTTTCAAACTGATGTACTTTTTATGTGCCAAATATAATTAGGAAGATATGGTCTCCCATAGAGAAGTCACCTGCCTCCTCTTTTGGAATTCATGAATCGGTACTACTGCCTTCCATACTAAAACTTACAGATATTTCCAATAAAAAAAGACTCAGTTAAAAAATTTATTTGAGTTCGTACTGGATTAGGACGAAACCCAATTCAATGGCTGGAGTACTTTAAGAAGGGAAAACAGAAAAAAAAAACCAAAAAAAAAACGAAATAAAAACAGGGAGAGGGCCACTATGGAGACCAAGATTGGAGTGAGGCATCTACTAGGCAAGGAATACCAAAGATTGCTGGTAACCACCAGAAGCTTGGAAAATGCAAGGAAGGATGCCTGCCTGGATCTTCAGAGGGAGATCCTGGCCCTGCTCACACCTTGACTGCAGACTTCCAGCCTCCAGAACGGTGAGAGAAAAATTCTGTTGTCTTAAGCTACCCAGTTTGGGGTATTTTATTATAGCAGTCCTAGGAAACTAGTCAAGGTGGAAATTTTATTATTTTCAAGCTTGGCAACTTCCAGTTTAAAAACCGGTCCCTTTGGAGTAAATATCCACTCAGGCTTTTGTATTCTGTCCCCCTCCCCTCACGTTATGGGAGTGTGATCTAAGTTGTCTATTGGGTGTTTAGTCTTCATATTTTTTCCGGACTCAGCTGAGAGCTCTCCTTTCCTTGGCTTCTGAATTCAACCTCTGCACTGCTATGCCTACTCAATTTTCCTAGCCTGTGGAATATGAAGGCATTTGTCAAAGATGCAAGGACATTCCCTCAACCACCCAACTCTGATGGTAACTTAGGACTAGGCAGGGAAGATCTAACCAGCTAGTGACAAGAATTAGAAAGCCCAAGAAAAATTTTCAGTGCTCAGAGTACTGTAGATATCCTCAATGCAAATGAGCATCCTGTGCAAATCTTACCTCCACAACCACAGCAGAAGAGAGAGACAAAGGGAGCCCCTCCTGTGCATGCTCAAACCTTCAGCACCTTGCTGCATATAGCAAAAACTCCACCTTTACTCAATAGTTTAATCCATCCCTCGGTGGGTCAAGAAGGACACAGGGAAAGTGATGGGAGTCTGTATCTGTCTTGACATCAGCAATAACTATTTGTGGAAGGACCTCTAGTGTCCCTTCCTCTTTATCATAGTGCATGTACATGTGTGCACGCACACACACACACACACACTCACACATATTCAACATCACAAAATTTTTTTCAACTACCTCTACAAAATCCACATTTTGTGTTAGTATACCTAGAATAATGACACCTTGCATTGTCTTGACTTAAATTCATTAAGCCACATCAGGATATTAGATCTTCAGTCAAATCTCTTTCATTGTTTGGGTTGCCAACACTCCCATTACGGTTTATAAGGAGTTGAAATGCATTTACTACCATGTATGACAAATGTGTATTTGGTCCAATATCAATAGCCAGCAAAATGAACCTTCAATGACCAAGGAACAACTGCTTCCCTGGCTTTGAAACTTCAAACTCAACAAGATATTCCATTTAAAAAAATAGTCAAGACTAAAATTAACAACTCAGGAGATGACAGATGTTGGCAAGGATGCAGAGAAAGGGGAGCCCTCCTACACTGTTGGTGGGAATGCAAGCTGGTGCAATCACTCTGGAAAACAGTATGAAGGTTCCTCAGAAAGTTGAAAATAGAGCTATCCTACAACCCAGTAATTGCACTACTGGGTATTTACCCCGAAGATACAAATGTAGTGATGCAAAGGGGCACATGCACCCAAATATTTATGGCAGCAATGTCCACTATAGCCAAACTATGGAAAGAACCTAGATGTCCATCAACCGATGAATGGATAAAGAAGATGTGGTGTATATACACAATGGAATAATATGCAGCCACCAGAAAAGCAAAATCTTGCCAATTGCAACGATGTGGATGGAACTAGAGGGTATTATGCTAGGCAAAATAAGTCAATCAGAGAAAGACAATTATCATATGATCTCTCTGATATGAGGAATTTGAGGGGCATGGCCGAGGGTTGTGGGGGGTAGGGAGGGAAAAAAATGAAACAAGATGGGATCAGAAGGGAGACAAACCATAAGAGACTCTTAATCTCAGGAAACAAACTGAGGGTTGCTGGGGGCTGGGGAGATAGGGTTAGGGTGACTGGGTTATGGACATTGGGGAGGGTATGTGCTATGGTGAATGCTGTGAAATGTGTAAGACTGATGACTCACCGACCTGTACCCCTGAAGCAAATAATACATTATATGTTAATAAAATAAATAAAATAGCCAAGATAATACCAAATTATAATAAAGTAAGTACCTGTATCCAATCCTAAAATAAACAGCAAGCAAGCTAGAAGAGAGACAGCAAAGAGGAGAGAGGATACAGGAGTGTGCAAGGGGGGAAGGGAGGGAGAAAATGTAGAATTACAACTCAACATTCCATTCTTTAGGTATACCGTATAAAACCCCTATTTGAGGCAAGCATATTTTTGACGTGATCAAACTTTCTTCCTAGATTTTCTATACTGGGAACATTGATAGGATAAGACAATTATTTAGTTACAATAAATTATTTCCTTCAAGATGCTTGTTCCTAGACACCACCAACAGCAATGCGAAACAGCTTTGGTATATTTGCCAGGTGATTCAATTGAAATATTGTATTGCACATGCAATTTCTTGATCTTTGCACTTACTCGTCAAAGCAAAAAATGAAATGAAATCTTTGAAATGACACTGCAAAGCCCATTTTTCCATCAGGGACTATCCCCAAATGGAAACAAGCTGGCTATACCACTTAACTACAATTTCATTCCAGATTTGTATCTAACCTCCCTTAAAGTTTGAAATCTTTTATGGCACAAGTTTGAAACGAGGGGAGAAGGAACTGATTGGTTCAATAAACAATAATAAGTATCTAATCCTCAAAAAAATTAGCTTCTTTTAAAATGACCAGGTTTTCTGTCAGATTTCATCTTCTTAAGTCTCCCAGGAGACAATTTAAGTAAAATAAGTCTCAAGGCCACCCTTCGTTACAGAAGTTCACTCATGTGCCCAAGGAACAATGCTGTCACAGTGGAGAATCCTGCAAACCTTAAAAGGAAATGCAACTTTCCACTAAAGATCAGAAAATGAACTCCCAGCTAATAATTTCAGGGTTAGAGACCAGAGACTCTAAGAAAGACTCTAAGAGAGACTCTCTCTTTTCTAGAGTGAGAGATGCCAATATCAACATTGCTGGGGTTTTGTTAAATTCATGAAGTCTTATATGACTTAATCTCATTAGGGTGAGCCAATGCTCCCTCAGGCTTCTCAATGAGGCCAACCCTCAAGGAACAGTGCCCTATAAGGATCTGTAGGCCATTTTGGTCCAGGAGCCAGACATCAGGCGTACATTTCCAACTAAATTCATGGACCCAGAGATCACCTTATATGATTCATCATCTTTTGATTTTATATGTGTAGGAGACATGACATAATTTAAAGAGAAAAAGAGCCACTGGCATCCAAAGACTAAGACTCGGATATGCTTCCTGAGAAATGTTCGTCTTACTTATACAAGCTTTAAAGGAAATCAGAAAAATGCAAAAATGTAGTGAAAAGAATACAAACTTTGAGTTTAGATAGAAATGAGTAAAATACAAATTCCAGCAAATTTTTCAGTTACCAACAGGGGATTATAACACCTTAAGTGGACAGTGGGAAGGGTTAGCATTTTATGTAATGTCTGATACAAAGATAGTCTTTAATAAATGATAACTATAATTATTGTTACTATTATTATTAACAATCAAATGTATTTGGATATGTATTGAAATGAAATGTCTTGACAATTCAAATATAAATTTGAATATTTTTTCTTATCTAACTTTTCCTTTTTAAAAAAATGAGCTTTTTCCTCTTATAAAGTTATGGCAAAATAAGTTGCTAGTTATATGTATTCAACAGTGAGTCTGAATTAAGTCATATTTTATGCAGAAATGCATATAAATTGCTACTTTACAAGGTTTCACCCATGACTTTTATGATACAGATAGTTTTAGGATTCATGTTTCTTCTACCATATCCCATTACTGTCCTTTATTATAACTCCTGTGAAAACTTTCCTGTAGGATGATTTGATATGATAATGTCTGCCCTTCTTTTGGTCCCAATATATTACACACTGATTAACTCATCTCTGTATTTTTCTCTTGAGGATCAGACAGTTATGATAGTACTATTTTCCTTTATACCATTATGAACTTAAATTGCTGGTCTCTCAAAATTGTGACTTGTGACTTGTGTCCCCGAAAAAGATACATTCCTAATCCTCAGTAGCCAGGAGTGTGACCATATTCGGAAAGAGGGTCTTTGCAGATCATCAAGTTAAGATGAGGTCATTAAGTTGAACTCTAATTTGATATGACTGGTGTCCTTACAAAAAGGAAAAATTTGAAAAAAGACAGAGACATGTGGATAAAGAGAACACCATATGAGGATGGTTCAGAGATCTCTGGCACTGTAAGCAAAACAAACAAACAAAAAACAAAAAAACAAAAAACAAAACAAAACAAAAGATTGCCAGAAAACCAGCTGAAGCTTGGAAAGAGGCATGAAACAGATTCTCTCTGCCTTCAGAAGATGTCAACCTTGCCCGTACCTTCACCTTGGACTTCTAGCCTCCACAACTAGGAAACAATAAATTTCTGTTGCTTAAGCCACCCAGTCTATGGGACTTTGAGTGGCAAGCAATGCTAGCCAACTAGCACAGAAGATTACCACCTAAAAGGATTCCTAATATCTTCGTGTTAATTTTTCTTATATCATTCTTAAAATTTGAAAAAAAAATACAATCAAGAACTAGCTTATCTCTGAAAATTTGTCCGTAGGCCACAAGTATCTACAGTTTCCAGTTTGAGAACCAATGTAAAACAAAACTTAATAATATTAATACCACATGTTACACACGCACCTCCCCATCTCACTGGCAACATAAGCCAAAGGCAAAAGACTTGTCTTCGAAGCTCTTTGGCATTATGCCAGATCTATACATAAAGTATTCTAAAAAACAAAGTTCAGAGAAAAAAAATTTCTAATGATGTGCTTTTCCAAAGAGGTCACATCCATTATCCTGCAGCCCTTCCCCATGGTCCGGCAAGACCACACACTGGTTACCATTTACCAGTATAGCAATGACTTTCTGTACCATTGGAGCCTGATTTTGGTTTTATGTCTTAAAGAAAAAAAAACTTTTTTATAAACTACCAAAAGATTCAAGAAGAAAATCTGATATCCATCAGTTTGTTTCCTGCATTTAGTAGAAACCTGTTTATTTGTTTAGTTCTGGGCAGGAGATATTACTTCCTTGGATTTTTTTTTTTTTTTTTTAATATTCCAAACGCTTCGGTCTGAAGCCTTCAGGCACTACTGCATTCTGTTTAGCCTATATTTAGAACAAAGCAAACACATGTGATTCTTTAGAGCTAAGCACTTCTGCCAGTGGGCCCTGGAAAATTGCTAACCCCAAAATAAAACAATACCGCTTTCTTTAAATACTTCTGCTTACACTTACAGTGAGGAGATATTGACAGCGAGCGTCAGTTTGAGTGACTGAAAATAAACAGAAGTGAAGAAAACAGAGATTTGGGGTATTAAAGCCAGATTTATTTAGAGGAAATATATGACAAGTATCATTATTTTCTCAAATAGCAATCTCAGGGTATCTCACCCATGAAGAAAAGTTATTATGTCATTTCCATGACCTCTAAAGGCTTATTAACAGCTCTCACTGATCTGATCATCCTTATATTGATTCTAAATGGAGGCCAACACAGAAAGGCAGGGAAGATAGTTTGGTTTCCCCAGAAAGAAAACCTACAGCAACAGGAAAAGACACCATAAGTTAAAGTGACCCTCTTTCTGTGAAGGTCTAACTTTACCTTAGATAAGGAACAATAGCTCAAATATTTGAGGTACATAATGGAGCAGCCTCTGTAAGAACAGCAGGAAATTCCACTGAGTGGCCTTCATGTCTCTCCTAAAGCTCAAGACCTGCCAAAATTCAAATTTAAGAACATAAGCAAGGAGTGAGATGTGCATTCTCACTTTGATGTCATTGTTGTGTGAGCTTTAGAAACTCACAAGCTTTCTGGGCCTCAGTTTCCCTACCTATAAAATGACTGCATTGGATCAAAGACTCTAAAGCACATTCTAGCATTATAATTTGGAAGGGAAATCAAATTATCTAACTCATGGTTGCCAATTACATTTGCTATGACACTCTATTGAGTTCACACTTCCCATTCTTTCGAAGTTCAACCATCATTTTTATTATATGATTATATAATTCATATATGATTATATAATTCATAATATGATACATATGATTATATAATTCATAATGATTTCCTCAAGACACCAAATAAAATGAAATCTTCCTCATAGCTTCATGAAGACAGAATTTTCTACACATTTAAATTCTGCTTTAAAATAGAAAAATATCTGGAAATGTGTACACTAAATGTTAATAATGGCTATCCTGGGTAGGGAGAGTGTGGTAGTTTTTATCTCCTTCATTGTACATATCTTAATGTTCTAAAACTATCACACTAAAGATATATTACATTTGTAATCAAGAAAAAATAAATAGTATGTTTTAAAAGTCTGTTTTAAGAGTGCCATAAATAAATCTTTAAAAAACACAAATAAAGGGGCGCCTGGGTGGCTCAGTGGGTTAAGCCGCTGCCTTCGGCTCGGGTCATGATCTCAGGGTCCTGGGATCGAGTCCCGCATCGGGCTCTCTGCTCAGCAGGGAGCCTGCTTCCCTCTCTCTCTCTCTGCCTGCCTCTCCATCTACTTGTAATTTCTCTCTGTCAAATAAATACATAAAATCTTTAAAAAAAAAAAAAAAACACAAATAAAGAAATAAACAAAAAGCAAAATCACACCCATAAAATACAGAGAACAAACTGATGGTTGCCAGAAGGGATTAGGGTTGGGGGGAATGAGCCAGACGGGTGAAGGGGAGTGAGAGATATAGGCTTCCAGCTATGAAATGACTAAGCCAAGAAAATAAACAGCAAAGCATAAGGAATATAGTCAATAATATTTTAATAGTGTTGTATGGTGACAGATGGTAGCTACATTTGTGGTGAACACAGCATAATGTATAAACTTGTCAAATAACCATGCTGTACACCTGGAACTAATGTAACATTGTGTGTCAATTACACTCAAATAAAAAAAATTTTGGAAAAAAAGAGCACCACAAATCACACCATCACTCAAATTCTCTTTCCTTAGAGCAGTTGCTATTTTGTATTTACTTTACCTATACTTTTATTAATATGACAAGTACAATAAAAGTATTATATTGCAGTTATTTTTTACATTACATATATTTGGGGGGATTTTGTTTTCTTTTTAAAGATTATTTATTTACTTATTTGAGAGAACGAGCAGTTGAGTGGAGGAGCAGAGGAAGAGAGACCAGCAGAGTCTGCACAGAGCATGGAGCCTGATGCAGGGCTCGATCTCAGGACCAGAGATCATGAACTGAGCAGAAACCAAGAGTCAGACATTCCAACAACTGTGCCACTCAGGTGCCCCTAAATATATTTGTTTTCAACTCTACTGAAGTATATTTTATATATCATAAAATAAAATCCACCCATTTCAAGTGTACAATATAATGATTTTTAGTAACTTTATTGAAGTACAACCTTCACCATAAGTCGATTTTGGAACATTTCATTTCCCCTGTAAACTCCCCGTGCCCATTTACAGAAAATACCTCTTGCCCCATACACCCGAGCCTCAGACAATCACTAATCTACTTGTTGGCCCTATTATTTTGCCTTTTCTGGTCATTTTAAATAAATGGAATCATATAGCATAATGACTGTGTCTGGTTTCTTTCATTCTACATAAGGTTTTTGAAGTTCATCCTCAATGTAGCATGTGTCAACAGCCCATTCCTTTTCATTGGTAAATAATAGCCCATTGTATAGTTATGTACCATTTTGTTTTTCCATTCACCTTCCAATTATCTTTTATATCCATTTTTTTGCCCTTTTTAAAAAAATTTTTTTTTATTTTTTATAAACATATATTTTTATCCCCAGGGGTACAGGTCTGTGAATCACCTTATATCCATTTTTAATAAGTTTTTTATTTCTACTATACTGCTTTCCTTCTTCCTCTCTCAATTTTCATTATTTATCAATGTTATCACTCCTAGAATGGAATGTCAAGTAAGTCAGTTCTTTGCCAGAGCTTCTGGAGAGGAACTGAGGCCTGCCAATAGCTTGCCAGTCACATCAATGAGCTATCTAGGAGGCAGGTTTCTGGTCCCAGTTAATTCCCAGTTGACATCTTGACCACAGCTTCATGAGAGACCCTGAGCCAGAGCCACTTAGCTGAACTGCTCTCTAATTCCTGGCCCATGAAAAACATGTGAGAGAATAGATATATATTATTGTTTGAAGCCACCTAATCTTGGGATCGATCATTTGTTATGCAGCAATAGATAAAAAATTGATATGAGATGGTCTTCTGAATTCCAGAAATTAACCCAAAACTTTGTTCATGTTTTCCTATATCCCCCCCATCTACTTTCGGCAACTTTATGAATTTATTCCTTTAATATCTCATTGCTGTTTTAATAGGTTTGGGGAAAGAAAGGAATATTTGCATATAGTCTACCATCTTGTACCAGACCGCCGACTATTTTGTTGGAAATGATGCACATTTGTCTAAATGAAGCCTGAAAATAAACTGCTGAGGGGGAGGACTGCAATGCTCCCCATACCATAGTTGTTGACCACAATCTGTCCTTTTGTACTTGCTGACAACCTACTTTCTTGGAAAGATAAGAAAGTTTATTAAAATTCCTGGAGAAGTCACAAAGGAACAACCATGTACACATGAAAATCACCTGGCAAACTTATCGCAAATTCAGATTTCAAGACCTACTCACAAAGATTCTTGAATGGGGCACTGTGTGTGTGCGTGTGTGTGTGTGTGTGTGTGTGTGTTTTAAAGGAGCATCATGGGCAATAAAAAGAACAATGGAATGGAATAGACAGTCCAGAAATAGATCAAAAACAACCATGTAACTTCAATACATCATAAAGGTGGCATCTTAAATCACAAGGGCAAAGATGAACTTTTTTTCTTAAGATTTTATTTATTTATTTGACAGAGAGAGATCACAAGTAGGCAGGGAGGCAGGCAGAGAAAGGGGGGGGGGGGAGCAGGCTCCCCACTGAACAGAGAGCCCAATGCAGACCTTGATCTCAGGGCCCTGAGATTATGACCTGAGCCGAAGGCAGAGGCTTTAACCCACTGAGCTACCCAGGCGCCCCCCTAACCCCACAAAAGATGAACTTTTAATAAAGGGTTCTAAGATAACTGGCTTGCCACTTGAGAAAAGATAAAACAATTAAATATTCACCTCACACTGTACACAAGAATAAACTATAGTTACCATCAAATGAAAGATCTAATATAAAAAATGAGATCAAACAAGTTCTGGAAGTTTGCATGGGTGAATTCCTCTATAATATACCTGTAAGAAAAGGTTTTCTGATTATCAGATGGAATAAACAAACACCCCAGATGATACTTTTGCAGACTGTCCCTAGATGTGATGCAGAAGGACATCATATGTACATGTGGTTGAGAATATATTTTGTGTATCATGTCTACTAGATTTATATGAAAAACCATAGAATTTTTATGATACGAATTACATACTTTATTTGTATGAATACTTGTTAGTTCAAAAAAAAAATACAAGGCATCCCCTTGTCCATTACTTAACTCTTGTCTACATCACTTATGAAAATCCCCTAACCTCAGCTAGATGGAACACAGAAGGACAGGGCTTATCCAATATCTACCAAGGTCAGAGATGTGACCTCCCTCTCTCTAAGTGTTTTCACTATCTCTGTGAGATTATCTCATCCCCACACCATAAATGGCTTGCTCTATATTAAAGAGGAGCTTCTGAATTCTGCCTCATAACTTAGGTTACCATTTCTTACCTCCTCTGAGAAAATATCAGCCTCTAACAAAACATAAAACTTGTCACTTGAATTCATCAACCAGGCCAGAAAATACTGTTCCTCCAACTCCAGTCAACTCTTATTAGTAAAAGAATGTGGGGTGGCTTTGTAGCTGAGTATTATTTTCAAAGCAGTGAATTGTATAGCTTTACATTAAGAATTTAATTACAGTTTACATATGTACTAGTAACACTTGCCAGATTTCACTTGGCAAATCGGCAACAACATTAGCACTGAACTTTTCCTTAAAGGAAAGGAAATGTACTTATACCTGTTAGGGCTCTAAAATGTTACTTAGAATCATCAGAGAATTGAATCCAGTATTTCTTTGTATATGTTCTTTATGTGAAAACCAACTGCTAAATTTCTGAAGAGCTGAATCAGCTTTGCTACCCATTGTTAACTTCTAGAAGCTTCTTTATTTGGGCCTTTTCCACTATAATGTTTAGAGAAACTTCCTGTCCTATAGAACAAAACAAATGACGTTTGCCACCATTCCAGTGGTCACTATGACAGGAGAAAGTCCCTCAAAAGCATTTGGGGCTCTAAGATAAAGCTACACTTACATTTTCTTTTTCTTTGTGGTTAACCAAAAACCCCAGCATTATTCAGTGAATAATTCATCCTTTTCCCACTGATCTCCATTGCCATTTATATTTAGGACACTATATACATTTTTCACCATTGTTCTCACTTTTTTCTCCCAGTTTATCCTTGTACCATACCTCTCTGTCCTGTTACCTTCTGTCCGTTCTATGGAGTTCTATCATAAGTGTTAATATATTAAAGGGCCATCTTCATCCCACCCCACCACTACACCCCCACATACCTTACTTCTTCAGGAGTCTCTCAGCTATTCTTGATCATTTGCTCTCCCATATAAAATTTAGAAACAGCTTGTAAGGGTCCATTCTGTGCCTTCACTGGAAGCATGTAGGATCTACAGATCATTCTGGGGAGACCTGAACATCTTAAAAAGATTTAGTATCCCCTTCCAAGAATATGGTATTGCTCTACTTATTTCAATCCTTTTCAATGCCTCTCAACAAAATTTTATAATTTTTCTTCAAAAGTTACATTAAATTTAGAATTAATCCTCATATTATAGAGAGATGATAAAGTTAAGTAGATGATAGATTAGAAAGATAAAAAGATAGATAGAATTACTGTGATAAGAAATCACATTCTAAATTTCATTTTCTATTTTCTACAAATATGTAGAAATGCAAATTACTTTTATATATTAATTTTATATCCAACCTCTTTGTTAAGCTGTTATCAATTCTAACCATTTCCCAGTTGTTTCTTTTGTATTTTTTAATAGATATTCATATATGGCTAATGATAGATTTGTTCTACCTTTCTAATCTTTATATTATTTATTTATTTTTCTTCTGTAACTATGCTTACCCAGATTTTGCATTTGCCTAGCAAATCTGCAAAATCTGCAAAAAAGCAGATTTTGCATTTACTTACCATTTGCCTAGTAGATTTTTTCCTATCCAAAGGACCTTACAATTTAATTATGTCATAGGTAAGCAATATATTCCTGGATTCTGTTTTTTTATACAGTCTATTATTTTTGAAATGGTTACTGATCTACTTGGGATTTGTTACTACTATCTTATTTTGTGCTTTTTGTTTTTCATACTTCTCTGCCCTGTTACCTTTTTTACTATTAATTTTCCCCATTGTATTTTTTGTCTTTTACTGTTTTTTCTTTTTTAGTTGTTCCCCAAAAAACCCTGAGTAAGGGAATTTTATGCAACACAATGTAAAGTTAAATCAATATAAAAAACAATACCCTAGAACTGAACATTCCTCTGTTGATTATGTTTCTTATTCAATATTTTACCATTGTCTTATTTTTCTAACCTATAAATTAGATATTATTTTTGTTTTTTATAGTAAATACTTATTTAGACAAAAACAGATACCATATTTTTGGCTTATAATTCCTTGCATTTCAAGAGATTCTGTTTAAGATTATTTTCTTTTTCCTGAAAAACATACCTTAGAAATTCTTTAAATGAGAATCTATAAATTAACAAATATTTTTAAAATTCCAGTCTATTTACCATACAGCATTATATTAATTTTAGATGTACAATATAGTGATTCAACGATTCAGTACATTACTCAGTACTCATGATGTACTGAGTACATGAGTACTCATGTGCTCTTAATCTCCTTCACCTATTTCATCTATTCCCCCCAGCCACCCTCCCTCTGATAATCAGCTGTATGTTCTCTATAGTTAAAAATCTGTTTCTTGGTTTGTTTTTGTCTTTGTTTTGTTTCTTAAATTCCACATATGAGTGAAATCATAGGGTATTTGTCTTTCTCTGACTGATTTTACTTAGTATTATACCCTCTAGCTCCATCCATGTTGTTGCAAATGGCAAGATGTCATTCTTTTTATGGCTGAGTAATGTTTCAGTACAGGTGTGTGTGTGTGCGTGTGTGTGTGTGTGTGTGTGTGTGTGTGATCTTCTTTATCTATCAATGGACACTTGGGTTACTTCCATAATTTGATTATTGTAAACAATGCTTCAAGAAACATAGGGGTGTATATATCTTTTCAAATTAGTGTTTTCATATTCTTTGAGTAAATACCCAGTAGTGAAATTACTTTGAGAAAATACCCAATAGTGAAATTACCCAGTAGTGAAATTTCACATGGTACTTCTATTTTAAATTTTTTGAGGAGCCTCCATACTGTTTTCCACAGTGGCTGCACCAGTTTGCATTCCCACCAACAGCGCATAAAGTTTCCCTTTTTTACATATCCTCACCAACACTTCTTGTTACTTGTGTTTTTTATTTTAGCATTTTGACAGGAATAAGGTGATATCTCATTGTATTTTGATTTGTATTTCACTGATGATGAGTGATGTTGAGCATCGTTTCATCTGTTGGCCATCTACATGTTTTCTCTGGAAAAATGCCTGTTCATGTCTTCTGTCCATTTTTAATTGGATTATTTGGTTTTTTGGTGTTGAGTTGTGTAAGTTCTTTATATATTTTCAACACTAACATTTTATTAGATATGTCATTTGCAAATATCTTCTCCCATTCAGTAGGTTATCTTTTAGTTTTGTTTGTTTCGCTATGCAGAAGCATTTTATTTTGATATAGTCCCAAGAGTAAGTTAATATATTTTTATGTTTATTTTTCCTTTGTCTTTGAGAGGCCAATTTAAAGGATAATGAATTTTAAGTTGACAGTTATTTTCTCTGACAAAGTTGAAGATAATGTTCAACTGTCTTCTATTTTATTGTTGCTGTCAAGAAGTCAGTTTTCAATTTTATTTTCGCTATTTCTCTTTTTCTCTGGCTGCTTTTAAAATAAAAGTTTTGTCTTTGGCCATACAGTTTTACAACAACACTTTTAAATATATCTTGCTTTTATTTATCCTGACTGAGTTTTCCTGAAATTGAAGATTCATGCTTTACATCAATTCTGGAAAGCACTTACCCATTATTTCTTTAAATATTACCTTTCCTTCATTCTTTGTGTTTTTTCCTTCCATAACTCCATTTATAAGTATGTAAGGTATTTTCTTCCTTTGTTCCTTTTTTTCTAATCTTTTACATATATAAAATATGTTTATATTTTATATATATGTGATGTATATATATTTTCTGTTTGTGATTTCATTTCTCCATTATACTTCATTGACTTTTTTGTTTGTTTGTTTACAACAATGCATGCCTTATTTAACAACCCACTCCATTTCTATTTTTAATTATTATGTTTTTCAGTTGAGTTTAGTTGGAATATTTGCCTGGTCATTTTGATAGTGTCTTGCTCCTGTCCTTATTTTTTAATTATATTTTTAACACTCTCTCTTATTTATTTAAACATTGTTTTAATCTTTTCAGACTGCTATAACAAAAACACTTAAACTTCATGGCTTAAAACAACATTTTGGAGACTGGGAAGTCCAAGATCATGGCACTAGTAGATTCAGTGTCTGGTAAGGACCTGCTGCTTGGTCCACTGTCTTTTCATTATAACTTCACATAGCATAAGGGACCACCCAGCTTTCTGGGGCCTCTTCTATAAAGGTACTCATTCACAATCAGCTCCCAATGTTCCCACCTCCTAATACCATCACCTAATGGGTAAGGCTCAACATATGAATTTTCAGAGAATGGAAAGGGAACATAGACATTCAGAGCCTATAAAACATATTAAGCACGTGTGTTATATACCGTATCTGATTATTGCCATGTTTCCAGTATTTACACATCTGATTCTATATTTGCTCTTCTCATCTCCCTCATGGTGCCTTTTCCCTTCCTGTGTTTGGTGACTTTTTGATGCAAAATTCATGAATCTTGGAACTTCATATTGGGAAGTATTTACTTGGTACACCTGGCAAAATGGCTTTTTTTTTTCCAGAAAATATTTGAGTTTTGTCTCACTAGTAACTTAGAAGCAATATCATTCTGAGTCCACTGTAAATTTTAAGGTTTTTTTAAAATATATATTTGACTAAGCAATACCTGGGAATTGTCTAAAACTAACATAAGACACCAGAAAACAAATCCACAAAGCTCAAAGAACATTTAGCAAGTTAATACCAACACACACACACACACACACTCTCTCTCTCTCAGCTAGGAAAATCATATTTAATCTTTTAAAACTCAAATAAAAATAGAAAGTCTGGAAGGTATCCAGAGAAAAAAGACACATTACCTACAGATGAATAAGATTTTTCATCTGAAACCATGCAAGAAAGAAACACTTTACACCTTTACAGTTCTAAAAGAAAACCCTGTCAAGCCAGGATTCCATGCCCCACAAAAATATCTTTCAAAAAATAAAGAAGGAAAAGGGGGGAGGAGTCAAGATGGCAGAGAAGTAGCAGGCTGAGACTACTTCAGGTAGCAGGAGATCAGCTAGATAGCTTATCTAAAGATTGCAAACACCTACAAATCCATCGGCAGATCGAAGAGAAGAACAGCAATTCTAGAAACAGAAAAACAACCACTTTCTGAAAGGTAGGACTGGTGGAGAAGTGAATCCAAAGCAATGGGAAGATAGACCCCGGGGGGAGGGGCCAGCTCCCGGCAAGCAGCAGAGCAACGGAGCACAAAGTCAGGACTTTTAAAAATCTATTCTGCTAAGGGACATTGCTCCAGAGGCTAAACCGGGGCGAAGCCTATGCGGGGTCAGCGTGGCCTCAGGTCCCGCAGGGTGACAGAAGGTTCGGAGGTGTCTGAGTGTTGCAGAGCTTGCGGGAATTGGAATGAGAAAGCCGGCTACAGAGACAGAGCCGACAGTAAGCTCACAGTTCGGTTTTACCTTGAACCGGTCTCAGGCTCGGTGAGCTCGGAGCACGGCCAGAGGTCAGGCAGACGGGAGTTACTGGGCACTGTTCTCTGAGGGCGCACTGAGGAGCGGGGCCCTGGGCTCTCGGCTCCTTCGGCCCCAAGACCAGGAGGCCGCCATTTGTATTCCCATCCTCCGGAACTCTACGGAAAGCGCTCAGGCAACAAAAGCTCCTGAAAGCAAACACAAGCGGATTACTCAGCCCGGCCCCTAGTAAGGGCCGTGCAATTCCGCCTGGGGCAAAGACACTTGAGAATCACTACAACAGGCCGCTCCCCCAGAAGATCAACAAGAAATCCAGCCAAGACCAAGTTCACCTACCAAGGAGTGTGGTTTCAATAACAAGGAGAGCAGCAGAATTCCAGAGGAGGAGAAAGCAAAGCACGGAACTCATGGCTTTCTCCCTATGATTTTTCAGTCTTGAAGTTAATTTAATTTTTTTCTTTTTCATTTTTTTTCTCTTCTTCTGCTAAATTTTTTTTTAACTTTTATCCTTTTCTTCTTTAATGTTTTTAACTAGTTTATCTAATAATGATTTTTCTCTTTTTTATACTTTTTTTATTCGTTTTCTTTTTTTAATTCTTTTCTTTTCTTTTTTTCTTTCTTTCTTTCTTTCTTTTTGAACCTCTTTTTATCACCTTTCTCCCCCCTCACGATTTGGGATCTCTTCTAATTTGGTTAAAGCATATTTTCCTGGGTTATAGCCACCCTATTTGTATTTTACTTGCTCCTTCATATACTCTTATCTGGACAAAATGACAAGGCGGAAAAATTCACCATAAAAAAAAGAAAAAGAGGCAGTACCGAAGGCTAGGGACCTAATCAATACAGACACTGGTAATATGTCAGATCTAGAGTTCAGAATGACAATTCTCAAGGTTCTAGCCGGGTTCGAAAAAGGCATGGAAGATATCAGAGAAACCCTCTCGGGAGATATAAAAGCCCTTTCTGGAGAAATAAAAGAACTAAAATTTAACCAAGTTGAAATAAAAAAATCTATTAATAAGATGCAATAAAAAATGGAGGCTCTCACTGCTAGGATAAATGAGGCAGAAGAAAGAATTAGTGATATAGAAGGCCAAATGACAGAGAATAAAGAAGCTGAGCAAAAGAGGGACAAACAGCTACTGGACCATGAGGGGAGAATTCGAGAGATAAGTGACACCATAAGACGAAACAACATTAGAATAATTGGGATTCCAGAAGAAGAAGAAAGAGAGAGGGGAGCAAAAGGTATACTGGAGAGAATTATTGGGGAGAATTTCCCCAATATGGCAAAGAAAACGAGCATCAAAATTCAGGAGGTTCAGAGAACGCCCCTCAAAATCAATAAGAATAGGCCCACACCCCGTCACCTAATAGTAAAATTTACAAGTCTTAGTGACAAAGAGAAAATCCTGAAAGCAGCCTGTGAAAAGAAGTCTGTAACATACAACGGTAAAAATATTAGATTGGCAGCTGACTTATCCACAGAGACCTGGCAGGCCAGAAAGAGCTGGCATGATATATTCAGAGCACTAAACGAGAAAAACATGCAGCCAAGAATACTATATCCAGCTGGCTATCATTGAAATTAGGAGAGATTAAAAGCTTCCAGGACAAACAAAAACTGAAAAAATTTGCAAACACCAAACCAGCTCTACAGGAAATATTGAAAGGGGTCCTCTAAGCAAAGAGAATAGTACAATCTACAAGTACTGATCTACAAGTGGTAGATCAGAGACAATATACAGTAACAGTCACCATATAGGCAATACAATGGCACTAAATTCATATCTCTCAATAGTTACCCTGATGATAATGGGCTAAATGCCCCAATCAAAAGACACAGGGTATTGGGGAATCTGGGTGGCTCAGTGGGTTAAAGCCTCTGCCTTCGCCTCAGGTCATGATCCTGGGATTGAGCCCCACATGGGGCTCTCTGCTCAGCAGGGAGCCTGCTTCCTCCTCTCTCTCTGCCTGCCTCTCTGCCTACTTGTGATCTTGTCTGTCAAATAAATAAATAAAATCTTTAAAAAAAAAAGACACAGGGTATCAGAATGGATAAAAAAACAAAACCCATCTATATGTTGCCTCCAAGAAACTCATTTTAAGCCTGAAGACACCTCCAGATTTAAAGTGAGGGGGTGGAAATGAATTTACATGCTAATGGACATCAGAAGAAAGCAGGAGTGGCAATCCTTATATCAGATCATTAGATTTTAAGCAAAAGACTATAATAAAAGATGAGGAAGGACACTATATCATACTTAAAGGGTCAGTCCAACAAGATCTAACAATTTTAAATATCTATGCCCCCAACATGGGAGCAGCCAACTATATAAACCAGTTAATAACAAAATCAAAGAAACACATCAACAATAATACAATAATAGTAGGGGACTTTAACACTCCCCTCACTGAAATGGACAGACCATCCAAGCAAAAGATCAACAAGGAAATAAAGGCCTTAAATGTCACACTGGACCAGATGGACATCACAGATATATTCAGAACATTTCATCACAAAGCAACAGAATACACATTCTTCTCTAGCACACATGGAACATTCTCCAGAATAGATCACATCCTCGGTCCTAAATCAGGACTCAACCGGTATCAAAAGATTGGGATCATTCCCTGCATATTTTCAGACCGCAATGCTCTGAAGCTAGAACTCACCCACAAGAGGAAGTTTGGAAGAATCCAAATACATGGAGACTAAACAGCATCCTTCTAAAGAATGAACAGTTCAACCAGGAAATTAAAAAAGAATTGAAAAATATAATGGAAACAAATGATAATGAAAATATAACGGTTCAAAATCTGTGGGACAAACAAAGGCAGTCCTGAGAGGAAAATATATAGCGGTACAAGCCTTTCTCAAGAAACAAGAAAGGTCTCAGGTACACAACCTAACCCTACACCTAAAGGAACTGGAGAAAGAACAAGAAAGAAACCCTAAGCCCAGCAGAAGAGAAATCATAAAGATCAGAGCAGAAATCAATGAAATAGAAATAAACAAAAAAAAATAGAACAAATCAATGAAACTAGGAGCTGGTTCTTTGAAAGAATTAATAAAATTGATAAACCCCTGGCCAGACTTATCAAAAAGAAAAGAGAAAGGACCCAAATTAATAAAATCATGAATGAAAGAGGAGAGATCACACTAACAATAAGAAATACAAACTATTATAAGAACATACTATGAGCAACTCTACGCCAACAAATTTGACAATCTGGAAGACATAGATGCATTCCTAGAAACATATAAACTACCACAACTGAACCAGGAAGAAATAGAAAGCCTGAACAGACCCATAACCAGTAAGGAGATTGAAACAATCATTAAAAATCTCCAAACAAACAAAAGCCTAGGGCCAGACGGCTTCCCCGGGGGAATTCTACCAAACATTTAAAGAAGAACTAATTCTATTCTCCTGAAACTGTTCCAAAAAATAGAAATGGAAGGAAAACTTCCAAACTCATTTTATGAGGCCAGCATCACCTTGATCCCAAAACCAGACAAGGATCCCATCAAAAAAGAGAGCTATAGACCAATATCCTTGATGAATACAGATGCGAAAATACTCAACAAAATACTAGCCAATAGGATTCAACAGTACATTAAAAGGATTATTCACCACGACCAAGTGGGATTTATTCCAGGGCTGCAAGGTTGGTTCAACATCCGCAAATCAGTCAATGTGATAAAACACATCAATAAAAGAAAGAACAAGAACCATATGATACTCTCAATAGATGCTGAAAAAGCATTTGACAAAGTACAGCATCCCTTCCTGATCAAAACTCTTCAAAGTGTAGGGATAGAGGGCACATACCTCAATATCATCAAAGCCATCTATAAAAAACCCACCGCAAATATCATTCTCAATGGAGAAAAACTGAAAGCTTTTCCGCTAAGGTCAGGAACACGGCAGAGATGTCCATTATCACCACTGCTATTCAACATAGTACTAGAGGTCCTAGCCTCAGCAATCAGACAACAAAAGGAAATTAAAGGCATCCAAATCGGCAAAGAAGAAGTCAAATTATCACTCTTCGCAGATGATATGATACTATATGTGGAAAACCCAAAAGACTCCACTCCAAAACTGCTAGAACTTGTACACGAATTCAGTAAAGTGTCAGGATATAAAATCAATGCACAGAAATCAGTTGCATTTCTCTACACCATCAACAAGACAGAAGAAAGAGAAATTAAGGAGTCAATCCCATTTACAATTGCACCCCAAACCATTAGATACCTAGGAATAAACCTAAACAAAGAGGCTAAGAATCTATACTCTGAAAACTATAGAGTACTCATGAAAGAAATTGAGGAAGACACAAAGAAATGGAAAAATGTTCCATGCTCCTGGATTGGAAGAATAAATATTGTGAAAATGTCTATGCTACCTAAAGCAATCTACACATTCAATGCAATTCCTATCAAAGTACCATCCATCTTTTTCAAAGAAATGGAACAAATAATTCTAAAATTTATATGGAACCAGAAAAGACCTCGAATAGCCAGGGGATATTGAAAAAGAAAGCCAACGTTGGTGGCATTACAATTCCGGACTTCAAGCACTATTACAAAGCTGTCATCATCAAGACAGCATGGTACTGGCACAAAAACAGACACATAGATCAATGGAACAGAATAGAGAGCCCAGAAATAGACCCTCAACTCTATGGTCAACTCATCTTCGACAAAGCAGGAAAGAATGTCCAATGGAAAAAAGACAGCCTCTTCAATAAACGGTGCTGGGAAAATTGGACAACCACATGCAGAAAAATGAAATTGGACCATTTCCTTACACCACACACAAAAATAGACTCAAAATGGATGAAGGACCTCAATGTGCGAAAGGAATCCATCAAAATCCTTGAGGAGAACACAGGCAGCAACCTCTTCAACCTCAGCCGCAGCAACATCTTCCTAGGAACATCGCCAAAGGCAAGGGAAGCAAGGGCAAAATGAACTATTGGGATTTCATCAAGATCAAACGCTTTTGCACAGCAAAGGAAACAGTTAATAAAATCAAAAGATAACTGACAGAATGGGAGAAGATATTTGCAAACAACATATCAGATAAAGGACTAGTGTCCAAAATCTATAAAGAACTTAGCAAACTCAACACCCAAAGAACAAATAATCCAATCAAGAAATGGGCAGAGGACATGAACACACATTTCTGCAAAGAAGACATCCAGATGGCCAACAGACACATGAAAAAGTGCTCCATATCACTTGGCATCAGGGAAATACAAATCAAAACCACAATGAGATATCACCTCACACCAGTCAGAATGGCTAAAATCAACAAGTCAGGAAATGACAGATGCTGGCGAGGATGCGGAGAAAGGGGAACCCTCCTACACTGTTGTGGGAATGCAAGCTGGTGCAACCACTCTGGAAAACAGCATGGAGGTTCCTCAAAATGTTGAAAATAGAACTGCCCTATGACCCAGCAAGTGCACTACTGGGTATTACCCTAAAGATACAAACATAGTGATCCAAAGGGGCACGTGCACCCGAATGTTTATAGCAGCAATGTCCACAGTAGCCAAACTATGGAAAGAACCTAGATGTCCATCAACAGATGAATGGATCAAGAAGATGTGGTATATATACACAATGGAATACTATGCAGCCATCAAAAGAAATGAAATCTTGCCATTTGTGACAACATGGATGGAACTAGAGCATATCATGCTTAGCGAAATAAGTCATGCGGAGAAAGACAACTATCATATGATCTCCCTGATATGAGGAAGTGTGATGCAACATGGGGGCTTAAGTGGGTAGGTGAAGAATCAATGAAACAAGATGGGATTGGGAGGGAGACAAACCATAAGTGACTCTTAATCTCACAAAACAAACTGAGGGTTGCTGTGGGGAGGGGGGTTGGGAGGAGGAGGGTTGGGAGGAGGGGTGGGGTTATGGACATTGGGGAGGGTATGTGCTTTGGTGAGTGCTGTGAAGTGTGTAAACCTGGCGATTCACAGACCTGTACCCCTGGGGATAAAAATATATGTTTATAAAAAATAAAAAACATGTTTAAGTAAAACACACACAAAAAAAAATAAAGAAGGAAAAAAACTTTTTTCAGACAAACATAAACTAAGAGAATTCACTGACATCAAAACTACTCTATAAGAAATACAATAGGGGGGTGCCTGGGTGGCTCAGTGGGTTAAGCCTCTGCCTTCGGCTCAGGTCATGGTCCCGGGGTCCTGGGATTGAGCCCCGCATCAGGATCTCTGCTCAGCAGGGAGCCTGCTTCCTCCTCTCTCTCTCTGCCTGCCTCTCTGCCTACTTGTGATCTCTGTCTGTTAAATTAAAAAAAAAAAAAGAAATATAATAGGAAGTTCTTCAGCCAGAAGGAATATATCAGTCAAGAGCCTTAATCTAAACAAAGAAAAGAAATGCATTGGAAATTGAATAATTAAAAGCAAAATAATATCTTCTTATTTGCAATTACTATAAAAGAAAACTTCCTAATGCAAAAATGGTAACAGGGTAATATGCATGAATCACATATGTGAAGGTAAAATATATGGCAGTGAATGCATGAAGAATGGGAGAAAGGAATTGGGAATATGCTGTTTTCAGGTCTTCATAGTACATGTGAAGTGGCATAACATTCTTTGAAAGTAGACTCAGATTAATTTAAAATGTGCTTTATAAGACCACAACAACCACTAAAATATGAAAAAGAAGTTATGCATAAGTTAACATAGGAGACAAAATGGAATCATTAAAAATGTTCAATTAACCCAAGAGAAAGGAAAAAAATGAGAAAAAATGTAAATTATAGATTCTAATATAATTACATTGATAACCACTTTGAATGAGGATGTTCTAAACTCCCAGTTAGAAGATAGAGATTTTCAAAATGGGTACAAAATCAAGAACAAATTACATACTACTTAAAAGAAAGAATGGACCCATTCTTGCCTCTTTAGCTGTTCTTTTGTATGATCTACCCCAATAAAGATTAAAGAAGACAGAGAAATCAGATGGTTTTGCATAAGAACTTGATCCACTTGGTATTTCTTCCTAACTTCTACAATTCTTCATGTTCTGCCCAATACTGAAGGTAACAAGACAACAGAGATTCCCTAAGGGGATCTTGTCAAAAGCTAAACATAGTTAAGAAAATACTTTGATTCATATAATTCCTCTCTTCCATAATTAGCTTAGAATTCAGTAGGATATTACTAGGTATTTGTTTCATTTCCTTTCAACAGAATTTATGTGAAGATTTGTAAGGAGTTCAGATAAGACCTAAAAAAAAAAAAAAAAAAAACCTCCTCTGCTCAAACAATAAACCCTTAGGAAAAACCTATAATAAATAGCTGATACAAGAGAAGGAAATTAACAAAGACTCACAAACTTCAAGTGAAAGAGTGAGAGGCAAACTTTTAACCACTTTTGTCACAGGCAATTAAAGAATTATCTCTTCTTGGAATATAATCATAGTAATGCCTTTTTTAAATGAAGAAGATGTATTCTATCTACATTTCTTTGTCAGAAACAATAACTAGAGGCAGAAAACCTAAAACCTCACTACAGAACATGAGTTAGAGGTAATTATGGTATTAAAATTATTAAGCTCAAACTAAAGTAACATCAAATATTCCATCCAACTTAAAAACATGGGTGTGTGCATGTGCGCGTGCATGCAAGCACACGCAAAAGTAGGGGAAGGGGAACCACCAAGACTGAAGCTTCTGAGAGCGGATGGAAGGGACCAAAGTCCATTCAAGAAGGAACTAATTAGAAAAAAATAAGAGCAAACATTTATGATGTGCTATCCTGTTATACGAACTTATTTAAGGGAAGAAACTGTGTGGAAGAAATGACTACTGAGTGAAGCCCAGAGTCCCCTTACACCATTATAATATCCATCATTCTTTATCTTAATGATTGGCTTTTATTACTCATCTACCTGCTGGGCTGTGGAAAAGTTATATTCTTCATATGCGCCTAATGCACTCCCTGGCTTTGTTATTTTGTGTGTGAGGGGGTGGGTAGGAAAGACATGTCACCTATGTTCTGTCCCCTTGTTATTATACTCAGGTCCTTCTAAAAGAATGGAATCAGAATAACCATGAAGGCCACCTAAGTAAAACTGGTGTGAGACCTTCATTGCTCCAACCAACCCTCATAAAAACACTCGGCCTCAAGTTCTGCATCTGTTCACTAAGCCTCAAGTTCCCTTCACAAAGAGAAAGAAATACAAATGAAAAATTCAAGGATCAATTGAGAATACTCTGGTATATAATTAGCCAATCAACCAGTAAGAATAGAAAACACCCTTCTATATTAGTCAGGCTTCAACTGCAACTATGCTGCATAACAATAACACAATAAGGCTTATAAAAATATTTCTTAAAAAATATTTCTTTTATTTCACTCTTCTTTCTATAGTGGGACTGATGCTGATCTAGTTTCTTCATTAATTGGCAGTATTTAGCTTGGGCTGCCAGTTGAATTCAAGTCTCTGCCTCATGATAAACCAGCAGCTATACAGGACAGATGACTCATGTGAGAAACCACTTAACAATGGAGTTCAAAAGTGCCATGCAAAGGTAGTTCTTTTAAAATGTTGTCCTGTTTGGTCTCTCTCTCCTCTCTCTCTTTTTTTCCTGAGTAGTTTTTCACAGATCTACTGTTTTCTCCTCAACAAAATCTTAAAACCCAACTTCTATGGCCCTCAAACTTATTTTGTCAGAAATGTATTTCTTTTGGCAGAGTTTGGAAAACAGTGAATAAAATATAAGACTATATAACTATTCAACTATATATGTGTATACATACACAGAGAGAGAGAGAGAAATATTTAAGCCCTCCATTCACATAATTCAAACAGAAGCTTTTAGACAGCTTAAAGATAGAGATGACATCAAAATACATGAAGCCATTTGGGGCCACCCTGGAGCATAAGCGAATCCCTACATCACAGTGTTGACATCGCTTTACTAAAGTTTCCATTCTTAAGTTCTTTAGAGAAAAGCACCACAGTCAATTCTCAAGTATTCATATTGAGAAGAAAAGAAGTCTGGATAATCTCAAATTATAAAGAATCTAAAATTATTTAAATTTGACAGGAAAATATGTTCTAACATTTTAATAATGTGTTTGCCAATCTTCCTAGGAATTCTATCCCATAAAAACCTCTGACATCACATGGTGAAGACCTCAGTGACTTTAAAAGTTAGCCAGAATGTTCCATACCTGCCATTACTCCTCCCTGCCCCCTTTCCTCTCTCTACCATTCCTCCCAGCAACTCACCCTGACTGGGAATAAGCTGATAAAATATCTGCCATCTCTCAAATGTCCCTTGCTTAGGAGAAAGTGGGAATGGCTAAACATTTAAATTCCAAGGAATAAAAGCAAATAGATATTTGAATGTCAACAAAATTGTATTTGAACATAGCAGGTTCAATCACCTGAGTAGCTCTCTTCTTTGGTCCTCTTCCCCCCAACCCCCATCTGGATTTTTAGTTTCATCTTTTAAAAAATTAGTGACTACTTTTCTTAGGTCAACAATATTTACCAATACAGTTTATGAACTTCCTTATTCACAGCTTTTTTTTTTTTTTTAATACTTCTTCCTAGGGGCACGTGGGTAGCGTAGTTGGTTAAGCATCTGCCTTCGGCTAAGGTCATGATCCCACGGTCCTGGGATCAAGCCCTGAGTCTGGCTCTGTGCTCAGCAGGTAGTCTGTTTCTCCCTCTCTCCCTGCTCCTCCCCAATGCTCATGCTCTCTCTTATGCATGCACTCTCCTTCAAATAAATAAATAAAATCTTAAAAAAAAAATTTTAATTTCTTTTCAGTGTTCCAGAATTCATTGTTTATGCACTACACCCAGTGATCCATACAATATTTGCCCTCCTTAAAACCCACCACCAGGCTCACCCAACCTCTCCCTCTCCGCTCCAAAACCATCAGTTTGTTTCTCAGAGTCCACAGTCTCTCATGGTTTGTCTCCCCCTCCAATTTCCCCCAACTCACCTCTCCCTTTGTCCCCTGTATTATTCCTTATGCTCCACAAGTAAGTGAAACCATATGATAACTGACTCTCTCAGCTTGACTTATATCACTCAGCATAATCTCCTCCAGTCAAGTCCATGTTGATACAAAAGTTGGGTATTCATCCTTTTTAGTGGAGGCATAATACTCCATTGTATATATGGACTGTGTCTTCTTTATCCCTTCGTCTGTTGAAGGGCATTTTAGTTCTTTCCACAGTTTGGCGACTGTGGCCATTGCTGCTATGAATACTGGGGTACAGATGGCCCTTCTTTTCACTACATCTGTATCTTTGGGGTAAGTACCCAGTAGTGCAATTGCAGGGTCCTAGGGTAGCTTTATATTGAATTTCTTAAGGAATCTCCACACTGTTTTCCAAAGTAGCTGTACCAATTTGCATTCCCTAGACAGTTTTTTTAATTGAAGGATTGTGATTATTCTCAATAAGAGATAAACTTTCTTACTTTTTGCATATCTGGAAATGGACTCATTTAATACCCATTTAATACTCATTTAATACCCATTTAATACTCATTTAATACTCATTTATTACTCAAGTAATAGTTTAGGATTTGTATGTTGCAACTTCAATGAAGGAATGTGGTGGGTATACCCTTGGTTTATGCACATCTGGAAATGTGCTCACTTACTACCCACTTTTGAATGACAGTTTAGTTTGATATAGAATTCTAGCTTCTTTCCCTTTTCATTTTGATGATACTACTCCATGGTTTTTAAGCATCTATTTTTGAAGCTGAGGTGTCTGCTCTCTAATTGCCATCCATTGCATGTAATCTTTTTTCTGTCTGGTAACATTAACATTTTTTAATTTGCCCTTGATGCTCTGCAACTTCACTCCAATTAATCTTTCTGAATTTATTTCATTTAATCTGATCAGAACTTGGTGTTTATTTTCAATCCAAAGACTCATGTCCTTCTGGCAGTATTAAAAGCATCAGCCATAATCCATTTCAGTATTTCCTTTCCACCACCACTCTCCTATATATATTAAGGGTATCTCAATCTATTATCCATGACATTTCTCTTCCAAGATTTTACTCACTTAGTCTGTGTAGCATGATGAGTGACTTCCTCAGTAATATCATCTAATTCACAAATTCTACTTTTACTGTGAATAACCAGCTTGTGTTTTAATATTCAATGACTATACACTTCTTATATATACAGGATTTCTATGAGATTTTTCTCCATATCCAGCTGCCTTGATATATAGCTGATTGGTTTTGTTTCACAATTTTTGCTACTTTCTTTGAACATATTTATTATAAAGTCATTTTGTATTTTATAAGGAGTTCATTTGTGTTCTTATTTATCTTATTGGCTTTCTCTCTTGGTGTAGGTTATTCTCACATGCTTTAGCATTTTAGTTTTCAGGTTTACTTTAAGGTTGAGGGAGGGGAGGGTAACTAGTCATCAAATCCCTGACCAGAACTGATAATGTTCCTGGAGCATAGAAATTTTAGTACTAAAACCAGGAAAACCCTGGGCAAATCTAGAAGAATTTGTGATCTTAGTGTGGATTTGCTTCTCTCTCTCTGGCTATTGGTTTCAGTTTTGCCTCTGTCCAATACCCCCATGATCTGTACACCCAGAACTAAGATTTTCTTTAGCATCTGAGGACATTATCCTACAAAATAATATATCTTCTTAACCAGCAAGAGGCTTAAACCAGTACTGTTTGCAGAGATGTCTCTTTCTAGCAGCTTTACAAAAATGTGAGATGTAACTAAGCATTGATCTTAGCTCTTTTGATTCTTTTTTTTTTTTTTTTAATGACAGAGAAACATTCCATTTTCACCTTCAGGTTGATATAAGGAGACAAATTCAATTCCCAAACTCAAATTGGTGCTACAACCATGTACTCTCAGAAGTTAAATTTGTGGCCATCCCTGCCTATCTCCAGACCAGGTACATGGTGAGCCTACCCCTTAAATCTGTTGAGTCTTTTTCCCTCTGCTTCAGAGTGTGCCTACATCTTTTAAATTCATAAGTAATGTTGTCTATTATATCTTTTTCTGGAACAGAGGACAGAATTTAAAACACAATTTCACAAAACCATTTTGTCTAAAAGTCTCTATCATAAATGTTGAATATTTAAATACCATGCCTGTAGAAAGCCTCATAGAGGCCTTCAAACCCTGCATGGCCACCAATTCCTCTCAGCATTTCCTCTGTTCCTCCTAATATGCAATGGCCATTAATATGTATGTGGAATTTATTAACTCCTGGAAACTTAGATATTCATCAACTTCAAGCAGTGCAAATGCACCTGAAATTTAGAAAGAATGTTTGGCAAGTAATGAAAACAGGTATCTCGAAGTTTACAGAAGAAATTATAGACCTATTAGCCACAGCAAAGTTTATAATGCACCAATTATAATAAACCAACATTTATTCTTCTTTATATCCTGAGCACTTAGCACAGTGCCTGTCACACATTAGGCACTCAGCACATTTTGAGTGAAATTGTTTAAATGATAAAGAAAGATTCTTGGGTCTTTACTCAAAGCCTAATTACTTTTACTTTATAAATATTTGTAAGATGTTTGGCTGCACATCACAAATAAAAGTGAGAGAGAAGCAGAATAAAAATTTAAAGGCAGATATGGGATTCAAATAGACTAGCACAGACACTTAAATATTAATAGATCCCAAGAGCATCACTATATTATGACATGATATAAAAACTAAAATATATAATGATTCTCTTGATTCAGAAAGAAAAGATTAAATTACATAAGTATGTTTGGCTTAAAAAGACAGAGTAACAAAATGTAGATTCTTATAATGACTCCCATATACAATGGGTAAATTTTTTTAAAGAGGTGTTTATGCTTGAAGGTATTAAACCCTAAACTGTTTGGAACACTCAGCTGCTATGAACAATGCGCTCCTTGAAAGTTGAAAACAGTTGAAATCATTCTGCATGAAATCTGTTACCCACCATTACTCCAGAATGACCAGATCCAGAAAAGCATTTTCTTCCCATTAATAAGAGTTTAACCCCTTCAGGCAAACTACAATTATAGCCTTGGTGGTATGCGAGCCCTAAGTAACTCTTGGTCCCCTATACCTCTCTCTGAACTATGACTGTGTCTTAAGGATTACAAAAATGGAGGGTTTTGCCTCTGCAGAAGTGTTTGGCTTCTCTTTTTTTCTTTCTTTCTTTCTTTCTTTCTTTCTTTCTTTCTTTCTTTCTTTCTTTCTTTCTTTCTTTCAACTTCACTTTCCATCATGTAATTTCTTCTGAGTTGTTTGCCCATCTCAGTGCAGCACCCCCTTCTGATTTTCAAGTGTCTTGCCTCATGGCTGCCACCATTTAACTCCTGTCCAATCTTTTTCCTATTCCTTACTGATTGTTCTGTAAGTCCTAATTAAAAGAGACACCCTATATGACATAGTTAATATGGTGGCTGGTTTATGATAGATAGACCCTGAACTTGAGCTAGGAAATTATTACAATTCTCATACCATCATTTCATGGGTGGAGATACAGGATCTGGGACATCAGTAACAAGTCCATTTAGATAAAAAGTGACACGGTGAGAACATTCCAGGTCTGAATGATCCTGAGAACTCCAGACATCTTTGCCTCAACATAGCATTGCTTTTGTTCATCACCTAGTTCTACCTTCCTGGAAGTAACCAAGAGACGGTTTACTTTGGGATGATGAGAAGAAAAGCAAGCATGAACAGAGTGGGAGAAGAGAGAGCAAGAAGGACTGACAGTTATAACCACAGGTAAAGAAGCTTTGATTTCAGACATGTAGAAGATACAGAAGGACTTGAATCACAAACACCCTTACCATTGTATAATGTTAAATTAATTTCGGGTATACTACATATTGATCCAACAATTCTATACACTATAAAACCACCTAAATTTGATTTTGTCTAGATGATTTGGTTTTTCATGTAAGATTTTTCTACCTTCTATACATCTCTAGAAGTTAGATTTTGTAGTCTGTGGACCCAAAGAGAACCCCAAACTAAAGAAAAAATATTAGTGGACATGTTTTTTTGTTTTGTTTTGTTTTGTTTTAATTATCAGTTCTATTTCCCAGGTGGAGAAAAAAGACATTCTAGGCATGTAAAATGGTGACATTGGTGCCTTTTGACAATCACCCACAGAACTGTTTCTAAGACTCCAAAAGCTATGTGGATTCTTCTCTGAATTCTTAAAACAAAACAAAACAAAACAAAAAAGGTGCTGTTCACAGTTTGGACTTCATACCTATGAAATAGGATTCTCAAGTTACCTTAGAGTCTTAAGTATTTTATAAAATTTTTATCATGCTCATGTTAATAAATTGTTACTAAACATGAATGAAGTTCATTTGGGTAAATAAGATTATTTAAGTACATACTACCTATTAAAGTTCAAAAAGTAGTCCAAAGACCTCTTCAAATCAGTTGAAAAAAAAAAACAAAAACAAGTACAAAGGATGTGGGGAAGAATTCAGAAAAGAAGGAGAAACCCTAAAGATCAATACAAATATGAAGAATTTTCAGCCTCTCCAGAAATTAGTGAAATAGTGACACAGAAATTAAGACAATGATGAGATACTACTTTATATTCATCAAATTAACCAACTTAAAAAGTAAGAAAGTAACCATTGCTAACAAAAAAAAAAAAGATAAAATTGGACGGGATATAAATTACTTCAATTACTTGGAAGAGTAATTTGACAGTAACTAGTACATTTGAAAATGCTCCTACCGTACAATCTATTGATCTAGATATCCACCTAAAAAAATTCTCAGAGGTATTCATAAAGAGTATGTAAAGGGTGTTTGTTATAAAACTGTTGTAATCATAAAAATTATGGAAGCAATTAATTTATCACAGGCAAATAGGTTAAGTAACTGTGGACTATTCAGAAATGGGATGCCATAGGGTCACCTGCGTGACTCAGTGGGTTAAAATCTCTGCCTTTGGCTCAGGTCATGATCTCAGGGTTCTAGGATTGAGCCCCACATCGGGCTCTCCACTCATCAGGGAGCCTGCTTCCCGTCCCCGCCACCCCCCACCCGCCTGCCTCTCTGTCTACTTGTGATCTCTGTCAAATAAATTTTTTTTTAAATCTTAAAAAAAAAAAGAAGAAGAAATGTGATGCTGTATATCAATCAAAATGGATGAACAGATGTACATGTACCAACATGGACACATTTCAAAAATTTTTAATGAATGAAGAATGCAAGTGGTAGACAATAGCATTTATGCACATTTTAAACACATGAGATGATACTATAAATTGTGGAATCAGACACTTATAGAAAAAGTAGGAAAGCATGGATGAGAGCAGAGAACAATTTCAGGAAGGAAAAAGAAGGAAGTTACAGGATGAGTTTGGCACTATGTCTAGAGTAGGTTAGTATTTAGAAAGAAAAATATCTGAAACAAGAAAGAAATCTGCAACAAATATGTCAAAACCTATCTGTGAAATCGGGGTGGCAAATACATGATGTGCATTAGATTATTTTCTATACTTTTCTGGAGGTCTGGAACATTTAATAATTTATCATAAAAATCTGGGCAATATAAACCTGTTGTATATACCACATACTTAAAATTATAATATATAAGCAGGAAGATGTACAGAAAAAAATACATGAAAGTAGTGTATACCAAATTGCTATCAGTGAGGTAAAACAATTAAGTTTTCTCCTCTTTTCCCTGTTGCCCAAATTTTGTTTATTGTGCATATATGACATGTATCAATTTGACTGGAAATTTAACTAGGGGCTCCTGGGTGGCTCAGTTGTTCAGCATCTGCTTTTGGTTCAGGTCATGATCCCAGGGCCTGGGGATTGAGCCCCCGTATCGGCTCCATGCTCGGCGGGAAGCCTGCTTCTCCCGCTCCTACTCCCCGTGCTTGTGTTCCCTCTCTCACTGTCCTCTCTCTCCCCCTGTCAAATAAATAAATAAAATCTTTAAAATTTTTTAATTAGATTTTCTTATCTTTTAAAGGAGAAATTTTGTCTTTTCAAAGAGATAAAATAAATGACTCAGACTGTTTTGAGATGACACATTAGTAATGAATGTCTTTAAATTTAGCATCGTAAATATTGAATTCAGTCGTTACAATAACTTAAATGAGTCAGTGTTTATTTGCAGTCAAGCCAACGCTTCTAAAATAGTTTTAGCTGCCATTTAAAAAAAAAGCTACTGCAAGTTTTGGTCATCACAAATTCTTTTTTTTAAGTCATTGCATCCTTAGTTTGTCAGTTTGTAAGTAATTCCCCACGTGAAGATGTATCAGACTTAAAAAGGCTTCGTAATGACCAGTGAACAGCTAAGAACATGCATTTTATAAATAAAGTTCTATTAAAGGGATTTTTTTTAATTTTTATTTTTTATTTTATTTTTATTGTTTGTTTATTTATTTATTTATAAGTATTTAGGGTTTTTTTTAATTAAATTTATTTATTTTCAGCGTAACAGTATTCATTATTTTTGCACCACATCCAGTGCTCCATGCAATCCGTGCCTTCTATAATACCCACTACCTGGTACCCCGACCTCCCACCCCCCCACACTTCAAACCCCTCAGATTGTTTTTCAGAGTCCATAGGCTCTCATGATTCACCTCCCCTTCCAATTTCCCCCAACTCCCTTCTCCTCTCTAACTCTCCATGTCCAACAAGTGTCCTGCTACATTTTTATAATGTCAGCACTAGAAGGGATGTTAGGAATTAGCTCATTTAAAAGAAAAATAAAGTTAATTAGCTCATTTTAACCAACAATCTTATAAAGGTAGAACTGACACGCAAGGAGATGAAGGGGTTAATGTCACACACTTAATGAGGGCCAGAGCCACCACACATCCTGGATGTTTGATCTTTTCATGGGACACCCTGTTCAAGCCACCAACTTGCTGGGAGTGACTTTTCATATCCCTGCAGAGTTCTAGATGATAATGCTTCTCAAAAAGCACTCAACTAGATCACATGTGAAAGCTTAGGGAAAAATAGGTGGCAGACTCTGGAGAAAGAGGGTTAATGAACATTTAAACTGAGATTCTGTCTTCCACATCTCTCCTCAGAATTAGTCCTTTCAAGTTAATGTTACAGAGCAAAAAAATAACATCTGCAGGCCAAGAGGTACTCAGTCCCAGCGTTACCCATCTTTCTAAATTCCCAGACACACACTTGCCCTCTTGTGAGATTGTGCCGTCCTTCCTCCCTCTCTTTCTTCCTTCTTTCCATACTATAGACCACAAATATTTCTTGATTCTCTACTATTGTTCAGGCACACAATAAGGACCAACCTAGTCCCTACCCTCACCAGCATATCATATTGAACTCTGGTGCCCAATATGGTAGCAACTAGCCACATGTATGTGGCTATGTATGTATACTAGGCTATGTAATTTAAATTAACAAAAATAAAGTAAAATTAAAATTACAGTCCCTCAGTCACACTAGCCACATTTCTAGTACTCGAGAGACATAGGGTTGATATAGAGCATTTGCATCATTGTAAAAAGTTCTGTTTGGGGGTGCCTAGGTGGCTCAGTGGGTTAGGGCCTCTACCTTCGGCTCAGGTCATGATCCCAGGGTCCTGGGATCAAGTCCCACATAGGGTTCCCTGCCCTGGGGGCGGCGGAGGGGGGGAGCCTGCTTCCTCCTCTCTCTCTCTCTGCCTGCCTCTCTGCTTACTTCTGATCTCTATGTGTCAAATAAATAAATTTTTTAAAAAGTTCTGTTAGAAGAGTTGGTCTAGGAGAACGAGATAGGAAAATTAAGTGATCGCAGTGCATGGTGTTAGAACTATGACAGGCAAGTTCAAAAAATGACAGGAGGACCAAAAGAGAGTTAAAGACAGTGAGGGGAATGCATCTAACTCCATCTATATTAGATATTCTGGCTGTCTCTATGTCCTTCTCCTTTTATTCTCATCCTTCCTCCTCCTTGTTATTCTGGCTGGTGGAAGCATGACATGAAGTTCAATCCCAACTGACAAAATAAAATGCCACCTTCTCAATCCTGTCCAATCCATTTCTCAAGTCCTCTCAATGACTAAATCCGCCAGCTTAACACATGCCCATTCAAAACAAATTACCTCCAACAAAGGTTCTAGAGGAAGCTTTTTGTCCTGTGCATGACCCCGTGGTCTCTGATGCCAAATGATCAGGTCAGGTCTGAAAAGGTAGAAGTTTATTAGGTTCTCAAGGGGTGCTTCCTTTGAGCTCCTGTAACAATACAACAATCTCTTCTGTCTGGCTATGCAGGCAATCAACTAATTATAAGATCTGTTTACTTGCTGCTTTTTAAATATTCTAATCATCCCCCAAATGTCCTCAGAGCCAAGAGTTAACTCAAACACAGGTGCAGAAGAGCTAACACAAAGGAAAAGAAATAATATACAAGATCAAGTGAGAAATCAGACCCTCTATGGTTTGCTTATGTAATGGCTGTTGTCATATCCATAATGGACATACCAGAGACAAACATGTGACTATAGAAAATCCCTGCTAGTCAGATTGGGTTTATGGAAGCCACCTGGATAGTAAAAAGTGCATTCAAAGAATATTTTTTTTTACAGCAAGGTGAATTATAGTCATCTCTGGACAGGCAAAGAAGGGTTGATAGGCCTTTGGAGGGTATGTCTTAAATTTTTTAAAAGCTATTTAAAAAAAATAATATTTATTTAAATGACAAATCAATTATTTACTTGTAAAAGGCTTCAAAAAAAGTTTTCATATCAGGAAGATTCAGTGACAGCATTCCGCCTCAGAGCAATTTTATTCATACTATTCAAATCTACAGCAAATCTTTCCCTTTCCCTCAGCTTAATTCTGGCTTGTTTCTAAAGGAACAAATTCACATTATTTTGGCTGTTGGAAGAATTATTGTTAAGACAAAGTTAGTGTTGCTCCAGATGATTATGACCTGGATATTCTCCTTCAGATCCATCGTGCCCCCTTTCCCACTGCCCTTGAAGCTGACCTCTATGAACTGCACCATTGGGCAGCTTTGCCTTCTGCTTTCCAGTGGGGTCTGACCAAAGAGAAGCACTGAACAAGCAGGAGGTGTCTGGAGTGAGGGAAGAAGGGGGGGGCAGGGAACAGAGTGGAATCATGGGATGTTCCCCCAGCTCCCTCACCAGACTGAGGTTGACAGCAGTGGTTCTAGGTAGTTTCACGGTCAGCATCTTTGACACAAGCATTTTCACTGCAAACAGTTTGCAGCATAACTAATTAGCTATAAGGCAGTTCTTCCATAAAAGACTGAAATAAAGAACTGGATGACAGTCTGGCTTGACGATTTGTCGGGGTCACCAACTAGCTGATGGTTTGGTTCCATTTCTCCATTGATGCAATACTCTTATTTTTATATTATACATATCTTAGCCCTCATCATGGTCTATAGAGTGGTGCAGAGCTTTGAAACCCCACTTCACACACAACTTTGGAATGTCTATCAAGAGACATGTGACAATATGCCAAGAACCAGCGTACAAGGCTTTCACACACCATGCAAAGATCAGGAACAAGGATGCATCCTAGTATCTGAAAACTGATATCTCTCCTAATGAAGGAAGAAATTTCAGCAAAAAAGAAAAAGTGCGACGCTGAACAAGGAGACAAATCAACAACAACAACAAAAAAAAAAGTCTACTATTATCAATGACAAGACTTTCAAAACAAGTGCTTTGCCATCCACAGTAACAAATCAGTTATTCATGCAGAATGGCCCTGAATCTATACATATTTTTAAAGTATCCAAGTACTTTATATATCACAAGTCTTTTTTTATTTTGTTTTTTGAATTTTTATGTTTCATTATGTTCTTCTTAATGAATGTCGATCTTTTGGTTTTGGTCATTTTATCTTTTATAGCAAAACTGCCTTACAGCCAGTAGGTTACACAGCGAAAAAGTTTGTGGCAAAAATGTTTGCAGTGCAAATGCTTGCAGCGAAGATGCTTACGGTAAAAATGCCGCATGCAGGCGGTGGTTGCGTTCTTCTGAGAAAGGTCACTCATTTGATTGGGTGGCCCCTCTCCCACAACACAGCTACAGCTATGGGCCCTTCCTCGTCTGCTAACTTCTTCCCTTGCCTATTCAGATCTAGGGGTGGTAACTTCCCGATGTTAATACATCCTCTGTTGATTGTCCTCAACCTCCTGTAACTTTGTAAATACTCTTATCATTAGATGCTGATGGAAACAAGTTTTATTAATAATGTCTTCCTCCAAGATCTATCTGCTATGGGAGTGTAACTAAAGTGAGCAACCAGGCTTGGATAGGAAGAGAACCAACCTCAGGTGTCAGATTCCTTCCAGAAGCTCATAAGCTCAACCAAAATAGATGGTAACTACTCCCAGTGCCTAACAGACTTCCAAGAATGCAAAGATGATCTGTGCCTTACCCTGAGACAGTCAAGAATCAACTAAAAGAAACCAGGCACCAGTGATTTTATTTACTGTCCTTCTCCCTACTCATCTCTAGAGATGTTATTCTTCTAAGAAATCATTCTAGAGGGTTTGAGCAAATGAGTAACAGGACACTACAGCATCTCCAGAGCACTCTCCTTCCACATGCCCCAGGACAGAATGCAAGAGTTCCTTTCATTTTCCTGGAATCCTCTAAGCACATGCCTAACTCAGGGCTTTTGCACTTCTCTCATAAACATGAAGGACCCCATCGCTTTCATTTACGGCTTCATCAAAAACCAGCACAAGGAGGTGCTCCATTCATTAATCAATAAATGAACTGATGAATCAGCGAATGAATGAGAATCATCTACATTGCGTGTGGACCAGAGAAAAATTTTAACCACAATGGGCTATTCTATGTTTCCAAAGCTCTTCAACCTAATTAAGGAGGTGAAATAACTACTAAAAATAGTAATCACATGTTAACTAATTCTTACATGTTAATCACATGTTAATTTATTCTTACATGTATTCTTACATGTTTGTTATCCTCCAGCAGAATGGTCATCAATTGCAAATTATTCGACACAACAATTCAGAAATGTATAGAGGTGGACAGGTAGTGTCCTAGTTCTTGTCATGTGACCCTTGGCTTCTGAGGATACCACCTCCTGCATTTGTGGTTAGACATCTATAAGTGGGAGCAGCTTCCTGACATTGTTAACCTCTGAGCTGTTTCAACTTCCTGTCAGCATTTTCAGTTCTTCCAACACCTTTGTAATTGGTTTCCATATCCGATTTATCCATTTAACAATCAGTTATGAAAGTTTTTCACTGGACGCTGACAGAAATTTTTCTTAGATTAGTGATTCTGTGACTTCCTTTAACATTCATGGTATAGTAGTATAGACACTGAACTGGGAGTCAAAAACTATAAATTCTATTATGCTACTCAAAATTCCCCCAACCTCTTCCTTCTTCTCAATTTCAAAGCCATGTCTACCTATTTGTTACAGCAGATTCTGGTACCAAAATCTTTCTCAGTTTCCTATTGCTTCTGTAATAAATTACCACAAATATAGTGGCTGAAGCAAATGCATGCTTAATATCATATAATTCTTAAGGAGGGAAGTCTGAAATGGGTTTCTGTTGGAGGCCACGGCATGGCTGGAGTCGAGGACCAAACCAGGCCCTGACTTGTGTCTCCTTCAAAGTCCGGACACCTTGACAAGGTTAAGGACGGGAAAGTTGAGTGCACTGAGAAAGAGTCTGTGCTATGTGTCATGTGCTCGCCTACATGACTTCCCACACACTCTCCCTGCAGTAGGGAACAATGGGGCCAGAGTCCTGAGTTCTTAGTTAATCCTTGTTGTTCTGTACCTCCAATGATGCACTCCCTGGTTGACTGTCTTGCTAATGGTTTTAGCCGAAACTACCTGGGCTCACAAGGTTTGCTTGTAGTTAATGTAAACTTGTTATAGGAACTTGCGGTCATCTGACTAGGTACTGATGTAATGCTCCTCCTATTCTGGTTTACCTTATAAATACTTGTAAGACGTGGAATAAATTTGGCACTGTTGGACATCCTCTTCAATGTCCCTCCTGCCACCATCTCTTTGTCTCTTAACTTTTTTTCATCATCCTCTTAGCCCCCATGGTTACCCTGGTCGATTCGTCTCACTGGCCGCAACAGGTTTCAGTGGGATAAAATCTAGGTGTTAGCAGGACTCCATTTCTTTCCGGAGGCTCTAAGAAAGAATTCATTTTCTTGCTTTCTCCACCTTCTAGAGGCTTTCCACCATCCTTGGTTCATGCCCCTAATGAGTCCTTCCCAAATTGCATCTGTGACGCTGATACCACTGTCACCTCTCCTTCTGATTTTAATTCTCTTCCTTCTTCTTTCAGTTATAAAGACCCTTGTGATTATATTGGACACACTTAGATAATCTAGGATTATCTCCCCAAGTCAAGGTCCACAACTTAATCACCTTGCAAAAGTCAATTTTCCATGTACAGTAATAGCCCCTCACAGGGATTAAGATGTGGACATCCTTGGGAGAAGGGGCCATTACTCTAATACATCCTTAACCTGGGATTGGCCCCTAATCAATTACCCACATGAATCAGTACATAAATACTCCAGTTCCTTACTCCCAGAAGGGATAACTTTGAGGTGCATGTCTTACCCTGGCCTCAGAGTTGTCCAGACAGATTAAACCTCAGTTCAGTGCAATAGTGAACTGTTTAATCTATTGGTTGCCTCCTTTATTTTTTTGATTCCCCAGCTGAGGTTTCCTGGGACCATTGCCCAAATAAACTACTTGCAAAAGACCCTTGTCCCAGAGTCTTCTTTTGGGAGAACCCAAACTAAGACATTATGTGCTTTGGACCTACTTTTCCTCTGTATCTCATTCCTTGGGGAAAGAGCTATAGTATCATCTCCCCTAATTTTCTCCCACGGAACATATATGAACAAGAAAGAAAGAACACTTGTGAAACTGTTTTGGAAAAATCTTCAACAACGGTGTGCAGATACAAGATATCTTCATTTAAATCTAGCCAGCTTTTTTTTTCTTGATATAGGGAATTGGTAAACTTTGGTCCGTGCTTCTAAAACAGTAATTCTCCACTGGGGCTCTTTTGGCCATTGAGGACATTTGGAAATGTCAGAAGACATTTTTGATTGTCACAACTCTGGGGGGCAGGGAGTTACTGGCCTTTGCTGGGTAGAGGTCAAGGTCAAGGATGCTACATATCCTACAATGCAGAGGACAACCTCTCATGAGGAAGAATCATTCAGTCTAAATGCCACTTTTTTTTTTTTTTAAGATTTTGTTTACTTACCTGACAGACAGAGATCATAATAGGCAGGGAGGCAGGTAGAGAGAGAGGGAGAAGCAGGCTCCCTGCTGAGCAGAGATCCCAATGTGGGGCTTGATCCCAAGACCCTAAGATCATGACCTGAACTGAAGGCAGAGGCTTAACCCACTGAGCCACCCAGCTGCCCCTAAATGTCACTATTGCTACTGTTGGGAAACCTTGCTTTTAAGTCAGAAGATCAAACTAATTTATGTCATTATTAGGTGTGTAAACAACAGAATTATTCTTCTACCTCCTCAAAGTTTATGAATACTCACCTCATTCTCTGGGATTTAATTTTACTCCAATCATTGGCAAGAGAAGCCATTATGTAAATAATCTAAGGCCGCTGTTCACAGACACATTTTCTGCTGGAATTTGGTTCATGATTTTTTGTCACAGAACCATACAAACCCCACTGCAGAAGAATCTTGAAGCCATTCTAAATACATCATCAAAGTCACTGTTGTATTATAAATAGAAGACAATTCCCCACCACAACCAGGTTCTGCCTTACCAAACAGAATAGTACAGACCTGAACCTGCCTAAAATATGCCCTTTCCCTTTGTCCCCAAACCATTTAATTCTAATAAAACACAAAAACATTAAATCTGAGACGTGAATTACCAGAACACACCAGCGTGTGCTTACAGGTCTTGTTTTGCCTTGTTCTTTTTATACCCCATCTTCATCTTCCTTCTTCTTTCTCTTCTCTACATTCATTTAGCTTCTTCATCTTCCCCATTATCCTTCTCAGCCTCACCATCTTTTCATCTTATCTGCCCTCTTCTCCTTGTCCTTCTTCTTTTCCTGTCTGTCCTACCCGTTTTCAACGTTGCTCTTGTCCTCAGAACTAAAAATCTTCTGAGTTAACTGAGAGGCACTCGCAGGATTTAACTGCCTTTCCCAGCTACTCTGTAAACATAAACTTGAGCCATCTGGGGTTTTTAATGTTTCCTGTAAAGCCTGTCACTGCATCAGTCGCCTGTTTTGACTGACTGCACAAGAAGTCCTTGTAAGCTAATATTTCCCTAGGGCACTTCAGTCACTTATTTAATTGTTTTCTTCCTCACCAATGTCTTTTACTCAATAATAGACTTGATTTCTTTTTCTTAAGCCAAATTCCCCCCTAATTGTTCACATGCTCCTTTAAACTTAGTCAAACCATGCCTTCACAATTTAGAATTATAGAAATCTTAACAAAGAAAGGATCTCCTATTTAAAGAAAGTTGTCTAAAAACCAGAGGATGGAATAACCTCTAGAAGGTTACCATCATGTCAAAGAACTCAGAAAATACTTTTTTTAAAAAGCACACCAGGTAAAGAACAAAGAGGACCTTGACTTTGATTTTCTTTGACATTCCTCTTGCTTTTACAGAGAACTATTGGTTTTGTTTTATATATTCATTTAGGAGATCATCTTGGAATTATTTTAAATGTAGGTAAGAAGTCTAAGTAATTTCTCTTTAAAAGTCAACATTTAGGGGTGGCTCAGTGGGTTAAAGTCTCTGCCTTCGGCTCAGGTCATGATCCCACGGTCCTGGGATCGAGCCCTACATCGGGCTCTCTGCTTGGCAGGGAGCCTGCTTACCCGTCTCTCTCTGCCTGCCTCTCTGCCTATTTTTGATCTCTCTCTCTGAATAAAATCTTAAAAAAAAAAAAAGTCAACATTTAAATGCTCCTGACCTTGCAAGACCAATGTGAAAACAGTTCAAAAGTTTAGTGTCAAAATACCCCATAACTGCAGTCACAGGCCAGCAGAAATTATGTGTTTTGATCTACATGTAGAAACATAATTACAATAATAGGACACTTACAATTACAGTAACAGCAATGCTGATTTATTAACTGTGTGCTCTATGTCATGCATCATGCTATTCAGATGGTTTCTCTACCTGTCACAACGTTTTCTTCTCCTCATCTCCTCCATTTTCCAATTTTTTAAAAAATTTATTTATTTGTTTGACAGATAGAGATCATAGGTAGGCAGAGAGAGAGAGAGAGAGAGGAGGAAGCAGGTTCCCTGCTGAGCAGAGAGCCCGATGTGGGGCTCGATCCCAGGACCCTGGGACCATGACCTGAGCCGAAGGCAGAGGCTTTAACCCACTGAGCCACCCAGGTGCCTCCATTTTCCAATTTTTATCTTCTTTATCTCTTCCTACCTCCTCTTCCCTACATTTATTGTACTTCTTTATTGCCTTTATCTTCTTCTTCATGATCAATAGTTTTCTGATATTGAAACCAAGGCTTTGGCACTTGGAAAGAGTTCATCTGGGATTCTGCAAATTGTAGGTGGAAGGGTTGCTTCCAAACCAGCTCTCTCTGATTCCAAAATCTATAAGCTTTTTATAAGCATGCTTTTAAAGAAGCACCCACTTTACTTTGCTCTCTTTACCTTTGCTAACTTCACTTAGTTGACTTCAGGAATTCATGTAATAAATGGGATACACTTCTCTTTCTAATACACACACACCCACAACTCTCCCTGCTTCAGATGGTTTGATTGGGATAGTCCCAACTCTAGTTAAGGTATTTGAATTGCCCAAGACAGATCCATGCAGCCTGCAAAAACTGAGCCTAAACTTGATCCCAAATGTGTATCTTCCATTGACAGAAGCCCTGGATAAGATGCTGGGTGTGAGATTCACTATGATCTGCAACAGGGATTAATAACTAATGCACTCTTTAAATTATCTGAAACTCTCCACCCATATATTGTAATATATCTCTGTATCTCTAAAACCTAATGACCATAAAACTATAAAACATATCTTACTTTTGGTTAAAAAGTCTTCTCTATTTTGGGCATAGATTTTTTCACATGTTTCTATGTGAGTAATCCATATTCTAAGGGGGTGTTCTGTTCAAACTAAGTACTTTTTTTGAACCCCTATGAAAAAGCTACTTCTTATAGAAATAAAATACCTCTCTGATATACAAGCATTGAACCCTCCAGCCTATCTCTTTGCGGTGACTGTGAGTTCTGAGAAGCTGCAAGAAAGATCAGGGAGTATTTAAGACAGTGACATGACTCCACTCCCTTTAAGTGGATCTGGACTGACCACCAAAGTGAATTCCTTGAAGCAGCTGATAGAAAGAATTTCAGCTGACAATGAAAGTTAACACAGAAAAGGGGGGGGGAGGGTTCTTTTAAGTAAGTGGCAGGGGTGGGGGGGACCTCTTTGAAATAATGAAGCTCAACTACAATAAACAGGACCAGGAAGCAGCGCCAGGAGTACAGTAACTTCGCAAAGATTTCATTTGTCCTTCTTCAAAGAAGGTTTCTGGTCCACACTGAGTTCTGATCCCCAACTAATACAATACACTACTGACTGAAAAACGAATGGTTACCCCTGACTGTACCAATAGAAAGACCTGACATAAGAAGCGGAGAGGAGTATACAATGAAACCAGTGGGAAAAAACTGACATAGAATACCCTACAATTTCATCTCTCCCCACCACTCCACTAAACACACCCAAATGACAGGAAGTAAAAGTCTTTTCACTTCTAAAAACTTAATTTTACTTCATAAATGATCAAACTTTCTATGGAGGTATATAGGACAATGAGCTTTCAGAGTAAAAGTTCCCAGTTTTGCATATAGGACATTCTGGGCCATCATAAATAACAGGCTTTTTTAAGCAAACCAAACCAAGATGGGTTTGATTTATTTCCTTTCTTCCTGTTTCCATCACATCTTTTCATATTTTTCCTTAAGAAATATAGAATAAGAAACTCTGATCCATTGAAGTTAGCTTATATAATTAATGCCAGTGCTCCAGAATATAGACAAACTGGACAGAGGTTGTCAACAGCAGCATCATTTAGTCAATGGCTTTGTATCCTCTCTCTCCTGGTCCTTGTGTGTTCACAAAGACAGCCTGTCCACAGTCTACTCAGTTCGGTTAGTTTCTCCATGTGAACCCCAAAATACATTAAAATGAAGAAGTTACTTCTGTTACTCTATTATAGTAAGAGAGACTTCATCATTATCATATTCTAAAGGAGGGAAAGCACTAGCACCTGAAAACTGAAGTTCCATTGCAGGGTTCTACTCTCAGGGTTCTACTCTCAGCTCTTCTCCCTGGGGAGGCTTCATGTAAGCCTCATTTAGAAAATCAGCTACTCCCTATCTTGGAGGACTCTGTGAAACTAAGCAAGATTAAAGTGCTTGGGAAGGGCACCTGGATGGCTCAGTCATTGGGCATCTGACTTTGGCTCAGGTCATGATCCTGGGGACCTGGGATCAAGTCCAACATCGGGCTACCTGCTTGGTGGGGAGCCTGCTTCTCCCTCTCCCACTCTCCCTGCTTGTGCTCCCTCTCTCTGTCAAAATAAATAAATAAATAAAATCTTTTAAAAATAAATAAATAAAAAATAAAGTGCTTGGGGAGCTAGGTAGATATTCATGGATGAAAGAACCCAACAAATGTTCTCTTTTAAGTTTGAAACACATATTGAGCATATTCTTCCTTCTTATAAAAAAAAATGAGGATCATTTAAGGTTTAAATAAAATCCCCCCCCTTTTTAAAATAAAACTCAGAGGGCCAGATTCAAGAAGATCATATTAACAATGAAATTTATGGGGGCACCTGGGTGGCTCAGTGGGTTAAAGCCTCTGCCTTCAGCTCGGGTCATGATCCCAGGGTCCTGGGATTGAGCCCCGCATCAGGCTCTCTGCTCTGTAGGGAGTCTGCTTCCTCCTCTCTCTCTTTCTCTCTCTGCCTGCCTCTCTGCCTACTTGTGATCTCTGTCTGTCAAATAAATAAAATCTTTAAAAAAAAGAAAAAAAATGAGATTTATGACTGACTTCTTAACAGAAATGATGGGAGCCAGAAGACAGTGGAACAAATTATTTGAAGTACTAAAAGAAAACTCCAAGCCTCAAATTATATATGCAAAGAAAATATCCTACAAAAGTGAAGGCAAAATGGATATATTTCCAGACAACCAAAACCAGAGTCACCAGTAGCCTTGCACTAAGAGAAGTACTACCATTGTTTAAGTAGGAGGAAAATAATCCCAGACAGAAACAGAGCAGCAATGGAAATTGTAAATGTGTGGGTAAATATAACTAATATTAATTTTGTTAATGTTACCGATATTATGTGCAAAACAGTAATATCTTGTGGCATCATTTCACTGAAATGAATGAAAACAAACTGGTTGCACATTTTGCATTCCCATGTAAGAGAGTTCCAGTCCTTCTCAGTACCCATAAGAATTTGGTTTTGTCATTTTTGTTTTTTAATTTTAGCCAAAGAATGTGAAGCAATACCTCATTGAGGTTTTAATTTATATTTTCTTAATGACTAATAACATTGAGTACCTTTTCATGTGCTTATTTCCATCCATGTATTTTCTGACATATGTCTGTTCAAAACATTTTTCCATTTTTAAATTGAGTTGTTTATTTTCTTATTGTTGAGTGGTGAAAGTACTTTATATTCTAGGTACAAGATCTTTGTGAGATATGTATTTTTTTAAAGATTTTATTTATTTATTTGACAGACAGAGATCACAAGTAGGCAGAGAGGCAGGCAGAGAGAGAGGCAGAAGCAGGCTCCCTGCAGAGCAGAGAGCCCTATGTGGGACTCGATCCCAGGACCCCGAGATCATGACCTGAGTCGAAAGCAGCGGCTTAACCCACTGAGCCAACCAGGCGCCCTGTGAGATATGTATTTTGCAAGAGAAATAAAAACATATGTCTATACAAATGCCTCTACGGAATGTTCATAGTGGTTTTATTCATAACACCAAAAACTTTAAATAATGTCCATCAGTCAGTGAATAGATAAACAGACTGTAATGAATCCACACAATGGAATACTCCTCAATCATAAAAAGGAATGAACTACTGATACATGCAGCAACATCCATAAATTTCAAAAGCATTACACCATGTAAAAGAAGTCATTCATAAAATTGTTTTTAAAGATTTTATTTACTTGACAGAGAGAGTGATCACAAGTAGGCAGAGAGGCAGGCAGAAAGAAAGGGGGAATCAGGCTCCCTGTTGATCAGACAGCCTGATGCAGGACTCCCAGAACCCTGAGATCATGACCTGAGCCAAAGGCAGAGGCTTTAACCCACTGAGCCACCCAGGTGCCCCCAAAAATGCTTTTTTTAACTGTATGATTCCATCTAGATGACACTCTGAAATACTTAAGATATTGAAAACAAACATTGCGTCATTTTTTGCCAAGGGCTGGGGTGAGACTGTTGATCATAAAGACACACAAGGAACTATTTAGGGTACTTGTGGTGATAGCAATATTCTATATCTTGATTGTGGTAGTAAATGATTGTCTTTGTCAAACACATAGAGCTGTATATATAAAAAGTGTGAATTTTACTCATGTGAAGTATATTCTAATAAATATGACATAAAAAAAGAAAAACATAAAATGTGAAAGTGATAAATGTTCTGGAAAGGGGTAGAACTATGAATTTATATAACATATATTTCATATTAAGTTTATATTAAACACTGATAAATCATGGGTATATATTGCAAACTTCCAGATAACTATTTTACTGAAAGAAATTAAATGCCCAAATAAAGGGAAGAACAGATCTTGTTCATAGATTGGAAGACTCAATATCATAAGATATAAATTCCCTCCAAATGATCTATAATCAGTACAATTCCAATCATAATTTGCAACAGGTTTTTCATGGTAATGAAATGATATGCTCATTCTCTAACAGAGAAGAAAAAAGATCAAGAATACCCAAAGAAATCCTAAAGAAAAACAAAGTTGGATGACTCTCCCAACTGGATATCATGTAGATGATAGACATGAATGTGTAAGGTAAAACAGTCTAGCTTCCGGAAGATACTAGTGAGTATCTTTATTCCCTTGGAATAAGCTCAAGTAGTAAGGTTAAATATTGGTAAACTGGAATTTATTTGAATTAAGAACCTGCATCACCAAAAGATAACACTAAAACACGAAAAGGAAAGACATTGAGTGGAAGATATTTTTAATACATATACAAAAAAAGGACTCTTCAATAATACAAAAAGAACTCCTACCAATCAACAAGGAAAAGAGATAATATCATTTCTAAAATGGACAATAGACTTGAATAGACATTTTATAAAAGAGAATATCCAAATAACCAATAGTCATATAAAGATTTGCTAGGCATCACTGATCAGATAAATGACCAATAGTCATATAAAGATTTGCTAGGCATCACTGATCAGATAAGTGCAAATTAAAGCCATAGCAAGATGTTATTGAACAACGACTACATAATTAAAATCACCCAATGCTGTGAGAGTATGGAACAGCAGGAACCCTCACACACTGTAGGAAGAATTGTAAACCGGAATGACAACTTTGGAAAACTCTATAGCTTATTTATTAAAAGTAAAATGTGCATATTCTATGATCCAAAAATTCTATTCCTCAACATAAAGGAGTACTATGTCTAACAAAAGATATATTACAAGAATGTTAATAGCCCAAAATCGGAAACAACTCAGACATTTACCAGCAGTAGAATGGATAAATTGTGTTGTTTTGATGTAATGGAGTAGTACACAGCAATGAAAAGTATGAACAACTGAAACATGTAACATCATGGATGAATTTCACAAACATGATCAAAGTCAAACACAAAATGGTATGTACAGTATAGTTCCATTTATATGAAGTTCAAAATGAAGAAAAACTAATCCATGTGGATGGATGTCAGAATAGTGGGATGGGGCACAAGGAAACAGGGATGTAGCAGTGCTTCTTACACAGATAATGGATATTGTTTTCAGGGTAATGCCCACTATGGGGAAATTTATGAGGACATATGCTTAGGATTTATAATCTTTTCTGTATGTATCTTATATTTCAAAAATAATGAGTTTACCAGGAAGGGCTCCTGAGGGGCTCAGTCAGTAAAGTGTTTGCCTTCAGCTCAGGTCATGATCTCAGGGTCCTGGGATTGAGCCCTCACATGGGGCTCTCTGCTTAGTGGGAAGCCTATTTCTCCCTCTCCCTCTGCCCATTGCTCCCCCTGCATGTGCTTGCTCTCTCTAATAAATATATAATATCTTCAAAAAAATAAGTTTACCAGGGAAGGAACTACTATGGCTTTCTGGAAGATAAATTAAAGTGTGGGATGATCACTGGCCAAACCAGGTTCCTCTTGAAGGGACACAATTAGGGTTCCAAATAATACTTATCCAAGCAACATTTTGTTTTTTGTAAGGGAAATCCTTTTCCCTACATTAAGTATTGTGTGCAGCAACCTCATAAACTGTCTGCTCACATGGTGAGGGACTTTAATTAGTATATATCACACAGTACTATTTCACAAAGGGATTACAACTCCTTTTTTTTTTTAAAGATTTTATTTATTTATTTAACAGAGAGAGAGAGAGATCACAAGTAGGCAGAACAGCAGGCAGAGAGGAAGGGAAGCAGGCTCCCTGCTGAGCAGAGAGCCCGATGTGGGGCTCAATCCCAGGACCCTGAGATCATGACCTGAGCTGAAGGCAGAGGCTTAACCCACTGAGCCACCCATGCACCCCAGGGATTAAAACTCTCTAAGAGATGTTTATTTTATCAGAGAAATCTCTACCAGTAGAATAATGGTTTACTGACAGTTTCTGAAATTGACTTCACAGATTTTCAAACTTGTTTCTTTTCCTCTTTACCCTTATTTACTAAAATCTCCTTGCCTTGTTTACTAGAATTCCCACCTAGGAGAGAAGTACAAGTGAAGAAACAGTCACCCCTTCTGTAATTCAGGATCTTCATAGTTAGTACTTCCTTTCGGCTCTTAATACATTTCTTAGAGATTACACAAATTCAACGAATTGCACATTTTTTGTTCAGATATTAAGTCACCTACAGTTTTCCTTTGATGTGTGTCTAGAGGACCTTTCGTGACATAACACTATTGAAAAGGCTAACTGGTTGTCATTTTGAGATAACAGGAGTCTCATAATATTGACTGTTTTCCTCCATCTACTGGATCCAGTCCCCCTGGAGCCAGGAAATTCATCCCAGCATATTCTGAAGAGCAGATAAATCCACTGACCAAAAATCCATACTTAGAATATAGTCAACTCCAAAGTTGAAGGGAGATCCAAGTTTCACAATTTCTAGAGTTTCCCATTACTTCCAATTATACAGAACTCCTACCTCCTTTTTATTTTGTAAATGCAAAACTGGCAGTCTTCTTCTGCCTATTGCACATTTACTAGAATCATAAAACCATAAACACACAAACACACACACACACACACACACACACACAAACACACACACACAACTTGTGGTAAGTGGGCTAATACACATATCATTGAACATCTTGAAGTGTTTCAACTAGGAAAAATAAAAATACATAGATATTACTGGGTCGATCATAAAGAGAAGTAGAGAACTGAGAAAGCCAAGAAAAGATTCATTGAGCAATATCTTCGAATACTTTATGTATTGAATGAATCAAGGCCATCCCAAGAACATGAAACAATTAAGGCTCACCCACTGACCATCTCTGATGTGAGGGACTCTTACTCCAGCAAATATTTACTAAGTGCATGCCACACATCCTGGGTGGATTGGGAAACCAATATGGTACCAGAGTTCGTTGTAAATATGGCATGTAGAATGGAATCTACTTGAATGGAGAATACAAACGTCAGCATCTTCCAAAACCCAAGTATAAACATGGCACCAGATCAAACCTAGGCTCTGCAGGTTTATCTGCTGGATCTCTGATGTCTAATTTCTGGATTGTCATGGATTATAGCTTCTTCCTGAAGATTCCAAGACTACAGATAAGCCCAAGTGTAAATCCAACCTTATTAGCTGCAGTGGTTATAGTCAGTTAACAGACCTCAATGATCGGGTAGGCACATTACCTTTGCACCACACCTTCTCTTTTATCCTTGGTGTGCATAAATTACTCTGGAGCTCCAGGGGGGATTCTGTGCAAACAGGGCATTCTCATGGCTATTGAGCTAGTTTTCCTTTTTGCCACCTCTTAATCCAGGATTTCCTGTTATGGTTACTACAGGTATCAGAAGCATGAACTCCAACTCCAATTTCTGAGTGTTTCTTTATACCAAGGCACCAAGCACATATATATCTACATATCGCTGTGAGAATACCAGTAAAGAAACAGAAGGAAAAAAAAACAGCAAATGATAGTGTAAGAAGCTAAGAATCAGGACAGCTATTATTCTTGTTTTTTCATTTGTTTTATTTTAATTTTGCTAGCTGGTTTTTTTTTAATTTTTTATTTTTTATAAACATATATTTTTATCCCCAGGGGTACAGGTCTGTGAATCACCAGGTTTACACAATGGAATACTATGCAGCCATCAAAAGAAATGAAATCTTGCCATTTGCGACAACATGGATGGAACTAGAGCTAGCTGGTTTTCAATGTTAGTTAGCCATGCTCTTTGACTTTTGGATGTTTGGCTATGACTAAAGATTGACTTGTGTCTCACTTACTTCTAAAAATACCTTCTTACAGATCAGTAATGTGCATCTAACACTAAACCAATAGGCAATGCCTCCCCAAACCAGCTCCTGAGGCTGAGCCTCAGGATGTTCCAGTCAAATGATTCACCCAAATGGACCTAGGACAGGACAAAAAGTGAACCCCACAGTGGTTTGCACCTGTTTCCATGGCTCACAAGTCAGTTCTTAAATGGACTGTGGCAATCTCTAAAGAATCCAAATGCTGGGTCCCCTGGGTGGCTCAGTGGGTTAAGCCTCCGCCTTAGGCTCAGGTCATGATCCCAGGATCCTGGGATGCCTTTAGCTCAGGTCATGATCTCAGGGTCCTGGGATCGAGCCCCATATCAGGCTCTCTGCTCAGTGGGGAGCCTGCTTCCCTTCCTCTCTTTCTCTTTCTCTCTGCCTGCCTCTCTGCCTACTTGTGATCTCTGTCTGTCAAATAAATAAACAAAATCTTTTTAAAAAATCCATATGCATACTTTATAAACAGAACTCACTAAAAAACAAACAAACAAAAAAATGGCCACGAAAGGACTTGTTGCATTCACTGAAGTCAGAAGTTCCTAATTTCATAGGGATCATGTCACCTTTGAAAATTCATGGAAAGCTATTGACTCTTCAGCCTCCAAACTACATGTACAATCTTGCATAGAACTTTAAGGAATTTTTATATTATGAATATCAACCACGAATCCACTCAAAGTCCATGGGCTCCCCCATTAAAAACCTCTGATTTAACCCACCAGGAATTGGAGGTCTAAAATGACTAAGTAGCTTCTCTAAGGGGACAGAGTAATGGGAGCAGAATCAGGGCTAGAACATAGTATCTTGGGTCCATCTACCACTGACACCATTGCCCCAGAATAAGGACAAATCTAAATGAAAAAAACAAAAACACGGTTATTCTGTCTATAACACGGTTATAGACAGGTTGGGCCTGCTTGAAACATGTATTAGTTAGGAAGTTGTGGGGAGAAATGGTCTTGAATATAAATGAAAGACGGTCAGATTTACCATTTGGGGTCTAAGTTAATTGCCTTTCTTTTTCTTTTCTGGACCAGCTTTAAAGCTAGGTGATCAGATGACTGGAAACAAATTCCTAGGAATAGGCATTACATTAGTGTTTTCCTTCCACTGTCTCCAAGGTGACAAATTCTGAGGCCACCACTATTTATTCCCAAGTATGTCATATAAACAAATATAAACAGACTCTTATTTATCTGATCATTTCAGGCAGTTAGATCACTCACTATGCATTCCTTGCAAACTTAAGCATCTTTATCTTTCTACTTCTAACAAGATTTTAGAGATGCTAACTCCCAGAATTGCTAGAAATGTCAGACATCCATGCACCAGAGTGAAGCAGCAACTGCTAGTTCTCACGGAACTGCCCTTCGATGGGATCTATGAGACGCCCTGGCCTGTGTGCTCCCTTCTCCCTCTATTCATACCAAAACTGGTCATGTTTGCAAGAGCAGCCTGGCAATGGTACCACTCTGTTTAAAGTGGTTATGAAACTGGGTGGCTCTAAGCAAGTCATTTACCCTTCCTAAAACTTGATGTCCTAATGAGTGAAGTGGTAATAATAATCACATTGGCTTATAATGTTGCTGAAGATAAAATGCGATCAAAGCATATAAAACAATTAGCCCAGTGCCTGGAACACAGTAAGGCCAGGTTCACATTAGTTATTCTCAAGTGAAGGCACAGACCCAGGGAGAGGAGGGGACAGAGCATGAGGGATAACCAAAGCCTAGAATTGAAGACATTGTAAAGCCATCTGGCTTGACCTTGATTAAAAATACAGAAATAACTCAAGCCCCTGGAACCCTAGTTACTTTCAAATGAATTCATGAAAAGAGTCTTAATCAAAAACGTTATCAAAAGGACCTCCTTAAGAAGATTCCACTATAAGGTGCAGCCCTACGGTAGATACAAGGCAAGAATCCAGTGTATTGATTCCCTGGGATAATGATTTTCTTGTCTGCTATTGGAGGGGATCCCTCCCAGGTTTCAGCCTGTGGACCCAGAGCACAACTGAAGCTCAGTTGTCAGCTTCCAGCTTCTGAGAAGAAAGAGACTTGAGTCCGTGACTGAAGGGTCCATGGGTTATAAGCAGACAGCGTAAGGGCTTTCACTGAAGACATTTTGGTCTTCTTTCGTAATAGTTGTTTTTGGTTTTAATATACTTTATTTCTCATTCGTGAAGAGGACAACCGACTTTCTAATTAGAGTTTAGGTTGTTTGTTGTGTGTTTTTTGTTTTTGTTTTTTGTTTTTTACTATACCAGAGACTCAATTAGCACCTATTGTCCTACTGCTTTTTAAAAAATAAAACAAGAACTATAATTCTTCTGTGTGTCCTTCTGCTGCTTACCTTTGTGCTGCAGGAAATCGATGGTGGATGAGCTTTAATATCTAAAATGTGGTTGGCTCCTTAGAGACATCTGGAAGCAGAATCCACTTCTGGCTTCTCAGTACTCCAATGATGTTCTGGACGATGAGGCAGAATCTCTGAAGATTGGGCCACAAAATTCCACTCCCAAAATAAACAAGAGTGTGTTGCTTCCTACCTTGAGGTCAAGGCTCCAATTGCTTCAAACAGCCTGTTTACATAACAGCCCAGAGTGTGGCCTGAACTGTGGTCCCATTCCTGATAAGAACCTCAGCATGTTCTGTCCTAAGCTGTTTGGGTTCAAGTACAGGACAAGGCCCAGAATAGGAAAGCTCCCTGGGTCCCCACAACCACAGCAAAGAATTTGGGCCTGTTTTTCCAGGAGCTGCCACCTTGCAATCCCCATCTAGCAGCCCCCTGACGGCCCAGCGCTGCTAGAGAAAAGCACGTACCACATCAAAAAGTGGAAGGCAATTCTCATATTCCTAACCCAGTAAACAACTCTCATCAGTTGTCGTAACCTTCCTTCTACTTCTTAGCTTACAGAGATATTTTAAGATGTTCTCACCCTAAAAAAAGTTACTAAATTCTAAAACTTTAAACCTTGGCCTAAATTCTGCAGACCCCACAACTGAGTCCTACAGGTTCTTTCTTCCTTCTCTACCTCTTAAAAAAGTAGTCATCTCTCTGCAAAGAAACAGACTTCAAACTTTAGGAAATTGTCAACACTCAACTGTTCTTGACCTACATAATCTTTCATGTGGTTCAACCTAATACCCCCAGTCTGTTAACAGGGTTTGCTGTGGAAGGAGTAATGGAAGAATGGAGGGATCCTGACTGATCTTCTACTTTGTACTCTTTTATACTTTCCAAATTCCTTTAACCAGCTTATGTTAGTTTCAAAATCATAATTAAAAAAAAAAATCTAGCCAAAATCCCCATCTCCATTAAGAGGGCACATTGATTCCCCTTGACATCTGTTCTTTGAACTTGCCCCTCTTGCTTCTCTCACTGAAGACAGTAAAGTCTCCCATTGACCAGACTCAGCCAATATGCTAGATGAACCTACTGTCACATTTGACATTTTTGACTTTCTATGCTCTCTCCCTAATATGGCCCTTGTTTTCCTGGGTCTCCAGATTTGTGTCCACTCCACGTCAGTCTCCTTCAGTTATTGAACACATATTTACTGAGTATTACCATGTGGAAGGCATTCCCTAGAAGCCAGAAAAATTACAGTGAATACAACACAATTTTTACCTTTGTCTACCCCTAAAATGTTGGTGTTCTCCAAGGTTTTGTCCACCCCCATCCTGTCCCTGAACTGTCTCTTTACTTCTGTAGTTTCATTCTCTTCCTTATGCTGATGATTCAAAAAGACCCTGCTTCTCCCTACCATACCTCTTCATCTGAATATTCCAAAGACACTGCAAATTCAATGTATCCTGAACCAAATTCAGTTGTCACTTGTTCTTCTTCCAGCATTCCCTACATTGGTCCTTGCCTCCCTATTCATCCGCTCATGCTTTTTAGTCATCCTTTAATCCTCCTCCGTTCTTTGACTAGGTCCTTCCAAAAGCAGAATCTGGGACCACTAAATGAGTACAAAGAGTCTATTTGGAAGGTAAACCTAGGAAGCAGGAGTGAGAGATCAGGGAGCATGAGGCAAGGAAGGAGAGAGAGCCAGTAAAGAGAGTGTTACTGAGTGGGTTCTTGCTGTGGGACTTTCTGAGGAACCAGGTGGAATAAGCTTGCAGATTTTCTCAATGAAAAATGCGTGGCTCTAGCACTTTTACAAACTCCTATTTCCCAGAAGTTAACGGCTGCTGGGAGTAGGACACAAATTGGGTGCACCCTCTACTTCCAGAGGGCATAGAAATCACCTAATGTCACCACAGCTGAAATCAGAAGTGAAGCAAAGAGATACTGTAAGAGGCATGTATACCTCTGCCCCCCTCCCTTTGTCCCCATATCCAGTTTCCAGCTCCTTATTCAGCCGGTCAAATTTTGTTCAATTTGTTTCCTTCTCTCTGCCACCACTTCGTTCAGACTCTCACATCTTATCAATACAATTACAACCAATCTGGTTGCTATCTTTACCTTCTCCCTCACCTCCATACTGCTGCCAAAGGTATCAATCTAGAAACATTTGTGATCATATAGATTCCTTGTGCAAAAATTCATGATGCCCCCCAATTACCTATCTATCATGTACCTATAGAAATGGAACCCAGATGTCTTCTAATGGCATAACTGGCCCTTCACATTCTGCATTCAGAATTCTTATTTCCTGTTCAGCTACCCTATCCCCACCACCACAATATTAACTTCTCATTCTCAAATGTGTCAGGCCTCATAATTTGAGCATTCTCCTTCATAATACTTAGAAGGGACTGTGCTTTATGAAATACTTCAAGTCCAAATGGCATAAATTTGGAAATGTTGACATCTATTTTAAGACTTAATGGAATAGAGCTAATTTTTTTTCTAGAGCTTAATTATTTTTAAATATCCTTCAGTGAAACCCATTAATACCTTAATCTACTGGATAAATAAGCATTTAGTTACTTGGCCTTATGCATTTGCTTTCAAAGTTTACAAAGTTTGACTAAGTAAATGAAAACTAGAAATACAGAAATAGAAGAAAGGTGGTAACAGACATTGCAGGGCTAAGTAAATCACACCCTAAATGCCTGCAGAAAGAGATCCTAGAGAGCAATGAGTCAATTTGTCCCTGCTGGACCAAAAGAGGCATAGCACTTGGTGACACAGAAGTCTGGATTTAAAGGTGGGTCCAAACATAGGAGGTATGGGTTCTTTGTTTACTGAAAGTGGGACATTTCTCATGTACTTGACCCATCCCTCATTCAAGACAGCTAAAGGATCTGTCTTCCTTCTATATCCCCTAGAAGAACAAAGTGTTTTGTTCTGGATAAACAACAGCCTGAGAGGAGCTGGGCTTGAATATAAGGGCATGAGAGCAAATGTCTACATGTTGAGCTGTGTGCCAATTAGCCTCCTTCCTCCACTCTGCCTACAGAAAACCAGTAGCCAAGTGTTTACACTACTTCCGATCTCGCACAGAAGACTGAAATTCTTATCTGGAGAAGCTACTCCCTTGAAAAATACTTTACATAGAGATACTTGGGGATACCCTCGTGGAAAATCTAGCTGACCTTGAGAATTTCCTAGCCAACAATGCATCCACTCTTCACCTACAAACAAAGCTATGGATCAGCTCCTCAGAGTTTCATTTAAATATGACTAGGCATTTGAGGGTCACCAGAAATGGAGTAAATCTAATATGAAAGAGGGATTCTAAAAAATAAACTCAAAACAAAACAAAACAACCAAAACAATATAGGATATAAAAGAAAGCTATCCCAAAACGCCATACTTAATATCTTCAGATGAATGGGAAAATAACTGTATCTATGAAAGAATGGGATGTTATTAAAAAAAAAATAATCAACAGGTATCTTAACTTTTTAATGATAATTGAATAAATATAATAAAAATATTATAACAAGGAAATCTCCCAGGAAACAATTTTTTTAAAAAGTCAAAGATATGAGAAATGAGAGAATATATAAGGAAATAAGATCCATCTTAGACCTAAAAGCTTCAGAGAGAAAAGTATGGCCCACAGACCAGAAGTATTGGCATTTCTTGGGAACTTGCCAGAAACACAGATTCACAGGCCCCATCCCAGATCTAGTAAGTCAGAATCTGTATATTTTTTAAAGAATTTATTTATTTGACAGAGATCACAAGTAGTCAGAGAAGCATACAGAGAGAGAGGAGGAAGCAGGCTCCCTGCTGAGCAGAGAGCTCAATGCAGGATTCGATCCCAGGACCCTTAGATCATGATCTGAGCCGAAGGCAGAAGCTTAACCCACTGAGCCACCCAGGCACCCCAGAATCTGTATTTTTATAAAATCCATGAAAGTCTAAGAAACTTATAAAGGAGATCAATATATTATAGTTAGGATACTTTGGGTTTCAAGTACGAAAAACCCATCTCAAAACAGCTTTAAAAATAAGGAGAATTTTTATTTAAAAGAGAGACAGGGTGGGCTCCAGTTTTTCCCTGTTGTTAGGGTCCCAGATTCTCTTAACCTGATTCTGTTACCCACAGCTCTATCCTGATACTGTGTCTGGTTCCTCTGGTGCCATAAATTTGCTATAGGCAGCAACTAAAACATAAGCTTTCTTTGTTCATAGCAAGCCACAAGGCGAGCTGGTCTTATCTCTCCCAGAATACTGTGGAAGCTTCTCTTCATTTATTATTATCCCAAACTAGCCTAGGCTGCTCATCCCTGAAATACTGACTTCCACAAAGGGTAAGTTGACTATGATTGGTTGAGACTGACTTTATGGGGTGAAATATATGTTGTGAATAAATCTCAATATCCACTACATTCAATTTCAAACCAGTAGAGGTTCCAGAAGGAAAGAACAAAGAAAAAAGAGATTATATCCAATACAAGAAAATTTCCTAGAACTTGAAAATATGTACCTCTAGTCAAAAAGGGATCATTGTGTAGCCAGCAAAATAAATGGCCAAAAACTTACTCAAAGAACTCTCGTGAATTTTCAGAAAACCATAAAAAATGAGAATATCCTAAAAGCTTCAGAGAGAAAAATCCAGATCTCATTCACAGGCGTAGGAGTCAGAACAGCACTGCATTTCTCAACAGTTCAATATGTTTTAGAAAACAGTGGAGGGATGCCCTCAAAATTCAAAGGAAAAAAATCATAATCCAATAACATCATGATTTATTTAAATGCTATGATTAATACACTTGAGGAAGTATTCCCTGGGTTTAATCACAGAGGTAACTGTTACTCTATTATTCTATATCCAGCCCAACTATCAGTCAAGAATCAGATAGAGCCACTTTCAATCATTCAAAGAATTCATAATATTATCACCGCACATACCTTTTTAAGGAAAATAATAGGTGTTCTTTACAAAAATGAAAAATTAATCAAGAAAGAAAGTAAATCATGGCGAACAGTTATTATTGTTGAGGCATTTAGGAAGAATAGCTGTAACTAAGACAATGAAAAAGGAGGAAGAGAAACCATTATTAATTCCACGGAGAAAGTTTTACATGGAAGGAAATAGTTAATGTACAGGATCGTGATTATACCTAGCAACACTGCATTTTCTGCTTGAAGTTACAGAGAGTAGATCTTAAATTCTTCCACCACATACATACACACACACACACAAAATGATATAACTATGTGATGAAGATGTGAACTAACATTATTGTTGCAATCATTTCATAGTACACACAACTATCAAATCATCACTTTGTATACCTGAAACTTACACAATATGTCAATTATATCTCAGGAGAGCTAGAGGAAAAAAAAAGAAAAATATATATATTTAACACCTTGCTGAATATTACTGTCCATGAAAAAGACAGGAACTATAAACTAGTTCATACATTTACTAGTTCAGCAGTAAAAAATGTTAGCACACTAAATATTGATTTAACAACTTTAAAACCAATTGTCATATTACTATACTAAGAGTATCTTGGCCAGTATAATGGAGATGATGGGGTTGAAGAGAAAAATCCTGAGCCTCTGAGACAGGTAGTCAATAGAAACTGCTTTAAATTAAAAGACCCCAAAACAGCAGTATAAGCATGTAATCTTGAAACATGGCATTAGAAATCATCAACAAAATGAAAAGGCAAATTATAGATTGGGAGAATATATTTTCAAATCAGGGGCTCCTGTGTGGGTAAGCATCTGCTTTTGGCTCAGGTCATGATCTTTAGGTTCTGGGATCAAGCCCCAGATCAGACTCCCAGCCCAGCAGGGAGTCTGCTTCTCCCTCTCCCTCTTCATCCTCTCTGTCTCTCTCCCTCTGTATGTCTCTCTTTCTTTCAAATGAATAAATAAAATCTTTAAAAAAAAAAGAAAATATTTGCAAATCATATGTCTGATAAGGAGTTAATATTAATAATATATATAAATTATATATAAAGAATTCCTACAACTCAAGAACCAAAAAAAAAAAGATTAAAAATGGGCAGAAGAACTACTGAATGGACATTTTTCCAAGGAAGACATACAAATCGCCAACAGGTACATGAAAAGGTGCTTAAAATCACTAATTGTAAGGGAAATGCAAATCAAAACCACAGTAAGATATCTCCTCACACCTGTTAGGATAGCTAAAACAAAAAAGACAAGAGGATAATAAGTGCTACTGAAAATATGGAGCAAAGAGAACATTTTGCACTGTTGTTGGGAATGTAAACTGGTACAGCCAGGATGGAAAACAGTGTGAAATTTTCTCAAAAAAGTAAAAATAAAACTACATAGGATCCAGCAATTCCACTTTTGGGTATATAATCAAAGGAAAAGAAATCATTCTCTCAAAGAGATATCTGCCCCTCCATGTTCATTACAGAATTATTTACCATAGCTAAGACATGGAAACAATGTAAGGGTCCATCAGTGATGAATAGATAAAGAAGTTGTGATGCAGATTAACAGATATACATATATCTCTTATATATATTAAATATATACACCATGCACACACAATGGAGTATTATTTAATTATTAAAAAGAAGGAAATCCTGCCATTTGTGATAACATGAATTGACCTTGAAGGCATTATGTCAAGTAAAATAAGACAGAGAAAGACAATTACTATACAATCTCACTTATATGGGGAAATCTGAAAACAAAAAACAAACAAACAAAAAATAACTCATACAAACAGAGAACAGACTGGTAGTTGCCAAAAGCAGGGATGGGGGAGGTTGAAATGGGTGAACATGGTCAAAAATAAAAATTTCCAATCATAAGATAAATAAGTTCTGGGGATTTAATGCACAGCATGGTGATTATAGTTAACAATACTGTACTGTATATTTGAAAGTTACTACGAGACTAATCTTGGGAAGTTCTTATCACACACAAAAAAAATGTCACCATGTGAGGTGATGAATGTTAACTGAACTTATTATGGTAATTACACACACACACACACACCCCAAAATCATTATATTGCATGCCTTAAACTAATATGATGTTATATGTCAATTATATCTCAATAAAACTAGAAAAATATAAATAGATACAAAGCATTAAACAGCAAACAAAATAGTATAAAATAGTAGAGAAATGCTTTCTATGTAGACTAGGTCTAGAAGTAAAGGTAGACCTAATAGTTTTCAAAATCAGACTTTCAGAATTCAAATATTATTTTACTAATAGCATAATTTGTACTTAGATCATAGTATAATACTTTGATCTATTTAGAACCAGATGATTCATGGGATTTTACTACTGCTTAAAAAAAAATAACAAGTCTAAAAAGTCAGCAAACTTCCTACTTAGTCACTAAAAAAGTATCCAGCTGCTAGAACTTATTTAGATTATCTTTTAGCAACCAGCTCAAAAAGTTACTACCTTAGGTGGTGCGAGAAGACAAAAAGGTGCTCTATTTTGTGTTATTGATATGGATATAGGTTAAGAAGAAAGACTAGAAAAGAAACACTAAGTTAATTTATTTGCCAATATTTATTTTGAACTCTGAAGGTAAACCACCAAATACAGTGCAAGATCCGTGCTTCCAAGGAACTCATTTAATTTCAGAACTCACATTCAATTTCAAATTGTTATATACAGAATAATAGATTACTAAAATACACAATACCATACATAAATCTCGGAAATATTATGTGGCACAGAAAACACCAGAAACAAAAGCACACACTGAAAGATTCCATTTATACTGAGTTCAGAACTAGGCAAAATTCATCTTTGGTGAAGAAAGTCAGGATTTAGGTTGCTCTTGGAAAGAAGGGCATTAACAGGCATGATACATGTTTCTTTCTCTCTTCTAGGCTATCAAGCAGATGCAAAAACATCTGTACTTGACAATAAGACAGTAATTAATAAGACCAGAACACACCACAGGCAAAGATAGCTTCATCCCCGATGAAGCTGAAATGACATCATACACGCATCCATGTGGTTGGGCTTTCTCAGAGTATTGCGGCCTCATGCCATCAGGGCTCCCAGAAACAGTTCCTAACAACCAATACTGATGTTTTACGGCCTTTTGTGATCATGCCTTAGAAGTAACATATCATTACTTCTGCTGTAGTCTTTTGGTCAAAGATGTCACAAGCCTACCCAGATACAAGGGAAAGGGAAATAGATTGCACTCCTTAATATGAGAATAACACTGCTGCGTGGAGGGAAATGTGGACCACATTTGGGAGGTAGAGCTCAATACCATAAACTATCCTCTTTCCCTGCCCCCATGTCTAAGATTATGGCATACTGAGGGTTGGTGATTCTCTTACTTCTGCCACTAAGATTCATTTTCTGTGCAGCAGAAAAATTGAGAAAAAGGCAGAAGAGATTTGTAATAAGTGGCACTGTTATTGATCTAGTGGGAGTGATTTTAATGGTAGGAAAAAGGACCTGAATCTCCAAAAAGGTATTTCCCCATTCAGGTGAGATTTGAAGTGTTCTTCCTAAAGATTAAACTCTCACACTGAGGCTCCCATCTGCCCTTCACCTCTTTGTCAAGAGAGGTGGTGGTCAAACTTTCTCACTTTAGTATGAATTAAGGATTAACTGAGCCATACAAAACTATGATAAAAGGCCAAGGAAACAGGGCCTCCTGCCTACAGTGGGGTCCAGAAACAGAGAACCAGAAATGATAGCTCTGAGGAAAGACATAAAGCAATAAAGGATGATATAACCATAAGTTTAAACTGTGTTGCTTCATGCCATTTCCAGTGATTTACAAGGGCTTGTCATAGCCTAAATTTCCCCTTATAATAATATAATGTGAAGAGATTTTTGTACTGGCCTTTTCTGAATAATGAAAGGTGGGTTAAAGACATGTAATTTAATGCTAAACCATGGCTCAAAAAATACTTTTCTCCCCAAAGATTGGAATCCAGGGGGAAAACTGACTTTAAAATAAAAATTTTTTTTTCTGGGTTGCTTCTTCAGAAAGAGCTAGAAGCATGAGTCTAGGTAGAAAAAGAAGGACCAAGGGAGGTCAGAAATACTGCTGTCCTAAGCCACTGCCAAGGACAGAAAAGAATTCCATAAACACTGAGTTGCATTCTTTTTTCCAAGGTTGTCAAATTTCTTGACACTGAGACAATATCACCATCTCATGGCCATGCCTACGGTCTGGCTCCATTAACTGATGGGAATTTAACGGGGAAAAGGAAGAAAGGTAACAAGAAAAGTTTCCTCTTGTTCTCTTCCTATCTACCTCCCCTTACATCAACAAAACAAAACAAAAAGGAGAGGGGAAGAGCACAGAAAGAAAAACACAAAACAACTTTACAGACAGCGTTGGCTTTTGGAGGTTTTCAAGCCCAAGAAGCAAACCAGTGAAAACACTGTATTTTTACACTGCTTTAAAATTCCGAGTCTTGGGGCCCTGGGTGGCTTAGTGGGTTAAGCTTCTGACTTTGGCTCAGGTCATGATATCAGGGTCCTGGGATCGAGCCCTGCATTGGGATCTCTGCTCAGCGGGAAGCCTGCTTCTCCCTCTCCCTCTGCCTGCCTCTCTGTCTACTTGTGACCTCTCTCTGTCATGTAAATAAATAAAATCTTTAAAAAAAATTTTTTTTAATTAAAAAAAAATTCCTGGTTCTTAAGGCCAGTTTGCAGACTGGCTCAGCAGGACCTGGGAATCTTCCTCCCAGAGCTGGTTTGTATAGAGCCTCTCAGTGGAAACAGCTGCTCCCATCTAGCGCTCATTCAGAGTCAAATACCTGAATGTCCTAAATGAGGTGCCAGCAATCACTTGGTGATCTCAAAATCCATTAGTTGAATTCCCTGTGAACTGATGCCAACCAGAGATCTTGCATGTGATGCTCCCCCCTCCCCACCCACAGAACTATGCAAGGAAGGGAACTGTGGAAAATGGAGCTCCAGCCCAGCTGACTCAACACAATACAAGCTTACCCCAACTTGATTGGTATTCTAGCACCTACTGTCACCTACCAAGCTGGCATCACTTGACCGTCTTTTCTGTTATATGACAGGCAAGGGAGAGAGGAGGAGGGCAGAGGAAGTAAGGAGGCAGAGAAGCAAAAAGAAGGAGGCAAGGTGCACTATCTAGAGTGATCAAAACAAGAAGGAGGAAGAACCTCTTGGTTTCTTGTCACACGAAGCGGTGATGGGTAACACAGTTGGCTAACTGCCCAGGCTTGGAACAAACTTCAGTGCACTGCAACATCTTAAATAGAAGGCTGCTGAGACACCTACTGACCTTCACCCTCTCATCTGCAGCAAAGCCTATTAAACTAAGGTCATCCAGTGGGAAAGTGAGGGCCTGGAGGTCCTCATCCCGACTTAGCAAGCGTATCTACCGAGACTGAAGTCCTAGTAATGCCATCCAAAACCACATGCCGGGTGACTATATGATAAATATTTTATCTGGGGCTTAGGGAGGAATTCCAAAATCAATAAACCAAAAGACAAAAGCCTTCTCTAATATTTTGAGTATTTGATCTCATTTCAAAGTATAGTCGAAATGCATCTTCCCGTCGAGTAAGTACACCACTCCAATAATGCATTCCATAGTTCAAGGCTTCCTGGATTCCCTGGGGGATCTGAGCCAGTTCCCCCAGGAAGCCCAAAAGATAATGGAGGAAAAGCAGAAAGCATCAATGATTGTACTTAGACTGCGCACACCAACCACTTGGTCCTCATTAGCCTGGGTCCAATTACTCCCAGGACATGGGTCACAGCTTATTTTCATATGTTCATTACACTGTGACTCATGCTCTCATTGAGTTTTCAGGCAGGAAATCTCTATTGGTGGTAAATTACAACCAAGTGTCCTTTACTTTATTACCTCATGACAGAAATAGGCAGAAGAAGAGCACTGTTGTTCACATTTACTGGGTATGGTAGAAAAATGGAATCAAAGAAATGTGAAGGGAAATACACATGGAGTTCTCTCCTCCCAGAGTAATATGGCTTCCCATAAGAACTAGTAAAATCTGCACACAGTGTGAGATTGAGCCCTCTCCAGGTATGTGTAACTATGTGGAGAGAGTGTCAGAGGGTAAGACAGGATATAGAAATGTGTGACAAAAGGGTTTGAGAATGTCCAAAACTCTCAAGAAAATGGGTGGGCTGAGAGTAATTTCAGTGATGCAGGTCTGAGGCACCATTGCAACAAAGTCAATTACCTTGACTCTTGGGGAAAGTTTGGAGAAAGGCAACAGAACTACAAGTTAGTCTTAGGTCACTGGAAAAAAGCCCAAAACATGGGTTTGAGAATGTCCAAAACTCTCAAGAAAATGGGTGGGCTGAGAGTAATTTCAGTGATGCAGGTCTGAGGCACCATTGCAACAAAGTCAATTACCTTGACTCTTGGGGAAAGTTTGGAGAAAGGCAACAGAACTACAAGTTAGTCTTAGGTCACTGGGAAAAAGCCCAAAACATGGAAGGCCTGGAGAAGAGGAAACATTGGCTTTGTTCATACAGAACTGCTCTTTCCTATAATGACTGAAAAGAGTAGTTCTCAAAGTGTGACCCTAGACCAGCAGCACTCAGCACCATCTGGGCATTTACCAGAAATGGAGGTGGGTTGGAGGATGGGGAAAATAAGTGGGGGATTAAGGAGGGCCCTTGTCATGATGAGCTCTGGGTGTTGTATGGAGGGTTGTTGAATCACTATATTGTACACCTGAAACTAATGAAACTCATGTAGCTATGATAACTATACTGGAATTAAAATAAAATTTTAAAAAAGAAATGCAAATTCTTACACACACACACGAGAAAATCTAGGGAAGATGAAACCCAGATCAAGGCAATTTGAATACACACTAAAGTCTGGTTTAGGGCGTGGATTTACCTTGGCTCAGAAGCAATGCTAGGATAAAATGACTTTTGGTTCTGTTCCATGGTCTCCTAACACCCAGTAGATAATTTGGCTTCCCAGGTAACTAGCTTGCTTTCAGGAAACAAGTGCCTAGCTGGGCTGACTAAGGTATTCCAATACTCTTGGCTGTGTTTCCCAAACTAAATTAACACATCAGCATTCTGACTTTTATAAGTCAGTCACCTGTAGGGTGTTTTTGGCCTGAGCCAGCACCCCAGTGCTAAGGAGCCCCATCAACAACACCACCCACTGATGCCCAAGTTCTGTCAAGATGGAGAACAGGAAGCTCTTTTAAAGCTGAATTCCTGTGGACCAAACAGAAAAATGTAGGACAGCTCTAGTGGTACTGGTGTGAACAGTGAGGACCCTCTATGTCTCTCCTTTGCAGCTTCTGGAAGGTCTCAGACTCCAGAGGCACTGCTGGAAAACCAATCAGAAAAAAGAACACCTCTGGGGGAAGGTTTCCGAGACTAAATAGGACTTGGGTCGGGGCTGTAAGGATGAGGAGGATACAGATAAGCAGAGAAGAGCACTGGGCACTCTAAGAAGTAAGGATGAGGGTCTCAGAGGAAATGGGGGATACACCTGTTCTGAATGGAAGGCAACCACTGGAATGTGATCTGAAATAGAGTTGCAGAAATAGTGAGACCATGTTTTAGAGGATCTTCAGCTCTACATGGAAGAGTTCAGATTTGATTCCATAGGAGGATCCAGGACAAATGTGTTCATGGACAGGTGAACCAACAGGCAGGTCTCAGCACTTAGTAATCCCTGAAGAGTTCTAAGAACACCATGATGTTGGTTAGCTAAGAAATCTCAGAAGAGATTGCAGAAAGTTCTTCTAGGGAACCTTGAACCCTGAGTATTCCACTAAAAATTCGTTCAATACTTACATTAGTAACCACATCATGGTCTCCAGTTAACACAAACCACTGAAAGAACATTAATTTTCTTTGCAAAAATCCAAAGAGGGAAATTAGGGAACTTTGGAGGAGCTTCAACTAGCCTCAGAGCATTGCCTGCTGCACAGGGAGAAGGGTGAGAAAACCTTGAAAAGACCTGGTTTTCAGTCCCTCTTCCACTAGTTACTGAACGTCTCTGTTTTTTCACTGATAAAATGGAGACAACATCTTAATACAAAGATTTTGTGAAGATTAAAAGAGAAAATGAACATAAAACATATTGCACAGTGTTTGGGTATGGAGTTAGGGCTTAATAAATGTTATTTGAATCTAACTATGAACATTCTGGAGGCAAAGTACTACCTATGTCATTTCTGAAATTTTCAAAAATTCTGCAAAGAGAAAAAACGATCAGCATCCATTACCTAAATTCACATTACAGCATGAATATTTTATCACCTTATCCACAGATACTGAAGAAAAATAGGGGAGCCTGGCCAACACTCCAAGTATTATTATTTTATGGGTATTCTCACACAAACATGAAAGAATGACAGAATCAACACCAGAGTAGGGATGACTTATATCTGAGCCGGGGGCATCCCCAATGAACAAACATGGTCTGGTGCCAGGTCCCCACAAATCCCAATCACAAAGAAGCGTGTTCCTTGCCATCAGATTCTAATGGCACCTGTGATTATCTCTCTGAGATGGCTTGCTTTGTACTTTCAGGATGAGCTCATGAAAGAGGGAGGTAATCTGAATGCAGCAGTCAGCAGACCGTGGCTTGGCCAGACGCTTCCACTTTTCTTCTGAAAATATCTTCTGGAATGCCAACAGAACTGAGCAGTCCTCTCCAAGCCTCCAAAGCCACACTGACCCAAGTCATGGCCAGGGGAAAGGCAAACACATAACAAAATCCAATAGAAGTGGGGCTGAAGGCAGCCTAATGAGATAGGAGAAATGAAATGGTAGGGAAATAAGAGGCAGCCGCTGTTTGGGGCACATTTAAAGAACTCGAACACCATTCATCAGAGACTAGAGACTAGCATGGCTGCGGAAGTCCCAGCAAACACTACTATTTGGCTCATCAGAGTCTTTCATGGGGCACTTTGGTTGCTCGGTTGGTTAAGTGTCTGCCTTTGGCTCAGGTTGTGACCCCAGGGTCCTGGTATGGAGCCCAGAGTTAGGCTTCCTGCTCAACAGAGTCTGTCTGTCTCTCTCTCTCTCTCTCTGCCCCTCCCCCCTTGTGTGTGCATGTCGGAGTACTTGCACCTCTCTCTAATGAATGACTAAAATCATTTTCAAAAAGTCTATCTCCTCCGTATTACTTTTACTGTATCTACTCCTTTTTTAAAAAATTTGTTTACGTGGCCAAAATATCAAAAAAACTGCCAAAAATCAAAAAATTACTATTTAGGTACTGAAATTTTAACTTACGTATTTTCCTTTTTTGTTTGTTTGTTTTTTCCTCCTTCTCTTTAAACATTATTTTAGTGAAGCATTAGTTGACACACAATGTTACATTAGTTTCAGGTGTACACCACGGTGATTTGACAACTGTATGTTATCGCTATGCTCACGACAAGCTATCTTCACCCCACAAGGTCGTTACCATACCACTGATTGTATTTAATGCTGAATTTTCTATGCTGTAATAAGCCATCCCCATGACTTATTCCTTCCATAGCTGGAAGACTATACCTCCCACTGCCCTACACCCATTTTACCCATTTCCCCACACCCTCACCCCCACTAACCATTAGCTTTTTCTCTGTATTTATGGGTCTGTTTCTGCTTTTTCTTGTTTGTTCATTTGTTTTATTTTTTAGATTTTATATGTAAATAAAATCAAACAGTATTTGTCTTTCTCTGTTTGACAGATTTTGCTTAACATAATACCTTCTAGTTTACACCCATGTTGTAACAAATGGCAAGATCTCATCTTTTTATGGCTGAGTAATATTCCATTGTGTATGTATGTATACAAATATTTTTATACATATTTACATATCTCATGTCTTCTTTATCTAGGCATCCATCAATGGACACTTGGGCTGCTTCCATGTGGCCATTGTAAATAATGCCACAACAAACATAGGAGTGCACAGATGTTTTCGAAATAGTGTTTTTGTTTTCTTTGGGCCCAATAGTGGAATTACAGGACCATGTGCTATTTCTTTTCTAATTTTTTGAGGAACCTCCATACTGTACATATTTCCTTCCTTCTCCTTTTCTGCATTCTTCAGATTTCTACATATTACTTTTATAATGAACAAAAGCATTATTCTTTAAAGATTTTATTTATTTGAGAGAGAGAGACAGCACAGAGGAAGAGTGAGAGCAAGACGCAGACACCCCATTGAGCAGGGAACCCAATGCAGGGCTCTATCCCAGGACCCTGAAATCATAACCCGAGCTGAAGGCAGTCACTTGACCAACTGAGGCACCCAGGTACCCCCAAAAAACATTATTTTTAAAAACGCCAATCTTAGAGTCAGTGATATTCTTCCCCTTTGTTTTAGTAAGATTTATTTTTCACTTTCCCTCCGGTGACTCTGGGCCAGTATTGTTTCCCCATGTGCAATGTCCACTTCCTTCTCTGTAGCTAGATTCTCCCATCTGTCAATGCCCAGTGAAGTTCCACACTCAACAGGAGGCCTTTGCTGACTATTCACCCCAGAGTGTTGTTGCCCATCTCTGAATTCCTACTATCATATTTCTCAAAATAAGTTCCACAGCATGTTAATTCTCTATTTTAATTTTTCAGTTTAATTCTCCAGAAGCATTCTGCGAACAAATCAGTTTGAGAAATGCTCCCTGTTATATCCACCCTTTAGAAATTCACAGTTCACAGCTGTCCATTAAAGGCTCTGAAAAGTTCTGCAGCAAGGCAACCTTTTCTGCTTTTCCCTACTCTGTTTCTTTTCCACACACACACATATACAATACTCATTACTGTTTGGGAGTTACTCCACAAAACTGTCTTTGGAAAATGTTTTTCCACAGCAATGCATTTGAAACTCATTCCTCTAAAAAAAAAAAAAAAAAAAAAAAAAACAACAACAACAAAAAAAACAAAACCTACATTAACAAACATATTCTCCAGAAATTTGAAAAGTGATTTTCAATTTATGGACAAATCTAGCATGATAAAGAGGACGTAAGAGCAAAATAAAATCTAAAGAATATTATAAATTCTTATAGCTATCTCTGTGAAAACACCAAGAACTCTGGCTGATGTTGTTATGTAAGGACAGACTTTCAAAGGATAATCACATAATTGCATACTACCTTATGTTGTAAAAGTACTGGTAATTATGTTCTCATGGATAGATGAGAAGAAACCATTTTCTTCCCATCTCTGCATTTCTACATGGACTGATAAAATGGGAACTTCTGGTTTGGGGAGGTATTGGGAAATCGGGTGTTCCTCCTGTCCTCTTACCTGCTATCCCACCACCCCAACTCTTCTCCCAGAGGAAATGGAGTAACCCAGCTTGTCAATGAGATTAAACCACTTTTGAACCTTTCTGAGATCTTCCTTCTGGGAGCAGCCAACTTGCAGTACCTCTGTTTCCTGGTAGAGAGTGAGCTCACTGAGATGCGGTCCGTGCCTACTGCTGTGTTTACTGGGTAGGAAGGTGAGTAAATTAGGAAGCCAGATTGTGGCTACATGTAGCATGCTCCCCAGTACCTACTGACCAGCAGTAAAACTGGTATATGTGACCCTAAACTTATTCTGCATCTATTTCTCAACTAGTTCAGAATCCCAAGGGGGATGGGTAGAATTTAGAATCTGCAAAACCGATCCCAACAAATCTGCAAGCACAGACCAGCTTGTATCCCTCTCTCCTTTACGTTGTATATCCCAGTGCCTTCCATCAGAGGGTGTCCAATAAATATTTATTTAGCCAGTGAATGAGTAGCAGGAAATTAGCATTTCTAATTAATGCCCACACCTCATCACATCTGCCAAATGGTATGAATATGTGTTTCTCAGTGACCCCAAAATACTATGGACAATAGTACAATTCTAGGCATTTTTGGACATGAAAATCAGAAAGAGGTTCACAGTGAGAGGTTAGGGAATTTTCAATTTTCTATGGGTTATATTTATGCTCTAACTCTCTTTACCTGTTGGATTTCTAAATAAGCAATAGATCTGCTAATGACCGACAAATGTGACATCAAATCGGTTAGAAGACTTAAGCCTCTTTGCCTGCCATAAATTCTTAGGCGCCTCATGCAATCCCCTCCACTAGTCCAAACACTTCATGAGCAGATGGTCCAAGACCAGTTGAAACTTAAAGACACTAAAATAAATGTTTTTTTCCCCCTAACCTATATAAACCACTGGACCACCATGGTGTGGGAAATCCCCATCTCTGGGGTACTGGACTAGGTTAAAGTGACATTGTTACATCCACGTAAATTATAGATAAATTAGCCAGAGTTTCTCTGGGGACTGACTCTGAAAGAACAGAATATAATGGATTTAAGGAAAGTTTTCAGGGTGTAGACCTCGTCAGCACTAGATACAGTAAAGCTAGAGACCATGGGCTCTGGAGGCAGACCACCTGACTTCAAATTCCAGCTCCGCCACTGACTACCTTGGTGACACTGAGCAAGCTACTAACCTCTCTGTCCTTTGTCTACCCATCTGTAAAACGGGGCTTAGAACGAAGTGAACAGAACCAAAGAATGCAAGTACTATTCGTTCGTAGAGAGGAAGGTATGCCACACATGAGCGACTTTTGGGAAGAGCCAGTCAGGGTAGCATCCTAAGACAGTGACAGCCTGGAGAAGGGGCAGGTGGCTCCTGGAGAATTCACCAGGAGGAAGAAAAACATAGAAGCAGAGACTTCTGCTATCTTTGAGTCACTCAAAGCTGTTGAAGCTTTTATATTTTGTTATCAAAAAATAAAGGAAAAGTAGGTTCTCACTGTGAACGCAACTTTATTTCAGCTTATTTGTGACAGCTAAGAATTTGGATAAATCGTGCTCTGCATCCAAAGAGATTTGATTCTTAAGTAATCATATGAAAATGCTTTTATAATACAGTTCCTCTCAACAAAGATTAGAGCACCTAATGAAGATATATCCTGTGTCAGTAACAAGCAGATCATGAAAGAAGTCAAAGAAGGGAAAAGGATTTGGAAATTTCTAAAAACACAGTAATGAGAAGAAAGAGTAAGAGAAATATCTAAGTGAAGAAATAAACTCGTTTTACAAGGGTTGAAAACACATACACACAAACAGTGTCTATTTCCTAGAGGCATGATAGGCTTTCTTGCAAAGAATACATCCAATTCTCAAACAGCACTAGTAACGGAATATTGTCACAATACTGCATGAGCCCAAAGGAAATTCCAGTGCCAAGCCCAGCACCCAGTATCCAAAAGTTACTTGAAAAAAAAAAATCTTTGCTCAAAATGGTTGTAAATAATTTACATGTGCATTTGTGTGTGAAATGTTAAATAAGATTTAGCTCACAATGATTAGACAGAATATTGTAAAATCCTGGACTTCCAAGAGACCCAACAGCTGGCTGTGGGAGTGGGATCCAGCCTGTGCTTCCAACAAAATAAAAAGAAGATTCCAAAGACAAAAATGGATACTTGGATTTATTTGTTCCAGAGGTAGAAAAGACTTGCAGAAATTCTTACTCATAGTACCTTAGTTTGGCTTTGCCTGAAAGTACACCCTGAGACAAAGACTTGGATTCAGTTAGTGTATTTGGGAGGTGCCCCCAGGAAGTGGGAGTGAGGGGTGGGGAGAATGAGACAGGAAGGAGCCAGCAACGCCCACAGAAGAGGTATTATCAACGCTGCTATAGTCTGTCAGTGGAAGGGATTCCACTAGGCCCTCCTCAGAAGCATTCAGATTGCCTCCCAGGATTGTCCATCTAAGAGATAAACACCAGGACCACTAATCTTCCTGCCCTCTTCCCCACTGGCTAAGATTTGACCCCAAGCACAGCAATCCTACACGCTGGGGCTTCACTGGAATTTCTAAGTGTGGGAGGGCCTGGCATAGAGATCAGTACCACACCAGGAGGAGTTAGGAGGGGATGTGGATTGGCTGGAGGAACTGTTCCCACCACAGCTGCAGCTAAAATTCAAAGTAGCCTGAAAGGATGGCAGGAAGGCACCACGCGTGGTCTCCTGTGACATCTTTCCTATAAAAATTTATCAGCAATGTTGTGATTCCATAGGTAATGATCAAAGGTCATTGGATCTTTGATATCAAATCAAAAGCAAAAATGAGTCCCCTCTCTGCAAATGCCCCCCTTCCTCCTTACCAGTCTCTTCCCTCCTTCAATATGCTACTCACCATCCACATTTTCTAAGAAGTCTCCTCCACCTACGTTCACCCAGAACAACCCCTCCACTTTATCATCTTCGCTTCTGATGTCTATAGGTCATAGTATAATTAAATAACATGAGTTGTTGGAATGCCTGGGTGGCTCAGTTGGTTGGACGACTGCCTTTGGCTCGGGTCATGATCCTGGAGTCCTGGGATCGAGTCCCGCATCAGGCTCCCAGCTCCACGGGGAGTCTGCTTCTCTCTCTGACCTCCTCACTCATGCTCTCTCTCACTGTCTGTCTCTCTCAAATAAATAAATAAAATCTTTAAAAAAAATTTTTTTAAATAAATAAAAAATAATAATAATAAATAAATAAATAACATGAGTTGTTATTACGTGGCTTCAATTTAGGGAGGCCAAATATGTCCTCTAAAATAATGACCTGGAAGAGAAGCTTGCGACAGCAGTGTCAGCCAGCATAGCCAATTTTGGCACAATTTCCTTACACTCGTTGATTAAGGCAGCATTAGCTGCTGTAACCAACAAGTACCAATCATATAATGGCTCCAACGTGACAGAAGTTGATTCCTTGCTCACTTTCAGTGCAAACGGGTATCCGTGACGGGCAGGTGGTATATAATTCCAAGGCAAGCTGAGCTCTAACGTATCAGGGGCCCAGGTTCTTCTTACTGTGTTGCTTTGTCATCTTCACCATGTGACTTCCAAGTTCACTGGGCTCCTCTGTGTCAAGCAGTAGAAGGCAAAAGAATCCAAGAAGGTCAAGAGAAAGAGGTATTTATGGACCTGGAGTTTAGTCACATGGCCACAACAGCCTACAGAGAAGACTAAGAAATGTAGAGAAAATGGTTTTGCTCAACAATGGGTTGCATCTCCACGACAACCAGCATTAGAAAATAGTTTTTGTCAGAATTCAGTATACATTTGTGTGTGTGTGCTCTAAGTTTTGTTTAATTTGAATGCAACTCTGAGACAGAAATTAAGCCTCTCCCGATTTCTCCAGAGCAAAAGATTATATAAGGCTTGTTAAAAATCCGTTTAAATAAAGAAATAAATAAATAACAGTCAAGATAATTTTCACACCATGTGATGGTCTGCATGTGTCTGTCCCAATGGACTGTGAGCTCTATAATGACATGTACTATAATACTTTCATTTTTGAAAAATCTAACTTAGGGGCGCCCGAGTGGCCTTTGGCTCAGGTCATGATCTCAGAGTCCTGGGATTGAGCCCTGCATCGGGCTCCTTGCTCAGAGGGGAGTCTGCTTCTCCCCCTCATCCCTGCTTGTGCCTTTGCTCTCTCTCTCTCTCTCAAATAAATAAATAAAATCTTTTTTTAAAAAAAAGGAAAGAAAATATAACTGAATGTGAAGTAACACTTATTAAATGTTTATGAATAAATCAATGAAAGCATTTTGTCACTCTCCAGAGTTATTTGCACAGGTTATTGCCCATACATTTTAAGTGTGGTTTACTTATTCTGCATAAACAATTGTTATGTATGTATTGCTATTTAGAAGTAAGAGGGTAACCGAAGGAAAGACCATATTCTGGGCTTCTCTGCCCAGCATCAAAATATGGGTGTCCCTTAGGATGCCAAGTTAGGCCATCTTTTTGTCTCTGTTTGTATGGTCTCCCTACATCCTAGGTGATCTCATCTAGTCTGTTCCAGTTATTACCACAGTATTACTGTTAACAACCACCACAGAATCTCAATGGCATACAACAATAAGTATTTCCTTTTTGCTAACAAGTCTATAGGTTGTCTAGGCAATTCCACCCATACAAGACACATTTAGTTACCATCTGATGGACTTATTCCTGTGTCTCTTGTCATCCAACACACTAAGGTTGTGAAAGAGAGGAAGCACCAAAGCCTGTTTTAAAACTATACAAGGTAGGGATGCCTGGGTGGCTCAGTCAGTTTTATGTCTGATTCTTGGTTTTGGCTCAGGTCATAACCTCAGGGTCTTGAGATCAAGCCTTGGATTAGAATCCATGGTCAACATGGAGTCTGCTTGAGATTCTCTCTCTCCCTCTCCCTTGACCCCCTCCCTTACACATGCACACACATGTGCTCTCTCTCTAAAGTAAACAAATCTTGACACTATACAAGTTAATTCTAATGATGCTGTGGAAAAATTTTTTAAAGGAAGGATAGCTAGGAAAATTAATTCTAATAAAGAAAAATGACATGGGGATGCCAGTTCTCTCAGAAAATAAAACATACCATAAAGCTAGAATCATTAAAATAGTGAAGATCAGGGTATCTGGGTGGCTCAGTTGTTAAGCGTCTGCCTTTGGCTCAGGTCATGACCAGAGGGTCCTGGGATCAAGTCCCATATTGGGCTCTCTCCTCAGCAGGAAGCCTGCTTCTACACTCTCCCACTCCCCCTGCTTGTGTTCCCTCTGTCACTGTGTTTCTCTCTCTGTCAAATAAATAAATAAAATCTTTAAAATAAAATGGTGAAGATCCATCTAATAAAATAGATTATGCAGAAATAGAGCCCAAAAATGTGGACTTTCATTCATAATAAAAATGACATTTCCGGGCGCCTGGGTGGCTCAGTGGTTAAGCCGCTGCCTTCGGCTCGGGTCATGATCTCAGGGTCCTGGGATCGAGTCCCGCATCGGGCTCTCTGCTCGGCAGGGAGCCTGCTTCCTCCTCTCTCTCTCTCTGCCTGCCTCTCTGCCTGCTTGTGATTTCTCTCTGTCAAATAAATAAATAAAATCTTTAAAAAAAAATGACATTTCCAATATGTTTTCCCAAGATGAATTATTCAACAAGTGGGTTTCCAGCAACTGACTAGTCGGGTAAAACAAAACAAAACTAAACAATAAAGGTGCATCACTACATCACACCCTACAATGAAATTCAAAATAGATCAAATGTACGAACATCAAAATGTAAAGAATAAAAGAACAGTGGCTATGATTTTATAACTAAGATACAAAATCTAAAACCACACAAGAAAAGATTGATATATTCAGTTACATAAAAATCAACATATCTGCATGCCAAAAATAAACACCAAAATCAAAATCTAAAAGAAAAGCAAGAAATAGGAGACTCCGTTTGCTACTCATGTCAATGTCCTCAAGAGAAAAACTGGCAAAAAAAAAAAAAATTGCAGAAAAGAAGATAGAAAAAAATTCCCGATGTCACTCATAAAATGAGAAATGTCTTTTTTAAAGAGTTTTTATTTATTTATTTATTTATTTGAGAGAGAGAATGTGGGGGGGTGGGTGAGAGGAGCAGAAAGAAAGGGAGAGACTATCTCAAGCAGGGTGTATGCTGAACACGGAGCCTGACACGGGGCTCAATACCATGACCCTGAGATCATGACCTGAGCCAAAATCAAGAGTCAGACACTTAACCAACACACCCACCCAGGTGCCCCCAAGAAATGGAAGTCTTAATGCCATCTCTTTTTTTCTTACATCAGATGGGCAAGGATAAAAAACTTTGATCACCTTCTGTATTGACAACGTATGGAGCAAGGGCTAGCAAACTTTTTCTCTCAAGGACCAAGTGGTAAATATTTGCAGCTTTGCAGACCATTTGCTTTCTGTCACATCTGCTCAGCTCTGCTGTTTGAAAGCAGCCATCGCCAATGCGCATGATGGTACCCCAACCAAATTCTATTTATAAAAGCAGGCAGCCATAATTTGTCTACCACTGCTAGAGACAAACAAGCACTCCCAACCAGTAAAGCTGGGACTGTGACAGGTACCACCTTCACGGAGGGCCGTCCGGGATTATAGGTCACCAGCTAAACTGCACGTATTTTTTGATCCAGCAATTCTCATTGTAGGCCTATAGCTCATAGGTATATTCACACATATATGAAATGATATGACATCAAGGACAACCACCACAGCCAAGAATTGGAGACGACATAAAGGCATTTATACTGTGGAATAATAGTCCATTCCTAAAAACAGTAGGCAGGCCCCATTTACTAATATGGAATGAACTCCAAGGTGTAATGTTAAGGAGAAGAAGTTCAAGGGGCAGAATAGGACATGAAAGATGATATCATTTGGGGAGGTATGTAACACATTGCCCATACGCTCACATCCTAAATGCACTCACCTCCTAATCACTAGAAGGACACTCAGGAAACTGTAAGAAAGTGTCCATCTAAGAGGAAGAACTGAATGAACGGGGACAGGGTAAGAGTGAGACAAACGCTTCACAAAATAGTCATAATGACTATTTGGAACTCAGAAGTTTGAGCTATATTCTTAGAGTACTTATATAAAAGTTAAAGTTAAATTTGTGAGTTTTCACTCAGTGAGGCTCACTGAATAGCGGGTAGGCAAGACATGAGGTGAAAAAGAGTCTCCGACAAGAAAATGGGCCCAAGAAACAGATTTCAGATGGTTCTTGCCCAGATTTTTTTTTTCTTGGATCTCTGTTGTCATTTTGTCCTCTGTCTTCAGGACCTCTTACTGCCCTTGTGAATCCCAAATGCTCCATCTCTCACTGAGCCTGTGCATGCAGTGAGCCTGAGTCATCCCGCCCTGCCTCCTCCGCTCTTTCTCTGCTGACGGTTCACCTGAGGTAAGGTGGTCACCAAGGGTGCCTTTGTCAAGTTGAGTGGGCCTAGCTGGTGAGTGCCAATGCCAGAAGGAGAGGGCAGGCAAGGACAGTTCTGAGCAGCAAGCCCTGGCCAGACCAGCTCCCATCACTCACTTGATTGGGAAAGGGTGTCTTTCACAAGTCTTCTCACATACCCGGCCCTCGTCTGGAAAGTTCGGGATGGAATCAATGAGAAGATATCTATGGGAACAAGTTCAATACACTCATAACGACCACAGAGTCAGACATGTTTGCTGGCTGACAACACTGGATGGGCAGCAGATGTGAGTGAGGACACATGTCAGCTCAGCTTGCCACACCTTAGCACCTGGCCTCCATCACATGGCCTTACCTGCACCATATCTTCCTTCCCCTTAACCTCTTACATTAGGTGGGGTAGACCTGCCCTTTCTAGTGTATTCAGAAAAGAGGGCTGGAAGGCTCAAGGACATTTGTCCAGTTCCCCAGGGGCAGGAGAACTTAGGGATTTAGTGAGGCTGTGCTCTCAGAAGGGCTGTAGGGAAAGCAGGACAGTCCAAGGAAGGAGCTGAGCAAGAATGTGTGCTCAGATGGAGGCCAGCCTTGTCTGGATCCCTTGGGAAGCTCTGAAGCACTAAGGACATCACCAGGTTACCCCCCTGCTTATGGTTGCAAACTAAAAGGGGAGAAAGAAAACCTAGCTTCCCTGAGAAAGGGGCTCCTATGTGGCTGGAGACAATCTTCTGGAAAAGCAAATAAGACACAGAGTGCTGAGGAACAAATTCTAGCCCAGCAAAGAAGATTGGGCAGGGCACTGAAAGTGCCCACTTCTGCATGACCCGTGAGCCTGTAGTTGCTCTGACTAGAATGAATTGCCTAGGGGAAGCCATGGACCCACCATGCATAGTTTTTGTCCATCAAGTTACAAACATTCTTGTGTTTGGTTAAGGCCATGGCATGCATTACCCAAGTGTCGGCAGCTGGTGGGCAACAGAGTTGTTTCCTAGGGCTTGCCATTACAGAGACTGAAACGGAGTAGTGAAACAACAGAAACATATTGTCTCACCATCCTGGAGGCCGGAAGTCCCTGATCAAGGTGTCAGCAGCGTCACGCTCCCTCTGAAGCCTATAGGGAAAGCATTCTTCCTTGCCCCTTCCAGCTTCTGGTAGCCCCGGATATTGCTTGTCATGACACAATGTAACTCCAGTCTTGACAGGACACACTCCCTATGTGTGTGTCTCTAAATTTCCCTCTTTGATTAGGACAGGGGTCATATCGGATTAGGAACCCACCCAACTCCAGTATGAACTCATCATATCTATATCCTTGACAGGTTTATTTCTAAATAAAGCCACAGCAGGAGGTCCTGAGAGTTAGTATTTTGACATATGAACTTATCAGGGAGGGGGACACAGTTCAACCCCTACCAGGTAAGAGGTTCATCTAAGAGTTTAGACTAGTCTGGAGCTGCTCCAACTATATCACACTTCTACCTCTAGTCTGGTTACTTTTACGGGACCCATTATTTGATTATAACCCTGTATTTAACTTATATCACAATTAACTTAGCCATGGCAATTCCAAGAGAGGGCCCAAACCAGTCCCTCCTCTGTGTAATAGCAGGCCGATTCCTAGTGTGGATGCAATGTATTGGTTTCTCTCATCTGTAACTTCTGCCTTGGTTTGGCCACTGTCTGGTCAAAACATAAGGCAGAAAAACCATCTCCATGTAGATAAAGAAGTTTGCATTCTTGGAGGAGGGGAAGCAGAGGAAATGAGCCACCGGCAACACTTTATGGGCAAAATGTTTGTTTTAGCATTCACTATGAGATAGATATATACAATAGTTATTAAGGAAAATTCTGAAATTTGAAAGATAGCAGAGAGAAGTGGGTTTTGACTCCAGTATGTTGGATATCAAGAGAAAGGGAGTATAGACATGAATCATAATTGTTCCTGGCTATAATCAAAAGGTCAAATGAAGTCACTGGAGGCACACCTGTGCCGAGGTATACCATTAAAACTTCCATTCTTGATAGAAATTCTAGGAAGGTAAAAGATCATCAACTAAACCCTTAGGAACAAGGGCAACAGATTTTGAATGAGTCACTACTAGATAAATAAGGAGAAGATAATGTGTGCACATGAGGGTCATTAAAGGAAGGAGCTGAGAGGTGCGTGGATGGGCAAAGAAATGAAGATCCCACCACCACTACCATTGCGACTAAAAGATGCCTGTGTCTCCAGCAGCTTTTGCATGGTCCCTCTCTCCAGCCACATGTTTTTCCTGACCCCACATTTAGGTTCTGAACATCCCACGCTGCTTTCTGGGCCAGAGACTTGCTTCATTATCAAGGTGATGTCATGGGCTCCTGGCAATCAGGTCACCTATTAGCTTCTCTTGCCTTTCTTGAACTTCCTGACCCATCACTTGGCCCTGACCTCTGGAAACAGTGTTCACCTTGCTCCCACTTGCTTGCCCAACCTACAGCTGCCTGAGCTAACCTATGCCCTTTGATCTGCCACCCTATGTTCTTGAAACACCACAGACTGGTTATAAGCTCTACCTGTTATCAAGTTTTGTATGCCTTTTTCATTAAGCAGTTTTCTTTAATCCAATATTTATTTTGTGCCATGCTGCATGAGATTGGATAACACTGGGCTAGCATTTCTTTTAAATTTTGTTTTCAAAACTGGGCTTGGGACACCTGGGTGGCTCAGTCAGTTAAGTGTCTGCCTTTGGCTCAGGTCATGATCCTGAGGTCCTGGGACTGAGCTCCACATCAGGCTCCCTGCTCAGTGGGGAGTCTTCTTGCCCCTCTCCCACTGCCTCTCTCCCCTCAGCTCATGCTCATGCTTTTTCTCTCTAATAAAATCATGGAAAAAAAAAAACAAACAGAAAATTGGACTTACAGCAGAATATCCACGCATGTAGGAATAAGTGTCACATACTACCTCTTTAAGACTTCACATAATAGTCCTATGAAGTACCATCTCATGTATGTATCCACACCTGTAATTACTATACCAAATTATGTTTTATAGGTGGGGTAGATTTGTTTCACTGATGGTCCTAATCCTCACCCTTCCCTGAGTCTGTGTCCTTTGTAACCTTGAAGTGCCCTCCCACTCTGACTCCGGACCGGCCAAGTTCCTTGATGTGGCCAATAGGATGTTGACAGACATGTTGCAAAGGCCTGAAAAAACACTTGCGTGTGTCCACTCTCACTCTTACTGCTCTGCCACTGCTATTGGAATACTCCTGGGGTAAGATGGAGGGTGAGGCACAGAAAGGATATGGGTTGGCATCACTGCTGGAGCCATCCTAGATCAGATACCCGCAAATCTCCCAACCTATGGGCAAGTCCAGCTGTGGGCAAGACCAGAAGAACCACCTAGCTAATCTTGCAGACTGAACGCATCTCATTCAGTGCCACAGGTTTTAGGTGGCTTGTTATTGACACAATAGCTTGCAAAGTATCTTATCATACATAATCTCATTCCATGGCAATAAGTCTGCTTGATACCACAGATCTTGTCTATGTGGGTCACTGATGTTTCCTAAATACTGAGAACAGTGCCTGGTATATAGGTTTTCAATCAACATTTACCAAACTGATGAATGAATAAATGAATAAAAATAATAAAGATAATGGTAATAACAATATTAGATACAATTAACTTAAATTCTTTTATGTACAAAGCACTCTACTAGGTGCTTAATCAGCTGTTTCATTTCATTCTTTTGCCAACCCTGAAAAGTCACTATTATTTATCTAGTTCTAAAGAGGAGAGAATTAAGGTTTAAAGCAATTGAGCAATCTGTTTAAGATCACATATCTCAAAAGTGGTGCATGCGTGGCACTAACACAGGACTATTTAAATTCAAAAATCCATGTCATTCACAGGAAATACAGAGTTCTGAATTATTAAGGCTATTTAGTCGGTATATCTAAGAGATTTTGAGTGGCTTACCCAAGTTTTTTTTTTAAAGATTTTTATTTTTTTTTTTTATTTGTCAGAGAGAGAGCGAGCGAGAGCGAGCACAGGCAGACAGAGTGAAAGGCAGAGTCAGAGGGAGAAGCAGGCTCCCCGCCGAGCAAGGAGCCTGATGTGGGACTCGATCCCAGGACGCTGGGATCATGACCTGAGCCGAAGGCAGCTGCTTAACCAACTGAGCCACCCAGGCGTCCCCTTACCCAAGTTTTAAAACAAGAAAATTACAGTTGAGCCTAGAACCTTCTCTATGTCTACTTGCTTTTCAATAATCACAAAATTTGGAGCCCAGTGAGCACAATTCTAAGGACCGCCACACAAATATGGAGTCATCCTCTGATAATTTGGTTGTAAAATCAGAAGTAAGATTAAGGAAATAAGAAATATACAAAGTAGTTTTAATAAAGTTCCTATATACTTAAGCAGGACATGGATATAAAACCTAAATGATACTGTTTAAAAAAAAAAAAAGTAACAAAAGAGATATGAAGAAATGGATCCCTGCGGAAGTGAGAATGTATGTCTACTCTCCTTTTTACATTAACATGAGGGAAATTTTATTTTTTTTTAATTTTTAAATTTTTTTATAAACATATAATGTATTATTAGCCCCAGGGGTACAGGTCTGTAAATTGCCAGGTTTACACACTTCACAACACTCACCATAGCACATACCCTCCCCACCGTCCATAACCCAGCCACCCTCTCCCTACCCCCCTCCCCCAGGCCACCCAATATGAGGGAAATTTTAAAGAGTATAAATCATCAACAGCATTAGAACCCACAAGAATTAAAAAGGTCAAGAAGTATAGAAGGTTTCTTCAGGAAAACAGAACTAATAGAATGTGTGTGTTATGTGTGTGTGTGAGAGAGAGAGAGAGAGAACTGGCTCATGAAATCCTGGGAGTCTGCTATATAAGCCAGCAGAAAGAACCTCAAGAAAAGAATGAAAAATCCACCATCACTGTAGAATATTTTATATTATTTTATATTTATATTCCCTCAAAAATTATAGATCTACCAAAAAAAAAAGGTAAATAAATACATTTGAATAGCATAATTAATGTTTCATCTAATGGACAGAGAAAACATTCTGTTTTCAAAACTGGAAGCATACATATTTTTCCAGCCACAGAAGGAACACTGATGAAAAATGACCATGTGCTACCCCTTTCTTTAAAGGACCAGACAATAAATATTTTAGGCTTGGTAGGCCATACAGTCTCTATCTGAGGTCTCATCTCAGCCAGGGGAGTGAAAGAAGCAACTGACAAGATGCAAAGGAATCAGCATGGCTGTATTCCATTAAAACTTGACTTACAAAACAGGTGGCATGAAAAACAATTTGTTATAGCCTAGTAATAGTCAACATTTTATTCTCTATGACCCAGTGAGTTAACTTTGTAACAAAGACACCCAAATTTCAGAACAAAATTTATTCTGAATAAAAATTAATTTTTTGTTTACAAAATTGTCATACAAATAGCATGGAGGGGTGGTGACTAACCCACAGTCGTGTAGAGAAAGAGTAAAATTTGCTACATGGAGATTTTCATGGATTAGGCCAAGAAGAAGGAAACATCATTTGTTTATCCTCATTGCCACAACTCAGTCAAAGGCCCTGTCTAACTGTAAGAGAATCTAAAATAAGAGAGTCTGGGGATGCCTGGGTGGCTCAGTCAGTTTAGCCACTCAGGTCATGATCCCAGGGTCCTGGGATCGAGTCCCGCATTGGGCTCCTTCTTCAGTGGGGAGCCTGTTTCTCTCTCTGCCTCTGCCTGCCACTCTGCCTGCTTACGTTCTCTCTCTTTCTCTCTCTCTCTCTGACAAATAAATAAACAAAAATCTTTCAAAAAAAAAAGATAAAATAAAAGTCTGTAGTCAGAAGAAGAACCAAAGAACAGAGATATTGATGAACACTAGCAAATTCTATTCCCAGCAGTCCCATTTCTAGCCATCTACCATGCCTGCCAAACTTTTGCGTAAGTGCACTATTATATCTATAATGGCAATTTATAGTATCATTGTTCTTGATGACAAAAACAACAGGAGACATTCCAAATGGCCATCAATAATAGAATAGGACAAATTCATAATAAAAGAGAGAGTAGGAATAATTTTAGAAGCAGGTTGCTTGAAAAGGCAAAAGGAGGGAACAAAGGATGGTCTAAGATAGGAGCAGGAACACCTCATGTATCAGAGTATATGAGTGGAAAAGCAAATGGATGGGCAAATTTCACATTTAGAAGATATCATTCTCACTAGAACACACCTAATTTCTCTGTGAAATATGAGGCAACCTCATAAGCTAAGATGTAATGAGAAGGGAGTGTTGAGAAGATGTGAAATAGTCACCTCTGAGAGTTGGAAACTCAGTGTAGTAGGGATGTAGAGTAGAGTTGTCTGGAAGAACTGAGAGCCTGTTCCAGATTTGCGGTCATAGTTGAAGTGAGTCCAGATGACTGTGCTGTTCCATATGCTCCGGCCATGTTCAGCTGCTTGAGTGCAAGGAGGGGATGAATGGACAATTGGGCTGAACCAGTGTGGAGTTCGCAGGGGAACATGATGAAGGGGAGTGAATAAGACTGTGGAGGGTGTTTTCCCGGGAAAAATTCTAATTCTATGCCATGCAATCTAAGTTGAAGAGAGAAGAAACCGAAGGGGGTCACAGATAATGAAAAATGGCAAATGGAAAGAAGCCCAGAGGAGAGTAAGATGGGAGGGTAAAGGCTGGTGCCCAGAATATGAATGATTGGAAACTGAGCTTTCAGAAGGGCTGCTGTTACTGTTGGTGCCCAGGTCTAGAGAATCACCTGGATGGGCATCTGAGGACGGATGAAGGAAGAGACCACTGCATAAGAGAGGTCAAGGAACCGAGAAGGTCATATGTCAGAGGGATCACCTGTGTCAAGATCTGGCACCAAAATTAATAACAAGAGGAATAACAGAGAGGGAGACAGTGATCCGGGAGCTGAAATCGGAAATGAGTAAAACAGTATGGCCTCAGGGGCAGAATATCGCTACATATATATCCAATCAAGGATTCCTACCCAGACTATATAAATAATTCCTATACATCAATTTATCAGAGAAAAATAAGCCAATATAAAAATGAGCAAAGGTGGGTGCCTGGGTGGCTCGGAGGGTTGGGCCTCTGCCTTCGGCTCAGGTCATGATCTCAGGGTCCTGGGATTGAGTCCCGCATCGGCCTCTCTGCTCAGCAGGGAGCCAGCTTCCTCTTCCCTCTCTCTCTGCCTGCCTCTCTGCCTGCTTGTGATCTCTCTCTCTCTCTCTGTCAAATAAATAAAACAAACTCTTTTTTAAAAATGCAACTTTTAAAAAATGAGCAAAGGCTATGAATAGGTAGTTCACAAAAGAAGAAATAACTTTACTCAATAAACACATGAAAAAGATGTTGTGTTTTCTTACAATAGTAAAATGCAAATTAAAATAAGATCACTTTTTTAACTCCTTGGTTAGCAAAAGAAGAAGAAGAAGGAGAAGGAGAAGGAGAAGGAGGAGGAGGAGGAGGAGGAGGAGGAGGAGGAGGAGGAGGAGGAGGAGGAGGAGGAGAGAAGAAGAAGAAGAAGAAGAAGAAGAAGAAGAAGAAGAAGAAGAAGAAAGAAGAAAGAAGAAAGAAGAAAGAAGGAAGAAGGAAGAAGGAAGAAGGAAGAAGGAAGAAGGAAGAAGAAAGAAGAAGAAGAAGAAGAAAAAGAGGAGGAGGAGGTGGAGGAAGAAGGGGAGGGGAGGAGGAAGAAGAAGAAGGAGGAGGAGGAGGAGGAGAAGTATTAGTAAAGAAATTGGATCTATCCAAATTGAACTGGTGGTGAAGAAATTGGTACTCAAACACTTTTAAGGTAAGTGAAAATGGGTGCAAACGTTTTAGAAAACCTATTACATGGTTTTCATCAAAATTTTAAGTGGGTATACACTTACCAACAATGGAAATGTTTCTCACTATAATACTCACATATGTAAACACATACATAGATACATGGTTATTTGTAATTGTAAAAACCTGGAAATAATCCAAATGTCCAAAAAAATTTCTTCCTGGGATCACCTTGCAAATAAGCTATTTGCCTTCATTTCGTTGGCCAGGGGGTCTAAGTCTGGAAGCACCCACAGTCAGAATCCCTGCAAAATGACTTAACTCCCCCTTCTGTTTTATTCAGGAAGACTGGCAGTAATACTATCCAACTACCACTTTTCCTTTTTCACTTGGGGTGCTGAGAAATAGAATTCCTCTGTTCTCTGACAAATATTTTATATATAAACTAAGATGCAAAACTTTTCATCACACAGGAACAGTCTATGACTTAATTTCCTCCCTTAATTCTGACTTACAAATTATTTCTTCAGGAGAGAATGGGCTCAGCTTTGTTAGGCCATACTTTCCTAGTGAGTGTTATCAAGTCCATGTGTTTACAGATTTAGGAAATATTTTCACATAACAAACAAGCAGACCTTGGCCTTCTGAGGTGGTATTATGTGAAGTTTCTAAGCTATAGTGGGCCACTTAAGCAATAAGTGGGAAGCTAACTTTCTTTCCTAATAAAGACAGGACAATTGAAATTCTGGAGGAGGTCTGTCTTAGTAATTCAGGCTGCTACAACAAAATACCATAGACTGGGTGTCGTAAATAAAAGACATTTATTTCTCACATTTCTGGAAGCTAGGAAGTCCAGTTTCCAGATTTAGTTCTTAGTGAAGCCTCTCTTTATGCATTACCTAGAAGAATACCTTTTTACTGTGTCCTCACATGGCTGGGAAAGAGGGAGCTCTGGTATCTTCCTTTTATTATAAGAGAAGTAATCCCATGATAGAGGCCCTACCCTTCTGACTTCTTCTAAACCTATTACTCCTCAAAGACACCACCTTTGAGTAATGTCACATTGGAGGTTAGGACTTAACATATGAATCAGGGGTAGGGTACAAAATTGGTTTTGAACCCCATTAAACAGAAATACAGATATATTAGGGAAGTTTTTCATTTTAGGGGAGAGAGATGTCAGAGGTATCACTGAAGGAGGGACTTGTGGTGCACCTGGGTGGCTCAGCTGGTTAAGTTTCTGCCTTCAGGGCAGGTCATGATCCCAGGGTCCTGGGATTGAGCCTTTTCCCTCCCCCTGGTGCTCCCCCTGCTTATGCTCTCTCTCTCCCCCAACCTCTCTCTAATAAATAAATAATCTCAAAAAAAAAAAAAAAGAAAGAAAAAGAAGAAGAAGAAAAAGAAAAAAGGAAAAGGAAAAGAAGGAGGGACTTGTAAGTCTTCAGTGTGTAGATGGTCTTTAAAGTCATATGACTGACTCTATGGTCTATAAGAGAGTGAATGCAAATAGAGAAGACAAATGAGGACTGAGCCCCTGTAATTGCAACCCTAAGAAGTCAGAGAGATGCAGAAGAACCAGCATGGGAAATGAGAAGGAGCAACAATTAAGAGATAAAATGTCAGAGCATAGTGTCCTGCCAATCGAGTGAAGAATGGTGTCAAATGATGTTGATCGGTCCAGTAAGATGAAGACTAAGAATCTAACCATTGGTTTTTAGCAACTGTTGTGATTGGAGATTGCTTGTCATTTATGACCCTGACATGAGTAGATTTTGTGGAATAGTAAAGGTGAAAAACTGGATGGAGTATATTTAAGAAAGAACAGGAGAGGAACTGGACACTTCAAATGTAAGCAACACTTAAGAGAATTTTCTTCAGGGGCACCTGGGTGGCTCAGTCATTAAATGTTTGACTCCTGATTATAGCTTAGGTCATGATCTTATAGGTCATGAGACTGAGCCCCCTCTCAGGCGCAATGCTCAGCAGGGAGTTTGCTTGAAGGTTCTCTACCTCTACTCCTCTCCCCTCTCAAAAAAAAAAATTTTTTTTAAGCGGGAGGTGTGGGGGGGGTACTCCTGGGTGGTTCAGTGGGTTAAGCCTCTGCCTTCCGCTCAGGTCATGATCTCAGGGTCTTGGGATGGAGCCTGCTTTCCAGCACACCCCCTTCTACCTGCCTCTCTGCCTACTTGTGATCTCTGTCTGTCAAATAAATAAATAAATAAAATCTTTTAAAAATAGAGAGAGAGAGAGAGAGAGAGCATTTTCTTTAAAGAACAAAGAAAGTATTCAGTGGGAGAAGCAGAAACAAGAGAATGGTTTTTCTTAGGATGGAAAAAACAGTAGTATGTTTATATGCTGATTAAAACGATGAGCTGATTAAAAGAGCTGGGAACTTTGAAGAGCAATGGAGTATGATTTGTGAATAATAAGTACAGAAATGCACAGAAATAAATTAATGCAAAAGCTGGTAGGTAAGAAGATACACACGGTGGGCTGTGGAAGTTCTGTCACTTGGGAATTGAGGCTCAAGTCAATTTTATTTGAATTCCAAAGGACAAGATGGCCTCAACAGACCTCTTCATTACTTCATACATCTGATTGACATGTTAATGTAAAAATGGCGACATGTGATGATTATCAAATATCTAAAAAATAAAAGATAGTAAATTGAAGGGTTCTTCCTTAAGAAACCTCTGACAAGTAGGAAACATGGTTGTCCAGGGTGCAAATAATAAATGCCCATGTTAGCAGTGAAGGAAAAGAACTGCCTTTCAACTAATGGTGCTTAACAACTGGATAAACAGGTGGAAAAAAATATGAACCTGAATCCCTACTTCATACCGTATACAAAAATTAATTCAAGATGTGTCCTAAATTGGGTGCCTGAGTGGCTCAGTTGGTTAAGCAACTGTCTTTGGCTCAGGTCATGATCTCCAAGTCTGAAGATCAAGTCCCATGTCAGGCTTCCTGCTCAGTAAGGAGTCTGCTTCTCCCTCTGACTGTCCCCCCTTCTCTCCTGCTCTCTCTCTCCCAAATAAAATCTTTTTTAAAAAGATGTTTATAGCAGCAATGTCCACAATAGCCAAACTATGGAAAGAACCTAGATGTCCATCAACAGATGAATGGATCAAGAAGATGTGGTGTATATACACAATGGAATACTATGCAGCCATCAAAAGAAATGAAATCTTGCCATTTGCGACAACATGGATGGAACTAGAGCATATCATGCTTAGCGAAATAAGTCAAGCGGAGAAAGACAACTATCATATGATCTCCCTGATATGAGGAAGTGGTGATGCAACATGGGGGCTTAAGTGAGTAGAAGAAGAATCAATGAAACAAGATGGGATTGGGAGAGAGACAAACCATAAGTGACTCTTAATCTCACAAAACAAACTGAGGGTTGCTGGGGGGAGGGGGTTTGGGAGAAGGGGGTGGGATTATGGACATTGGGGAGGGTATGTGCTTTGGTGAGTGCTGTGAAGTGTGTAAACCTGGTGATTCACAGACCTGTACCTCTGGGGATAAAAATATATGTTTATAAAAAATTAAAAATTAAAAAAAAAAAGATGTGTCATAAGTCTAAATATAAAAGTCACAATTGTAATATCTCCTGTATTGAAAATGTTGGAACATACCTTAAACTGAATGCAGACAAAGATATCTTAGGACATACAAATCATTAATAATAAAAATGTGATAACTGGATTTCAAAGCTACTAACTTTATCTAAAGACACCATTAAGAAAATAAAAAGGCAAACCATAAACTGGGAGAAAATAACTATAATACACATATCTGGCAAGCAACTTGTACTTGGAATGTATAACGAACTTCTACAAATCAAGAATAAAATGGCAAAATATCTAATTTTTAAAATGAGCAAAAGGCTTGAATAAACACTGCACAAAAGTTGATATATGAATGGCCAACAAGCACATGATTAAGTGCCCAACAAAACTAGGGAATTCTAATTGAAGTCACAATCAGATGCACATATTAGAAAGGCTAATTTAATTTAATTTTTTAGAGCAAGACAGTATGCTCAGAGGGACAGATGGAGAGAGAAATATCCAGAGAGAGAATAGAAAGGCTAAATTTAAAAAGGGCAATGCCATTGTTTGGTGAGGAGATGGAGCCTTTGGAACCATCACACCTTGCCAATGGGAGTGTAGAACAATACAAGAACTTCAAAAAACTGGAGTTTCTTATAAAGGTGAAACATATTTCTACCCTATAACCTCACAATTTCACTCCTCAATATTTATCCAATGTAAAGGAAAACAATACACCCCCCACAAAACTTATACAAGAATATCCATAGCAGCTTTATTTGTAAATACCACAAAATGGAAACAATCCAATGTCCATCAACAGGAAAATGGACTTAAAAAACTACTGAAAAATGCAACAACATTAATGAATCTTAAAAACACTATGTTGATGGGACGCCTGGGTGGCTCAGTTGGTTAAGCCTCTGCCTTCGGCTCAAGTCATAATCCCAGGGTCCTGGGATGGAGTCCCACATCGGGCTCCTTGCTTGGCAGGGAGCCTTTTTCTCCCTCTGCCTCTGCCTGCCTCTTTGTCTGCCTGTGCTTGCTCTCTCTCTCTCCCTCTGTCTCTGACAAATAAATAAAATCTTAAAAAAAAAACACTATGTTGATGAAAGAAGCCAGAAACAAAGGAGTATAATATATATGATTCCATTAATATGAAATTTAAGAACAAGCAAAACTAACTTATGATGATAGAAATCAGAACAGTTGTTGCCCATTGGGATTGGCAATTGTTTAGAAAGGGGCATCAGGAAACCTTCTGGGCTCATGGAAAGGTTCTATATTGTGATCAGGGTGTTGGTTACACAGATGTATATATTTGCTACAATTTGTCAAATTCTACACTTAACATCTTTTTGTTTCCCTGTATGTAAATTTTATCTCAATAAAGAAAATGTTGAATGTCCACTTGGCTTTTCTCTCTGGTTTCTTTTCTCTCTTGGCTTCATACATACCGACTATTTTGTAACCATATATCCAGGAAAACCTGATCTATAGGAGAAAAATGGTGCTCACTCTCAAAAATGCCCTCCTACCACTGGTCACTGTCTCAGTATGTTATTTATGCTTCAGCCTGAATTAATAGGCAGAAATAGGTTTGAGGCTCTCTTCATATAATTTTTCCACTGCCCATGTAAAAGATAAAAAATAGAATAGAATTTTCTTCTTTTCCATTAAATGTATATAAACAACAATGGCAGGGGCGAAGACAAAGCCTAAAGGGAGAGGACATAAATGTATGCTGGAAGAAGGAGATTTCAGGAGGCAGAGAAAGCGTGAGGCACAGTAGACATTAGCAAAGTTTCCTCATCCTAAGTTTTCCAACATTAATCTGCATTTATACAGATAAACATTAATTTCTATAAGTGACATAGACAGATTTAAGGGTTCTCAGCCTAATTTTGGCAGGGGCCAAGAGACAATATTTTCACAATAATGGACAATTTTAAAACTTCTTCACCATCGTACTAGCCATGAGGAGGAGGAGGGGGAATAACCCATGCTAATCATTAAATCCGAGTACATATACACTTAAAGGTTTGCTAAAAATATGTCACCTGAGAGGTTAAGCCCAGTATATAGGCATGGCCTGTACTCTGACCATTTTCCAAACCTTCTCAAGATAACAGGCAGATCAAGAGACCCTTCCAAACTTGAGGGCACAGGTGATAGTATTATTCCAAAGTGTAGGAATTCAAGACAGTGATAATTCTTTGAAATTCAATCTGGCATTTCCACTGGGCACTGGTTGCCCAATTTAACTTGTTCCATGTAGACCTATTTCTATAACATTTAAGATCATTTAATGATGCTTCATTTCCCTGGATCTTGGAAATGTGGCACTACACAGAGCTATTCTGTAAGAAATATCAGAATATTTATCTTGACCATCCCAAGTGGAATGATCCTAAATGAGTCAAAACACTTTATAAATTCAAGATTTTTGTTTGTAATTGTTGTTGCTTGCCATGATGATCACTATTGTACATCCTGGAAATCACGGAAGGCAAGAAATTTCTGCCTAGAAGCTATGTGACTCAAAGAAAGCAAAGGCCTAAATCTTTGACTCTTTTCCTTTTGTAAGTCACAGAGATATACCTTAAACAAAAACATTCATTTTGTTTAAAGCAGATATTCCAAATACCACACAGGTCACTACTCCTTACTTTTGTGCCCATCACAGACCTCACTAATCAAGCATGGCATTTTTTTTTTTCCTCTCCTGCCTAAGCATGGCACCAGAATCCTTCTCAGTGTGGCCAAGCACCAACCAGTAAAAATCAGCTCATGAATATACACCCATTTGCCATCCCAGGTCTGGACTTTTCCCAAATGCTCTCTCTACTTTATGGTGTGTCTCCATCATCTCTTCCCTAAATAAAGCAGACCCAGCAGTAGAGCACCTGGAACTCTGGGGCCTTTAATAGGTAAGGCAAAGGAAGCTCAGAAAGTTTATGTTCTAAAGCCAGGACCACAGTTCAGCTCCCATACTAACGCTCTTCACTCTTTCTCCCCAACTCCATGCCTCCTCCAGACACTTCTAAGACTCCTGTTTCTGTGTCATCTATTTACTCTTTACACAAAGGCTTCCCTGCTTCTTGGCATTCCCAACATTTGTCTTCCTTTCATTCACCTAAAATGACACATTAGCTTTTCAAGTCCTCTTGAATGCATCTCTTTCGCTCCTTCTTTCTTTGCTCTGTTTCAAGCTCACCTGTGCTCTGTGCATAATCCTAATTATCCAAACACTGGTGCCTCCCCTACAACAAAAATCTGCATTAACCCCATCTTTTCTAGTGAGAACTTCAATCAAAATAAGTCTGCTCATGCTTGTCATCATATCCTGCTTAGGTGTTTAAACAAGGCAAACTCTACACTTAGTTAAAATAATCAGAGAAAAGCATTGAGTAGATGGGAACTTCAAAAGTTCATGGCATCCATCCCCCCTGCCTCATGCTGTATGATACCCAGACCATGCCAGAAGGAGGCTTCTTTGAAGATAAGGAATAAAAAAGACAAAACATCTGCATAATGAACTATGTGATACATTTCAGCTTAGGTAGGGGGGAATTATCTGCTATTTAGGGAGAACTACACCACCATTGTAAAGAATGCACTAAAACTAGGAGATCTGCAGAAATTGTAATATACAAAATGGGTACACTCCATAGTTTCAACAGGAATCCACTTAGTAAGGGATGATACTTTATATAATTCTTTAGGCTGCCTATCATTACAACTGGACTGCTCAACAATTAACTTCAACCGGACCTCCTTTCTCCTAGCACCACCCCTGTAGCCCACCATTGGGCTCTAAGAACTATGAGTGTCGGGAACGTGTCTGCTTTGTTCATTATTGTACCTTCACCTGGCATATGCCTGCAAAGAGTTGACATATAATTAATATTTGTTAGATGAATGAGTGTTACTAGTATCACAGCCCCTTGATTGTGTCCAAAATAATGTACCCATTCATTCTCTAAATTGTACTCACACTGTGCTAGGCACTGTATTGCTTAATGGGAACACTGTGGTAATTAGAACAGAAACTCTGTCCTCAAGGACTTTTCAATCCAGAACTAGTGAGAAGCACTGATTTTAGTGTGAGATGATTAAAGGACTTGAAAGAATAATGAGATGCCATAAAACACCAAAGAGGAACACCTAACCTAGCTTGGGCCTCGGAAGGAAGGAGCATCTAACAGAGACACAAAACAAGGTAAGAATTCACCAGAAAAAGAGAAGAAGGTGAAGCAGAAGGACCAGCACAGTACAAAAGCTAGGAGGCAAATGTATCCTCATCCACTTTGCAGCAAGCTTCTACTGAGCATGCTTTGGCTAATGATGTCATAGATACAAAGCAGAGAAGGAAGGCAGTCCTTGCTTTTATCCGTAGTAGAGGAAAAAGACAAGTAAAAATTACAGTGTGTGCCCCACTGGGGAAAATATGGATGTTCTGGGATGCCCAGAGCTTCTAATCCAGACTTGTGAGGACATGAGAGCTCTCCTGTATTGAGTTGAGGCACAGAACGAGGGCAAGGTTATCCAAGAGAATGGAGTAAAGACTTAGCAAGATATAGGTTCAGAGGAGGACAGATCACAGAGGATTCTGTAGATTACACTGCATTCACTAAGGCTGGAGCAAAGCATGGAAGGAAGTGGGAACTAGGGAAAGACTGTGGACAGGCTTTAGCTAAGTCCATTGTAAAGGCCCTAGAGAGCACGCTAAGGATTCAGAGTGTACCTCTTCACACTACTATTCAGAAACTGGATTGTAATCCAAGGGATAGGAGATTGTAGTGCTGTTATGAAAAAAACAGCAAGTCGAATCCCTGCTTCACCGCTCCCAGGCTGCATATGACACATGGTTCTGGACAAGTTTGTTAATTTCTCGGTTTTGTTTTCTCACATGCAAATTGAAGATGATAGCAATTCTTTTGTAACATTGTCTTGAGTGTTAATGGAAATGATTAAGAAGATCACTTACAACTACCACAACTGAACCAGGAAGAAATAGAAAGCCTGAACAGACCCATAACCAGTAAGGAGATTGAAACAGTCATTAAAAATCTCCAAACAAACAAAAGCCCAGGGCCAGACGGCTTCCCAGGGGAATTCTATGAAACATTTAAAGAAGAACTAATTCCTATTCTCCTGAAACTGTTCCAAAAAATAGAAATGGAAGGAAAACTTCCAAACTCATTTTATGAGGCCAGCATCACCTTGATCCCAAAACCAGACAAGGATCCCATCAAAAAAGAGAGCTATAGACCAATATCCTTGATGAACACAGATGCGAAAATACTCAACAAAATACTAGCCAATAGGATTCAACAGTACATTAAAAGGATTATTCACCACGACCAAGTGGGATTTATTCCAGGGCTGCAAGGTTGGTTCAACATCCGCAAATCAGTCAATGTGATACAGCACATCAATAAAAGAAAGAACAAGAACCAAATGATACTCTCAATAGATGCTGAAAAAGCATTTGACAAAGTACAGCATCCCTTCCTGATCAAAACTCTTCAAAGTGTAGGGATAGAGGGCACATACCTCAATATCATCAAAGCCATCTATGAAAAACCCACCGCAAATATCATTCTCAATGGAGAAAAACTGAAAGCTTTTCCGCTGATGTCAGGAACACGGCAGGGATGTCCATTATCACCACTGCTATTCAACATAGTACTAGAGGTCCTAGCCTCAGCAATCAGACAACAAAAGGAAATTAAAGGCATCCAAATCGGCAAAGAAGAAGTCAAATTATCACTCTTCGCAGATGATATGATACTATATGTGGAAAACCCAAAAGACTCCAATCCAAAACTGCTAGAACTTATACAGGAATTCAGTAAAGTGTCAGGATATAAAATCAATGCACAGAAATCAGTTGCATTTCTCTACACCAACAGCAAGACAGAAGAAAGAGAAATTAAGGAGTCAATCCCATTTACAATTGCACCCAAAACCATAAGATACCTAGGAATAAACCTAATCAAAGAGGCTAAGAATCTATACTCAGAAAACTATAAAGTACTCATGAAAGAAATTGAGGAAGACACAAAGAAATGGAAAAATGTTCCATGCTCCTGGATTGGAAGAATAAATATTGTGAAAATGTCTATGCTACCTAAAGCAATCTACACATTTAATGCAATTCCTATCAAAGTACCATCCATCTTTTTCAAAGAAATGGAACAAATAATTCTAAAATTTATATGGAACCAGAAAAGACCTCGAATAGCCAAAGGGATATTGAAAAAGAAAGCCAATGTTGGTGGCATCACAATTCCGGACTTCAAGCTCTATTACAAAGCTGTCATCATCAAGACAGCATGGTACTGGCACAATAACAGACACATAGATCAATGGAACAGAATAGAGAGCCCAGAAATAGACCCTCAACTCTACAGTCAACTAATCTTTGACAAAGCAGGAAAGAATGTCCAATGGAAAAAAGACAGCCTCTTCAATAAATGGTGCTGGGAAAATTGGACAGCCACATGCAGAAAAATGAAATTGGACCATTTCCTTACACCACACACAAAAATAGACTCAAAATGGATGAAGGACCTCAATGTGAGAAAGGAATCCATCAAAATCCTTGAGGAGAACACAGGCAGCAACCTCTTCGACCTCAGCCGCAGCAACATCTTCCTAGGAACATCGCCAAAGGCAAGGGAAGCAAGGGCAAAAATGAACTATTGGGATTTCATCAAGATCAAACACTTTTGCACAGCAAAGGAAACAGTTAACAAAATCAAAAGACAACTGACAGAATGGGAGAAGATATTTGCAAATGACATATCAGATAAAGGACTAGTGTCCAAAATCTATAAAGAACTTAGCAAACTCAACACCCAAAGAACAAATAATCCAATCAAGAAATGGGCAGAGGACATGAACAGACATTTCTGCAAAGAAGACATCCAGATGGCCAACAGACACATGAAAAAGTGCTCCATATCACTCGGCATCAGAGAAATACAAATCAAAACCACAATGAGATATCACCTCACACCAGTCAGAATGGCTAAAATCAACAAGTCAGGAAATGACAGATGCTGGCGAGGATGCGGAGAAAGGGGAAACCTCCTACACTGTTGGTGGGAATGCAAGCTGGTGCAACCACTCTGGAAAACGGCATGGAGGTTCCTCAAAATGTTGAAAATAGAACTGCCCTATGACCCAGCAATTGCACTATTGGGTATTTACCCTAAAGATACAAACGTAGTGATCCAAAGGGGCACGTGCACCCGAATGTTTATAGCAGCAATATCCACAATAGCCAAACTATGGAAAGAACCTAAATGTCCATCAACAGATGAATGGATCAAGAAGATGTGGTATATATACACAATGGAATACTATGCAGCCATCAAAAGAAATGAAATCTTGCCATTTGCGACAACATGGATGGAACTAGAGCATATCATGCTTAGCAAAATAAGTCAAGCAGAGAAAGACAACTATCATATGATCTCCCTGATATGAGGAAGTGGTGATGCAACATGGGGGCTTAAGTGGGTAGGAGAAGAATAAATGAAACAAGATGGGATTGGAGGGAGACAAACCATAAGTGACTCTTAATTTCACAAAACAAACAGGGTTGCTGGGGGGAGGGGGTTTAGGAGAAGGGGGTAGGTTTATGGACATTGGGGAGGGTATGTGCTTTGGTGAGTGCTGTGAAGTGTGTAAACCTGGTGATTCACAGACCTGTACCCCTGGGGATAAAAATATATGTTCATAAAAAATAAAAAATTATAAAAAAAAAAAGAAGAGCACTTACCTTGGTAGATAGACAGTTCTTTTCTTCCTCCTACTTGCTGTTTGCACCAAGACCTCCTGCTTCCTAAGCTTTTCTCAAAGGGTCATTTATCATCTCAACCTTTTCTCTTTCAGTACTCTGGAGAATCTAGTGTCTCCCCAGCGCCCATCACGACACAGTAGCCACACGGGCATGTGCCAGGACTATCATTAGCCCTAAGATGAGCTCTCATCTATAAAACTGTTGGTGGGGATGGGAGGGAAAATAAAAAACACAGGGTTGTCGATTATGAGTTATGGAGACACTTTCACAGGAGTTCATACTTCCCCTGCTGCAGCTGAGTAAGATTACAGGAAGTACAATGGCATCTTTTTAGGGGAGGGGGTCTCTCTCTTCATAGCATCTAGTGTGCCTTTACTGGTCAAAAAGCACCAACGTCCTCACCAAGAAAATTGAGCCAGACAAGACACAGCTTTTTCTCTTTAATAATATGGTCCACTGATGGAGTCAGCCAATCCCACTGAAAGAGTGGAAGGCAGCAGCCTATGCCTCTTCTGTCTGGTAGGATATAGAAGTAGGAATGTGAGGGATATGGAGGCAGAAAAAGGTTGATTCTCACTTAGGTCCCTTCCAACCTGTTCAACCTTGGGCAAGTCGCTGAAACTCTTCAACCCAGGTTCCTTGGCAAAAAATACATTGACTAACAGAAACACCTTGCCAGCTTATGGTGAGAAATAACTGAAATAACGTTAAGTATAAGACTTACATACCTTGCTGCTATTTATAATATTAAGAGGTTGGATTAGAAATTGAGGAGAGATGGTAAAAAAAAAAAAAAAAAAAAAAAAGCTCCGACATGCTATCAAGTGCCATACACAACATAAAATGTAATCAAGTGTGCTTGATTATAAAAATAATGCATCAGGAGCACCTGGGTGGCTCAGTGGGTTAAAGCCTCTGCCTTCGGGTTCAGGTCATGATCTCAGGCTCCTGGGATCAAGCCCCACATTGGGCTCTCTGCTCAGTGGGGAGTCTGCTTCCCTGACCCCCCCCACCCACCTCTGCCTGCCTCCCTGCCTACTTGTAATCTCTGTCTGTCGAATAAACAAATGAAAATATTTTTTAAAAATTTTTAAAAAATAAAAATAAATTAAAATGCATCAGAAAAAACAAATGAAATTCTGCTCACTGTCACCTCATTTTTCCTTCTCTAGGTGGGAAGAAGGCCTTGAAAATGCAAAGGTACCCCATAGCTAGGTGCATATGAGAAAATCTTTCCCAAAAGGAATTTTGTTTTAACTGATTGAAAGAGGAGAACTTTTTAAAATTGTGTAGACTCCAGGGAATAAAATAATATTCAGGCTTCATTCAGAGAGCACTACAGAAGCAGTGTCTGGTTTTTGTGGAAGTTTTTATGTGATCTTAGGGCACACTTATCACTAATTTGGGCCCAACCACTTACTATCAGCTCTTAGTTAGTTCCTAAGAATAAGCTACCTACTGAATCACTCAGCCCAGAATTCTTGCTCCCAGAATGTCTAGGGGAAGGACGAATGCTCTGTCCATTTACAAGTTCTGAAATTATGGCTTCCCTGATCAAGTTAAGAAAACCACATTTCCTTCTCAACTATATAGCCCACATTTCACAGATTGAGAACCACCCATGGAACTTTTCCAGCACAAAAAGGGGAAACAAGTTTTGTTTTCTGTTGGAGTATTGGCACCATTGAAATCAGACTTGGAACATGCAATCTCAAGAGCCTCTTCATCATTATCTAGAACACAGTTATGGATACTCTATTAATACATCTTCTGAGGGACAACACATGGCAGGATCTAAGTGTGTCAAAATGTGATCTCAACCCTACCAGAAAATGCAGTCAGGAATAACTTTTCAAAATCAATGATCTCGCCATTTCTGCATTCTTTGTTTTGGCCCTGTTGTTAATAGATTTGCTAAAACACTGATGATTCTTTCCATATTTTAAGGTAAATATAGAAATAAAAATTGAGAAGAGCCTGGGGCTAATAATATATTATCTGTTAATAAAAAATTAAAATTTTTTAAAAATTGAGAAGAGAACTTGCTTTAAAAGGAAAAGAAGAGGGGCTCCTGGGTGGCTCAGTGGGTTAAAGCCTCTGCCTTCGGCTCAGGTCATGGTCCCAGGGTCCTGGGATTGACCCCCACACTGAGCTCTCTGCTCAGCGGGTAGCCTGCTTCCTCCTCTCTCTCTTTCTCTCTCTCTGCCTACCTCTCCACCTACTTGTGATCTCTGTCTGCCAAATAAATAAATAAAATCTTAAAAAAAAAAAGGAAAAGAAGATATCCTTATTTGCAAACTCACTCCTGTCCACTCAATGTCTTTTCAATTTCTCTCACTGTCTTTTGATCTTTCAACGAATAGGATTCCATCTCTTGTTCCCAACTCAATTCTTCTCCCCACAGCCACCACCTCTCCCCTAACAGCCACACCAACACTCCTGAGACAGAGAACTCAGGTCTACCCTTGCCCCCTGTCTCTCATTTCTCAGCCCCACCTTTAACTTGTCTAGGTAACTTTACTTATCTCTATCAGGCAAGTCCCACCTTAAAACCAAATTCTACTCAGATAAATCAACTCAGTGGTATATTGGAGCCCACTTAAACTGACTCAGTAAGAGTTGATTGATAAGTCTTGGGAATTTTACAAGTTGGCTGTTAAACTCATTATTAAAAATCAAATTAACTTACAGTTTTTTGAATTATAGTAAAACAAAGACAATAAATATTCAAAATGCATGCCTTCCTTGTTAAATTATTACATTTTACTATTATATACAATCTTAAAATTATTTTCATCTGTTGCATCAGTATGGTAGAACAATTTAGCTAGCATCTTTTTCCAATTTGGTGTTCAGTGGCATCCTGTTGGGCCATAATGGGCATATACACCCTACAGAAATTGGAAGATGTTCTAAGTTTTTTTTTGTTATTTTTCTCCCAGAGACCCAGTTGTTAAACATTCACCTGCATAGCACTGCTTCAACTGAAGGTTGAACTAAAGAATCTGATTGGGTTAAGGAAAGCAACTAGGGATATTGAGACCTCCTGAGACTAGCAGCAGAAGGAAACACTACCTCTCTTAGACATGAAGGAGAAAAGTAAGGGAATAATGAGAGCAATTACCAGGGAGGATGGCCTGCCTGGGCAGAAGCTAGAGTCCTAGAGGGACCAGCTACTGACAGAGAACAGCAAGGAAGCAGAGAGAACACATGTAGTAAACACCTCTCTCTCACTCTCACCACTCTTGTTCAATATAGTATTAGAAGTCCTAGCAACAGCAATCAGACAACAAAGAGAAATAAAAGGTATCCAAATTGGCAATGAAGAAGTCAAACTCTCTCCCTTTGCAGACGATATGATACTTTATATGGAAAACCTGAAAGACTCCACCCCAAACTACTAGAACTCATACAGCAATTCAGTAATGTAGCAGGATACAAAGTCAATGTACAGAAATCAGTTGCTTTCTTATACACTAACAATGAAAATAAAGATAGGGAAATTAGAAAATCTATTCCATTTACTATAGCACCAAGAACCGTAAGATACCTGGGAATAAACCTAACCAAAGAGGTAAAGGATCTGTACACAAGGAACTACCGAACACTCATGAAAGAAATTGAAGAAGACACAGAAAGATGGAAGACCACTGCATGCTCTTGGATCAGAAGAATAAACATTGTTAAAATGTCTATAATTCCTAGAGCAATCAATACTTTCAATGCCATTCCAATCAAAATTCCACCAGTATTTTTCAAAGAGCTGGAGCAAATAATCTTAAAATTTGTATGGAATCAGAAGAGACCCCGAATTGCCAAGGAAATGTTGAAAAATAAAAACAAAACTGGGGGCATCACGTTACTTTATTTCAAGCTTTACTACAAAGCTGTGATCACCAAGACAACATGGTACTGGCATAAAAACAGACACATAGACCAGTGGAACAGAGTAGAGAGCCCAGATATGGACCCTCAACTCTATGGTCAAATAATCTTCAACAAAGCAGGAAAAATATATACAGTGGAAAAAAGACAGTCTCTTCAGTAAACGGTACTGGGAAGATTGGACAGCTATATGTAGAAGAATGAAACTTGAGCATTCTCTTACATCGTACACAAAGATAAACTCAAAATGGATAAAAGACCTCAATGTAAGACAGGAATCCATCAGAATCCTAGAGGAGAACATAGGCAGTAACCTCTTCGATATCAGCCACAGCAACTTCTTTCAAGATATGTCTCGAAGGCAAAGGAAACAAAAGTGAAAATGTACTTTTGGGACTTCATCAAGATCAAAACCTTCTGCACAGCAAAGGAAACAGTCAACAAAACAAAGAGGCAACCCACAGAATGGAAGAAGATATTTGCAAATGACAGTACAGACAAAAGGTTGATATCCAGGATCTATAAAGAACTTCTCAAACTCAACACACACAAAACAGATAATCATGTCAAAAAATGGGCAGAAGACATGAACAGGCACTTCTCCAATGAAGACATAAAAGTGGCTATCAGACACATGAAAAATTGTTCATCGCCACTAGCCATCAAAGAGATTCAAATTAAAACCACATTGAGATACCACCTTTCACCAGTTAGAATGTCAAAATTAACAAGACAGGAAACAATGTGTGTTGGAGAGGATGTGGAGAAAGGGGAACCCTCTTACACTGTTGGTGGGAATGCAAGTTGGTGCAGCCACTTTGGAGAACAGTGTGGAAATTCCTTAAGAAATAAGAAATTAAAAATAGAGCTTCCCTATGACCCTGCAATTGCGCAACTGGGTATTTACCCCCAAAGATAGAGATGTAGTGAAAAGAAGGGCCATCTGAACCCCAATGTTTATAGCAGCAATGGCCACGGTCACCAAACTGTGGAAAGAACCAAGATGCCCTTCAATGGACGAATGGATGAATACCCAACTTTTATAGCAACATGGATGGGACTGGAAGAGATTATGCTGAGTGAAGTAAGTCAAGCAGAGAGAGTCAATTATCACATGGTTTCACTTATTTGTGGAGCTTAACAAATAACATGGAGGACATAGGGAGATGGAGGGGAGAAGGGAGTTGAGGGAAATTGGAGGGGAGATGAACCGTGAGAGACTATGGACTCTAAAAAACAACCTGAGGGTTTTGAAGGGGTTGGGTAGGAGGTTGGGGGAGCCAGGTGGTGGGTATTATGGAGGGCATGTATTGCATGGAGCCCTGGGTGTGGTGCATAAACAATGCATTCTGTTACACTGAAAAGAAATTAAATTAAAAAAAATTTTAATATAAACAAACAAACAAAAAAAACCACCCCTCTTTTTCCTCCCCACTTCTGATCATATGCCACCAATTCGAACCATCAAGAATCCAGCCATCTCAGAAGCCTCGGCCCAGCAATCCACAGATATCCTACGTTAGGTTCACCAGAAAGGTCCTAGAGTCGGGATGATCCTTCAAGCATCTCTCAGATTGGAGCTTAGGGGAGGGGGAGCAGTGGGGGGGGTGGTCTTTATATCCTGGTAATGATTAGTGATTGGACACAGGCTGCTCCTGGAAGGAGGAGGCATGACCTTAGTAGAGACAATTTTCTTCAGGAGATGTAATCCCCAAAGAGAGCTGACACCTGAGGACTGTCTTCTGGCAGCAAGGGAATGAGTCTTGCATTCCTGAAATGGGTGGCATATTAGAGTATCCACCACGACAGGGGTCAGCTTTCTAGGCAAAGAAGAGAGGACAATGGATCTGGGAACAGTGGAAAGAGGAATGAGTAATAACCACACATGACTCTTCAAAACCCAGCATGTGAATCAGCCCGTCTCAGAAGCAGTGTCTGTCTCTCCTGCTCCATGTAGCTCCATAATCCTTTTTTTTTTTTTAAGATTTTATTTATTTATTTGACAGAGAGAAATCACAAGTAGATGGAGAAGCAGGCAGAGAGAGAGAGAGAGAGGGAAGCAGGCTCCCTGCTGAGCAGAGAGCCCGATGCAGGTCTCGATCCCAGGACCCTGAGATCATGACCTGAGCCAAAGGCAGCGGCTTAACCCACTGAGCCACCCAGGCGCCCAAGCTCCATAATCCTTATGCAAAACTTTATCAGGTCTCCCAGCAGACAATATGAAACCAGTCTGCTTACCAGTCTACCTCTTGTGAGCTCCGTGGCCACAGGGATTGTACCTTCTCTATCCTGATTCCCATTCTGATGATAGTTCCAAGCCAGAACTCCATAGATGCTCAGTAAAATTATTTTTTAAATGGTAAGCAATTAATAAAGCTTAACAGGCCCATCCTTCATAATAACAGAGATATCTCAGATCAAAAAAAAAAAAAAAAAAAGCTATCCAGGGGAGGAGAAACCAAACTTCTTTGTGAAAAAAAAAAAAAAAATTATCCTTATGACAACACTCTAAGGCATATTGCTTTCCACATCATCATTGCTGATATGTCCCTGGAAGGTTTCCAATTAGTTAGCAAGTCTGATTTGTATCTTCAGCCATCAACTGATTGAGTCATCAAGGTATACGGTGGGTGGGCGGAGGGAGGGAATAAATTCAGTGGAAATAATTACATCTTTAGGATGAAATGGGGTGGGAAGGAGGGAAAGTCAAGCACGAACAGTGCTGTGATGTGGCACCCACATGACAAAGATGAGTCTGAGTCCAGGCATCAGACTGCCAAAGGTTTCTTCTGAGTTTCTCCTCCAAGGAGACAGATAAGAAACAAGACATTCAAGTAGCTGGTAGGGTAGCATGCAAGTGTCTCTCTCTTATCCAGTTGGCTTGTCAACTCTGGCATCATCAGAACATGTGTGTCATCATGGTCAGCTTTGTGTCACAATGCTCCTGTCTTCCATCACCTCTGGAGTATGAATGATGCTTTTCTTCCTTCTTTCTTTTTCTTTCCTTTTCCCTTCCTTCACTCCTTCCTTCCTTCCTTCCTTTTACTTTTCTTGGCCTAATGTGAGCTAGAACATTGTTCTCCCTTATAGTCTCATATTTGGGGGGAAAAAAACCATTCAGCTGGCTTTTGGCACTACTTAAGGTTCTAGGTAATTAAATTGACTATTCCAGGTAACAATGGAATCTATTTTTTAAGATTATTTAATTATTTATTTGTCAGAGAGAGAGTGAGCAAGTGCACAAGCAGGGGAGCAGCAGCCAGAGGGAGAAGCAGATGCCCTGCCCAGCAAGGAGCCAGATGCAGGAATCCATCCCAGGGCCCTGGGGTCATGACCTGAGCTGAAGGCAGACACCCAACCAACTGAGCCCCCCAGGTGTCCCAACAATGGAATCCATTAAGTTACTTGGAACCTATATTTGCAAGGAAAGAAAGGCATCAGAAGAAGTAGAAGAAAACTGAAAATTTGAATTGATTGGTGAAATGAATAGAGAATAGGTGAAATAGAAAAATCCATATTGAAGAGTGTTTCCTACATATGTGTGATTCATTTGTGAAAGTAATAGATTTTATTACACTATCTTATATGTCATTTAATCTTCATGACAACCCTGAGAAGTAAAACCATTCTTATCACCATTTTACAGATTAAAAAACAGAAGCTTTGAGAAGCCAAGTGATTTATCAAGGTAAGGAGGCTCAAATCCATGTTTGCTCTTAGAGTCATTCAGGTGATCAAATGAGAGGACAGTTAGGATAACTGGGAGCATATGGTGGCACATGATTCCATGACTAGCACTGAAGTCCAAGGGAGCTTGGGTGAGAGGTGTACCACCTAAATCAAAAAGACTGTCATCGTCGGGAATAAACATCTCCTCCCCCACCCAAATAGGTTAAGGGAAAATTTGTAATAAAGGCAAAAAAACACCCTGAAGTCCTTGGCTTGATGGGTCTTGGTTTTAATGGTAGTTATGAGAAACCCAGAGAGGAGGACACAGGGACAATCATCACCACGTAGTTAAGTTTGATGAGACACTGATTTTCCATCCTCATGTCTCCATAAAGAGAGAACTCTGCCACTTTTCCCATTAGGACAACCCCAATCCCTGCAGGAGAGATGCTTCCCTCCCCAGTGTTTCCTGATCAGAGGCTGGATGTTTCTTGGGGCATGGCTGGATTACACTGCTTAGAAATATCATTGCCCACCCCTTTCTTCTTTCACCATCTGTTCTCAGATTGAGCACTTCGGAAAGATACTTCTAGAGCATAATGAGGATTTTAAGAGGCAATATATAACGCAAAAAAATCCAAAGGAACTTCTAAGCAACATAGCTCAATATCACCCTTGGACAGCAGTAAATCAACCAATTATTTTTAATATATAATGGCTAATAATATTGTACAGTTACATGCATCAGACACTATGCTAAATATATTACAGACACAATCATATTGAATTCCCACAACAGTACTATTTATGGAGAAGGTGCCCAAGATTACATAGCTGCGAGGAACAAGAAATGACCCTAACTTTGAAGCCTATATTCATGATCAGTAAATTGTATGTTTCTCTGGAAGCTAAGAGAAGATCTAGAAGCCAAAAAAGTAGAAGACAATAATGACCACACAAACAGGACATGGCAATAAAAAAGTGAGTTTCCAGCCCATATAGTAAAAGACTTATGTGCTCCTAAAATGTTAAAGTCAAATGTTTTCTTTTTTTTTTTTTAATTTCTTTTCAGCATAACAGTATTCATTGTTTTTGCACCACACCCAGTGCTCCATGCAATCCGTGCCCTCTCTAATACCCACCACCTGATTCCCCCAATCCCCCACCTCCCACTGCTTCAAACCCCTCAGATTGTTTTTCAGAGTCCATAGTCTCTCATGGTTCATCTCCCCTTCCAATTTCCCTCAACTCCCTTCTCCCCTCCATCTCCCCTTGTCCTCCATGCTATTTGCTATGCTCCACAAATAAGTGAAACCATATGATAATTGACACTCTCTGCTTGGCTTACTTCACTCAGCATAATCTCTTCCAGTCCCATCCATGTTGCTACAAAAGTTGGGTATTCATCCTTTCTGATGGAGGCATAATACTCCATATGTATATGGACCACATTTTCTTTATCCATTTGTCTGTTGAAGGGCATCTTGGTTCTTTCCACAGTTTGGCGACCGTGGCCATTGCTACTATAAACATTGGGGTCTCAGTGTGAGACAGGAACCCATCAGAATCCTAGAGGAGAACATAGGCAGTAACCTCTTCGATATCAGCCACAGCAACTTCTTTCAAGATATGTCTCCAAAGGCAAAGGAAACAAAAGCAAAGATGAACTTTTAGGACTTCATCAAGATCAAAAGCTTGCACAGCAAAGGAAACAGTCAACAAAACAAAGAGGCAACCCACAGAATGGAAGAAGATATTTGCAAATGACAGTACAGACAAAAGGTTGATATCCAGGATCTGTAAAGAACTTCTCAAACTCAAAACACACAAAACAGACAATCATATAAAAAAATGGGCAGAAGATATGAACAGACACTTCTCCAATGAAGACATACAAATGGCTATCATACACATGAAAAAATGTTCATCACCACTAGCCATCAGGGAGATTCAAATTAAAACCACATTGAGATACCACCTTTCACCAGTTAGAATGTCAAAATTAACAAGACAGGAAACAATGTGTGTTGGAGAGGACGTGGAGAAAGGGGAACCCTCTTACACTGTTGGTGGGAATGCAAGTTAGTGCAGCCACTTTGGAGAACAGTGTGGAGATTCCCTAAGAAATAAGAAATTAAAAATAGAGCTTCCCTATGACCCTGCAATTGCACTACTGGGTATTTACCCCCAAAGATAGAGATGTAGTGAAAAGAAGGGCCATCTGAACCCCAATGTTTATAGTAGCAATTGTTTTCTTTTAACACAGTTGCATCATGCTGGCCAATGGATTAGTACATCAGAGAACATTTAAAACAAAAATGCCTTCCAACTTTGGAACATGGATTTGCCACTGGAAATTCCAAATGATGTTGGTCTTTGGTTAACTCCAAAGAAGGGCTAAAACCCAATGAAGGAAAGTAGCCTAGAGACGTTACAACAGAAGTCAAATAGGATGAGAGCTTTGCCTTAGATAACCTAAAAGTGAATGAACCACATGTAGTTTAAAGTAAATTAAAAACAGAAAATCTCACACTTTGGCATTTGTAAAGAATCACACAGTAACTCAATATTTTGACATTATATCCAAACTCAGAGTACCAGAAGCCATCTCATATTCACAATATCAAGGTGAAAACAGTGCATTGATCTGGACTGTGCACATTGTTTTAGGTTTTCAATGCCTTATAATAAATAATCAAAATGATTCACCATTGCTAATATTCTAAGACTGATGTAAAAGTAATACATCTACGACCTATAATAGATCTGTGAGTATGCTTCTGTCATACAGGAAAATTTATGGCCAAGTATAAATCCCAAACATAATTTACTATATAATCTCGGATTATTCATCAGTATAGGAGAAAATATATATTATTAACAATATTCTTTTGAGTCAAGGAGCAACAAAAACTTTGTCCTCAGAAACAAATCGATAAAATGTTAGCACTTAATGGCTTCGATTCAGAAGCTCACTTTGGTACTTTTTATTTTTAAACAATCAAACCAGCATTTTGGGTTTAATGAACCTAAATCCAGACTCCTCCTATAAAATCAAACAGTTTACCTACAGTCAAAACAAACTCTTTATTTAAAAGAACACAGTAAATTTGTTAAGACCTTCTTTTTAAACCAAATCTAACACACCCTCTGAGTTTTTGCAAGAATTCCAGCATAAAAGCTATAAAACGGAACCATTTTAAGAACTGCTTCTTTTGTATGGGATGGTAATGACATCCTCTCCTCGCAGAATCTCACCACACACAATTTCAAAGGCAGGAAGAAAAAGGGAATACCTGAACAGCTAATTACAGAGCTGAATAGATATATGATAAAGCATTAGAATAAATGAGATAGATAAATTATCAGAGAGCTGAGCTGAAGACTGAGGAACCATATTTAGTACACTAATCCCAAGTGTTTATTTTGCATTCTTCTGGCCTTTAAAGATGACAAGTTGTGATCAATCACTTCCCTTGTAGGCTGGCTGCTTTCCTGCCCTAGCATTTAATTTTTGTTTGATGTTCTTCACTTTGTGTCAATGTATGAACTACGGTTAAAATATAGAGCAGTGATTAAAATAATTCATCCATCTGCTTATAATTAAAGACCAAGTTAAATGTAATGACAACTTTATCTAGCAAGCTAGTTATCATCTAAAAGGGAGGTTGGCCCCTCAACAATTTCTCCAGCAGATGAATATTCTAGTTAGGAGTAGTTCAAAATTTTTCCTTCAAAGAATGGAGATTTTTAATCAGTGATGTCACCGGATAAGTGAAATGGGAGGAAGTATAGAAATGTCTTTCTTTTCTGTACTAGAAAAAATCAAATATCTTGGTGATTAGCTCAAGACGAGAAGAAAAATCGCTTTTGAATTAATACTTTAAATTAGTCACAAAGAGGAAAAGCTAGTGGGGGAAAAAAAAGCAAGTACCGTAATTTAATTTAAAAAAAAAAAAAAAAAGAATGAGACCAGGTTTATGGTGAGGTAATTGCTGAATAAAAAGCTATTTTAGAATGAATAACAAATTTCTCAGAGTGCTTTTTAACTTACTGCCTTCCAAGAGTAAACAGAACACTCTAGCTACACTTTAAAATAAATTTTTTAAACACAAAATTTGGGAGGGGTGGTGAAACTAAAATATTCACTCATATCTCCCACTACCCTGAAAATAAATAAAATTACTGGTTCATACTTTATTTAATTTTCTCAACTAGATATATATACATATATGAATCTATTATAAAATTAGAGCCACATTATCACGTACCATTTTGAAAACTGTTTTTTTCATATACTAATACATTATACATACTTTCAATATATTTATTTTTTTTTTAATTTATTCTTCAGAGAGAGAGGGAGAGAGAGTGAGCACAGGCAGACAGAATGGCAGGCAGAGGCAGAGGGAGAAGCAGGCTCCCTGCTGAGCAAGGAGCCCGATGTGGGACTCGATCCCAGGACGCTGGGATCATGACCTGAGCCGAAGGCAGCTGCTTAACCAACTGAGCCACCCAGGCGTCCCTATTTATTTTTTTTATTTTTTTTTTAATAATTTTTTATTTTTTATAAACATATATTTTTATCCCCAGGGGTACAGGTCTGTGAATCACCAGGTTTACACACTTCACAGCACTCACCAAAGCACATACCCTCCCCAATGTCCATAATCCCACCCCCTTCTCCCAAACCCCCTCCCCCCAGCAACCCTCAGTTTGTTTTGTGAGATTAAGAGTCACTTATGGTTTGTCTCCCTCCCAATCCCATCTTGTTTCATTTATTCTTCTCCTACCCACTTAAGCCTCCATGTTGCATCACCACTTCCTCATATCAGGGAGATCATATGATAGTTGTCTTTCTCTGCTTGACTTATTTTGCTAAGCATGATACGCTCTAGGTCCATCCATGTTGTCGCAAATGGCAAGATTTCATTTCTTTTGATGGCTGCATAGTATTCCATTGTGTATATATACCACATCTTCTTGATCCATTCATCTGTTGATGGACATCTAGGTTCTTTCCATAGTTTGGCTATTGTGGACATTGCTGCTATAAACATTCGGGTGCATGTGCCCCTTTGGATCACTACGTTTGTATCTTTAGGGTAAATACCCAATAGTGCAATTGCTGGGTCATAGGGCAGTTCTATTTTCAACATTTTGAGGAACCTCCATGCTGTTTTCCAGAGTGGCTGCACCAGCTTGCATTCCCACCAACAGTGTAGGAGGGTTCCCCTTTCTCCGCATCCTCGCCAGCATCTGTCATTTCCTGACTTGTTGATTTTAGCCATTCTGACTGGTGTGAGGTGGTATCTCATTGTGGTTTTGATTTGTATTTCCCTGATGCCGAGTGATATGGAGCACTTTTTCATGTGTCTGTTGGCCATCTGGATGTCTTCTTTGCAGAAATGTCTGTTCATGTCCTCTGCCCATTTCTTGATTGGATTATTTGTTCTTTGGGTGTTGAGTTTGCTAAGTTCTTTATAGATTCTGGACACTAGTCCTTTATCTGATATGTCGTTTGCAAATATCTTCTCCCATTCTGTCAGTTGTCTTTCAATATATTTAAAGGATTTTAAAAACCAAGTCAGCAATTTTATATTCAATAGAATATGAAAACCAAAATCTAATCTCAAATGCCTTTTGGTCATTCTCTGATGAGCACAGTTTGACTAGCTATGGAAAAAGCAAAATTAAAAAGTCATAAAAGGGCGCTTGGGTGGCTCAGTGGGTTAAGCCGCTGCCTTCGGCTCAGGTCATGATCTCAGGGTCCTGGGATCGAGGCCCACATCGGGCTCTCTGCTCAGCAGGGAGCCTGCTTCCCTCTCTCTCTGCCTGCCTCTCTGTCTACTTGTGATCTCTCTCTGTCAAATAAATAAATAAAATCTTTAAAAAAAAAAAAAAGTCATAAAAATATATCTAGAAGAGTATTTTAACTTTTTTCATAATCATAATTGACCATCATAAGCTTAATAGATTGTACCAGTAAATGGCTCATAAATGGCCTCATTCAAAGAACTTCACCAAGTCATTGAGCGAACTATTTTAGATTTTAAATTCCTTTTCTATTTTAGATGATGCTCAAAAGCACATCTTCTGGTGACCAGGAAATCCAAACTTGGGAAACACACTAGGAAATATTCTAGTTTAATTCATCAAAGGAATTAATATAAGGGTATTTTATCCAGAAAAGTAAAAGCTAAAAGTACTTAGTATAAAATAATTATGGTGAGGGGCACCTGGGTGGCTCGGTGGGTTAAGCCTCTGCCTTCGGCTCAGGTCATGACCCAGGGTCCTAGGATGGAGCCACGGGTTGGGCTCTCTGCTCAGTGGGGAGCCTGCTTCGCCACCTCTCTCTTGGCCTGCCTCTCCGCCTACCTGTGATCTTTGTATGTCAAATAAATAAATAAAATCTTTTAAAAAAAATTTAAATAAATAAATAAATAAATAGAATAATTATGGTGAAATGAAGTCTTATGTACTATATCTGTGTCAAATGTGACAGGTAATTAAGAAATGGTTAGTGATGATTAAAATCTGCTTTATGGGCCATTTGAGAGGCTCAGGAGGTTGAGTATCTGACTCTTGGTTTTGGCTCAGGTCCTGATCTTGGGGTCATGAGATCAAGCTCCACATCAGGCTCCATGCTCAGTATGAAGTCTGCTTAAGATTCTCCCTCTCCCTCTGCCCCTCCCCACTGTGCATTCTCACTCTCTTTCAAAATAAATAAATAAATCCTAAAAAAAAAAACAACAACAACAACAAAAACTGCCTTATTTTTGCTTCCAGGTATTTTCTGTTAATGCACTGAGGCTAACATAAGGTATCTCCAAGAACTTAGAAATAATTGGTCTTTTTTGGAGATAAATATAAGAACAGCATACCATGAAATACTTAATAGATATATCAAGTTACCTGATTGGTTTTCTAGCCAACAGCCTTGACTATAAGCAGGTAGACACATTTAAACATTCAAAAAGTGAATGAGTGTGTCCATTGATGTAGGGATTGATGAAACAGGAAAGTTTATTGACAGCACCCATCAAAGCACAGTCCAGGAGAGAAAAAGGCCTAGCCATTGGAGTTTGGTATCTTTCTAACCCTAATGGTCAAGTTATTCCTGGGGTAGAAATGGATGCAGCATGAAGCCAACAGACTTGGTTATATCTAGCCCTACTGGCAAGGCTAGTTGTATTATACATTGGAGGCATAAGACCACACTGGCCCACTGCTATCAATCATTTGTTCTTCTAGTCGCCCTTGTTCTGATGACCTACTCCCCCAGACAACCTTCCAATTCCCAAGTCAGTCAGTTACAGAGAAAGAGCAGAAACTGGCCATGTGAATGTGAGCATTTCTGGTCACAGCAGTGATTTCCTACAGGAAATTAACAAGGGAAGGAGCTTCATATCTTGATGATAGAGAAAAAATGATCCAGTCATAAATCTCCATTGTCCTGGTCCATATGACAGCTCTATTTCTCACTGTAGATAAATAAATTATCATTCTCAGCTTGATGAGTTTTTAGTAATGAAGAGTCAATGTCTTAAAGCCTTATGTTCTCTGAATAGATAGGATATCAGGTCATTCAGAGGCCTAGGCAGCCACCCCTGGGAGGCATATGATCTCACTTCATTATCTCTCACCTAATATCAACACATATAAATGTACACAGAGACCAACTGCAGTGATGAAATGAGCTTTTTGAGAAGACACAACCAGGACCAGAATCAAGACATTTTTTCTTTTTTTTTTTTTTTACAAAAAATTACCTTTATTTTTTTTAAACAAATTATCTCTCATCTTTGTTCAAGATAAAGAATAAAATACTTCAAAGCTATGTAATTCTTAAACTTTTTCTCTCAATGTCTCTTTTTTTCCTAATGTTTTTCTTGATGGCAGTAAATTGCCTAATAATGAAACTGTTAATATATTATTACAAACAGATCACTTCAAATAAAAGGCAATGCATTATATGCTTTTAGTAGTGAAAAAAAAGGCGGGGGGGCGCCTGGGTGGCTCAGTGGGTTGAGCCTCTGCCTTGGGCTCAGGTCATGATCTCAGGGTCCTGGGATCAAGCCCTGCATCGGGCTCCCGGCTCGGCAGGGAGCCTGCTTCAGGGGTATACAGGTCTGTGAATCATCAGGCTTACACATTTCGCAGCACTCACCGTAGTCCATACCTTCTCCAATGTCCATAACCCAGTCACCCTATCCCTACCTCCCCAACCCCCAGCAACCCTCAGTTTGTTTCCTGAGATTGAGAGTCTCTTATGGTTTGTCTCCCTCCTGATTCCATCCTATTTCATTTTTTCCCTTCCTACCCCTCAGACCCCCATCATGCCTCTCAAATTCCTCATACCAGAATTGATCATATGATATGAGAGATCATATGATAATTGTCTTTCTCTGACTGACTTATTTTGCCTAGCATAATACCCTCTAGTTCCATCCACATCATTGCAAATGGCAAGATTTTGTTTTTCTGGTGGCTGCATAGTATTCCATTGTATATATATACCACATCTTCTTTGTCCATTCATCTGTTGATGGACATCTAGGTTCTTTCCATAGTTTGGCTATTGTGGACATTGCTGCTATAAACATTCAGGAGCACATGCCCCTTTGGATCACTACATTTGTTATCTTTAGGATAAATACCCAGTAGTGCAACTGCTGTGTCATAGGGTAGCTCTATTTTCAACTTTTTGAGAAACCTCCATGCTGTTTTCCAGAGTGGCTGCACCAGCTTGCATTCCCACTAACAGTGTAGGAGGGTTCCCCTTTCTTCGCATCCTCGCCAACATCTGTCATTTCCTGACTTGTTAATTTTAGCCATTCTGACTGGTGTGAGGTGGTATCTCATTGTGGTTTTGATTTGTATTTCCCTGATGCTGAGTGATGTGGAGCACTTTTTCATGTACCTGTTGGCAATTTGGATGTCTTCTTTGAAGAAATGTCTGTTCATGTCCTCTGCCCATTTCTTGATTGGATTATTTGTTCTTTAGGTTTTGAATTTGATAAGTTCTTTATAGATGTTTGATTCCAGCCCTTTATATTATATATCATTTGCAAATATCTTCTCCCATTCTGCCAGTTGTCTTTTGGTTTTGTTGACTGTTTCCTTTGCTGTGTGAAAGCTTTTGATCTTGATGAAGTCCCAGTAGTTCATTTTTGCCCTTGCTTCCCTTGCCTTTGGCGATGTTTCTAGGAAGAAGTTGCTGAAGCTGAGGTTGAAGAGCCTGTGTTCTCCCCAAGGATTTTGATGGACTCCTGTCTCACATTGAGGTCTTTCATCCATTTTTAGTCTATTTTTTTTGTGTGGTGCAAGGAAATGGTCCAGTTTCATTCTTCTGCATGTGGCTGCCCAATATTCCCAGCACCATTTATTGAAGAGACTTTTTCCATTGGACATTCTTTCCTGCTTTGTCAAAGATTAGTTGACCATAGAGGTGAGGGTCCATTTCCAGGCTTTCTCAGAATCAGGACATTTTAAGAAGACTCCAGCATTAAAACTGGAACATATTTTTTTTCCTATCATACACAAAGTATTCTCTATTCCAGTTACATGGTAGACAGATAAAATTGAATTCATGAATACATCTTGTGTTTGGGATTTTGTAAACTCCCAATATGTACTGGCACTGAGAGGACTAGCAAGTTTCCAGTACTTGCAGGTAAAATTTCGTACCTGACTCCCAGGGAAGAATTCAGGGCTCCATGCAGAAGTTGAAATTTCCTCGAGAATCTAGAGGTCTGCTGGCTGCAGAGACCCTGAGGGAGAGTTGCCACAGTTACATGGAGGAAACGGGACACACACCAAGCCGGACCATGCTAAATGTTAAGTCAGCCCTGAGGACCTTGTTCAGAATAGGTCAAGGACACTCCATGGGTGTGCGAGGCCTGAATCCAAGACAAAGTCAGCAATCACTCTGCAAGTTTCCACAGCTAAGAATCAACAAAGCTAAGGGGCGCCTGGGTGGCTCAGTGGGTTAAGCCGCTGCCTTCGGCTCAGGTCATGATCTCGGGGTCCTGGGATCGAGTCCCGCATCGGGCTCTCTGCTCGGAAGGGAGCCTGCTTCCTCCTCTCTCTCTGTCTGCCTCTCTGCCTACTTGTGATCTCTGTCAAATAAATAAATAAAATCTTTAAAAAAAAAAAAAAGAATCAACAAAGCTGCATTCACACAGGATGCTCTGGGCTCACTTTGAGGAGAAAGACCATAAAATGAGTTGAATTGGTGAAAATACCATTTTGCTGCCCTCATACTGTCTTTGTCCACACCCCAAATACTAAGTTCCAGTGTGAATTCAATGAGTTTCAAGGGCTCACAATCCCCTGAGAGGATCATAGCTTTGGGATGTCTACCAACACTTCCCCCTTCTGTCTACCAAAACTTGCTCCTCTCAGGCTTTGTGCTTTAATCTGAGACTATGAATGTTCTTACACTGTATGTTTTACAGCAGGATTCGAACTTAAACCGGTATCTCCAATATGGAACTCTAGGGAAAGAAGGTCAGCAGCTTACTAGAGTAGAATTTGATGAGAGATAAAGAAAAGACTTCCTGTCAGTTGAGTACCTGAGGGAAAGGGAATTGCTCTCTAAAGGAGGAGTAGGGAGTGGTCCCTAAAATCACCAGACACTGGACTCTCCTTCACGATGCTGTGAAAAGCATCCTACTTAACACTCTGATTCCATGTTCCAAAATACCTTGTGACAGAAGCTACAGTAGTTCATTATTTTTCTGCTGGTTAAGGCTGCAGCGTAATGATATTCAATAATAATAGTAATCTTCCCTGATTACACAATGAAGTATTTTGTTCCTGTTCTTCATGTAGTGGAATGAAATGCTATAATATTTTGGAATGGTTTCAGTTCATCATAATTATTGTTCACCCTAAGAACTTGGGAGAGGTGCGGGTGACAAGATCAAACTTGTTTTCACTTAGACTCAGCCAGGTTTAAACCAAAGTCCCCAAAGATAAAAGGCTAATGCCTCAATGCCTTGTTCAGTTTCAAAGACCAATAGATGTTTAATCATTTTTTAATGTAAAAGAAATGTATAAAAGGAAATATTTTTAAATTGTGAGCAATGTGAGAAATGCACATCAGAGAGGAGGCTTTTTTTTTTTTTTTTTGCCCAAAACAATCATTTCAACAAGAAGTACAAAAGTATTAAGTCAACAGAAAAGTGGATCTTCTCCATCAGTTTTCAATGTAATAGATTTTGTCTCCTTTCCTCCCTCAACAAAGTTAACTCCATTTCCCCAAATGCTCACCAATAATAGCAACTAAATTAGAAGTTTTAAAAGGGATAATAAATCTTAACTCAACATAAGCCCTGTTTTAAGTGGGTTTTTAATGACAGTGTGCTCTGTATTTCTGCTAACACTAAACTGAAGTTTGGCTAATGTCCAGAATGGAGAGAAACAATGGGCACATGCATGCATTATACTTCTGTTGATATTCCCATCCCAAAGCTATGATTTAAGCAGGGGGTTCTGCCTTAATCACAGACACTTAATAAATGAAAGTTGCTTTCATTTCTCAAGTAAGTTTGAATCTCTTGGGTTTGGCAGAAAGTCAAGCTTACCAAGTATTTTCATATAGAACCACCTCAAATCCTACAAAAGGTATAATTAGACAATCAAATAGAGGTATACGAGAATATCTGGGCAATTTGTTGACTAGTTGATAGTCCTTCAGTTACAATGTAGATTTTAGGTGATATACATTTCATGTCTAATACAGGAACTATTGCACTACAGCATGTAATGTTAAGAGTTTGAAAGATAGGGTTGCAGCCAGTGAGGCTTGCAACTCTTGACCTCAGGGTTGTGAGTTCAAGCCCCACGATGAGTATAGAGATTACATAGAAATAAAATCTTTACAAAAAAAGAGTTTGGGGGTGCCTAGGTGGCTCAGTGGTTTAAGCCTCTGCCTTCGGCTCAGGTCACGATCTCAGGGTTCTGGGATCAAGTCGAGCCCCACATCGGGCTCTCTGCTCGGCAGGGAGCCTGCTTCCCCCCTCTCTCTGCCTGCCTCTCTGCCTGCCTCTCTGCTTACTTGTTATCTTTGTCAAATAAATAAATAAATAAAATCTTTTTTTAAAAAAAGTTTGAAAGATAATAAAGATTGCATACCCTTATATTCTTTCATCACTAAAAAGCTATAATGTTAAAAAAAATTCTCAAAAAAAAAATCTCAACAAGCTGCCCTCATTATTGTTTCCTATCTCTTCCAAAATTAAGCTAATTAGTATTAGATAGGCTTGGGTAAGTTTCCAGAGATCTGAATCTCTGAACTTAACAACTTCAACCATTTTTATGAGCCTGTCAATAGATCCAGATAACCAAATAAGATATGGCTTCGTGATGCCTAAACACAAGATATATAAATGCAGAAAATTGGGGGCGGGGGGGTGGCCAGGGAGAGGGGTCACCAAGAGATGATATAGATCACAGCAGAAACTCATCCAGGAGGTATAATTGGAAAGCTGAAGATGGTTTATATTTTTAAAGACTGGATAATTAGAAACAGAGGGTAAGTTCTATTTACACATTTATTTAGGATAGCATTTCCTGAATAATGTAGCTTTTACATTCAAGTTTCAAAGGCAGGTATATAAGGAGACTTTTGAATCTCAAGAAGAGATTTAAAAATCTCTTTTGGCTTAGTCATAGAATCAAAGCAACACTGTACTAGAGCATTCTCTCGGCTAAAGCCAGTGAACCTGGCCTGTGCCATTATAAAGCCCAGACTAAAATCAGCCAATTCAGATGCACATGTCATGCACTGATGACTATCCTCAAGAGATCCAAGATGGCCAAGGGAGTATCCCTGAAGCCTCCCTCAGAGCCGGCACTGTGGACATGATGTGGCAGTCACATGGAGTCATATGTGCTCTATCATTACCATCATGAAATCCATCTTTGCCTCTGAACTTGTAAGTGAAATCTGATTTGGTAAGACAATGGAGCACACGTGTGAGAAGAAGAAACAGGGGAGGCAGCAATGCAAGCACACACAGGGCCAACCCCATGGGGACAGGAGCCATAGGGTACCATGTCCTTGGCCTGGCCTCCTGGGACTCACAAGCACATGCCCAGGGCAGTCTGTGATCCCGCAGATCTCAAGGGGGAAGCTGGACTGAAATCTGGACCCAGACTGGCGTCAGCAGTAGCAGCAGAAGCATTGGTGGCAGAAGTCATAAGCAGAGACAGAGGACACACTCTATGTGGAGCAGCACTGAGACCCTTGGTGGGAACCCAGCTCACGGTTCACCCTCAGAGCCCAACCCTGAGGTCCTGGTGCAAAGGGTTAGGATGCAATGGCCACTTCTCTGGCAGATGTGGTCAACAAATAATTACAAAAAAGTTCACATAGACCCGCCAGAAGTTACATCAGGGAGTTGTAGCTTCAACAGACACAGCTAATTTTGAAAATTACTGCAACATTGCAAAACAAATAACCACAGTGTTAGAAATAGAAATTAAACATAAAGATTGCCATCTTTAAAGAAAAGAATACTACTCTCACATGAAGCTTCAGAGCACAAATTTTTCACAAGGAGGACAATTTCCTAATCTTTTTCATAAAATTCTAGCTGCCTCTTCCCTGGCTGGGCCTCTTCCCTGACTTGAAGCTCAGCCACCATCATGAACAACACAGTAACCACCAGGACCAGCAAGTTCATGACCAACCGACTACTTAAACAGAAACCAATGGTCATTGATGTTCTTCAACCCAGAAAGGCAACAGTACCTAAGACAGAAATTTGGAAAAAACTAACCAAAATGTACAAGACCATACCAGATGTCATCCTTATATTTGAATGCAGAACCCATTTAGGTGATGGCAAGACAACTGGCTTTGGCATGATTTATGATTCCTTGGATTATGGGGGAAAAAACAAAAACTGTACCCAAAGAGAGACTTGCAGAGCAGGGCCTATACAAAAAGAAAAAACCTCAAGAAAACAGCAAATGGAATGCAAGAACAGAAAAAGGAAAGTCAGAGAGACTACAAGAGCTGGGTTGGACCTGGCAAAAAGTGAGCTGGAGGTTGGGCAACAGAAGGAGTAAAGATTTTGCAGTGACTTTATCTGTGGGGATTGTGCAGATTTTTCATGAGACGGTTAACAAACTAAGAACTTCTAAAAAAAGAAAAGAAATTGTAGATGCAGCAATAGAATGCATAAAAAGGCACTTTGAATTATAAAACAAATCACTCAGCTGCTTTCTTGTACAGCTGCAAGTTCAGGAAACAACAGAAGAACCATTAAAATACCATTGTATACATTTTCATCTAAAGTTAAACTGATTTGTACAAAGAGTTAGATCTATTAAGAAAAAAATTTTTTTAAGAATCACCACCTAAAGATGTGCAGAAATTTATTCTTCAAAATGCCTTATCAGAAGTTATCCTAATGTTGTCATAGCACTTTTTTTAAAGGTTTTACTAATTTATTTGACAGAGAGATAGTGAGAGAGGGAACACAAGCTGGGGGGTGGAAGAGGGAGAAGAAGGTTTCCCACTGAGCAGGGAGTCCCATACAAGGCTCAATCCCAGGACCCTGGGATCATGGCCTGAGCTGAAGGTGGACACTTAACAACTGAACCACCAGGCAGCCCTTGTCACAGCATTAAATATGCTTAATAGGTCCCACAAAATATCCTTTTCAGAATGAAAAATTTTCAAAAATTATTTTCAATCTTGCATTTGCTAACAGTAACCAATGTTCCTTTCAATTGTATCAATTGAAAATCAAAATTCAGAAGTATAAATTTTGATGACTCAAATGAATTTTCAGTAAAGTTAGAAAAATGTTATGTCCAGTAAGAATGTCACATTAATAAAGTCCTATTATTTATTGTATCACATAAAAGTATGACACCTATATTAGTTTTCTAGGGCTGCCATGAAAAATTACCCTGGGCATGGTCTGTTGGCATTTTATATTTAAGCTTCTTTACTCAATTCAAGAAGTCTCACTACTCCTCCAGATTTACACTGTGAAGTTGGTACCTGCCTCCACTTAAATCTTGAGGCATTTTTAGTGCCTAATCCAAGGCCAGCAAGTGGAAATAAGCTACCAAAATTCTCTTAGTCCATATGAGATATGGTTCAGGATAATAACAGCTAACAGAGATGTTCCCAGAATACAGAACGAGAAAGCCTGGAGGACAAGGAACAAACAATCTCTTCAGAAGGAATAATGGCCCACCTTATTGGCTCACCAAGGAAATCACTCCAATGCCAGAGCAGGAAATCATACAATTCCTGAAAAGCAGGTAAGAATATATGCAATGTACCAGTGGTCACTTGATTGTTTCCCACCCTTCCCTTTTCTGGAAGTTTTTACCATAACTATAATGTTCTTTCTACATTACTATCTCTACAATGGTTGCATTGGGATGGATATCTCATCATTAACTATAGGTCTCCAAACCATAAGAAAATGTGCATGGGTCTGATGTAGAACACTACATGTCAGTTAGAGAACAAGAATTCAGAATATGATACAGTCATTGGAACAGATTTCATTTGGTCTTCCTGCAGGAATGGGTTAAGTTCATTTTATGTAGTTGGGTATAAATAGATGTTGGGTAACCAGAGAAGTAAACTACAGTGAGAACCTCTTGGTTGCTGACCCATATCCTAAACTCTCTTTTCTTTGGAGTTTCATGTGATTTGGGGTAAGTTCATACTGCACATAGAGCCAGGTGTGGAGGAGGGCCTGTTCTAACCTAAGCCAGTCAGAATTTTCCATCTCCCCAGTCAGAGGACTTAGTTAACTAAGTAGAGTGGATTTCAGGATGTTCTCAGGGAATTCTAGGACACATACATCCCTCCTTTCCTCTAAATGGTGTGGTTTTGAGATATGAGGCTTAAAACCACTGAAACTATTTTGCTAGCACAAGAGATTCAGCCTGAAAATATGGCTAAGACACAGGAGACAGCTTTGCTGAGAAATCTTCAAATAAAAGGAGCTGAACTTCTTATCTACTTGGTATAATTTAAAAGGTAGAACAAGACAGTGGAATTCCCACACATTGACTAAAACCAGCAAAATGTCTACCAGACCATTGCAAAACAAAATCATCTTCATCCTGAAGTCTCCATTCCTGGGCTTTCTTTAACTGAAAATGTTGACCCCTGATGAAATAGAAATACTTCACAGAGAGACGGACCTTTAAATTTCTAATTTTAACAAAGGACCCTAGCAAAGGATGGAAGGAAGGAATATTTGAGAGTGGTATATTGAGAAGGGAACTCTCATGAAAGAAAGTATAAAATAAAGATAGACTGCTAGGATCACAATTTATCCAGAATATGCCATGTTCTTTTAACATATTTCTTTTAAATTACTGTAATACAATGTTGATTATGCCAACAGCACTGTGGTTCCTGCAAAGAACTAAGCATGCCCACGACACATGTTGGGCATGTCAATTCATCACTGTCATCTAGTCAACTTTGGGAAGAAATTAGTTCTCAATTAATACTTTCCTCAAGATGTATGGTCTTACTCTAACGAGAAACTGTTAACTCTTGGGCAAAGTCTTGTCTTTGACAGAACATGAATTACATCTTATTTCTCCCTCTCTTGGCATAGGATAGTAGCTTTAACATTCCCAATGGCTACAAAAAGGCTTTTGCTATATAAAAGAATCATAAGACAATAAAGAAGCTGATTTTCAACTTTTGTAGTGGATTCCATCAAAGCCAGGAGACTTACCTCCAGAGGTTCCCGAAATTGTGGTTATGACATATTTCTCAAAATACAACTCTGGGAGGAACACACAGACTACATGTGTCCACAGATAAATGGTGCTTATATTCAAAGATATCAGGGAAGCATAACAGGTGTTATTACCGTTGGCAACAAAGACAAGAAATGACAGAAAGAACTTGTCCCATTAGTTGCTAATCAAAGAAAAAAAAAAAAAAGCCAAAGCAGGAATTTTAGATCTTAAATCACACAGGCAAAATGCAACAGATCCTTGAAAAGGAGCCAAGGGGCAGCTATAAAATGATTAGACCTTTTTAAGTCTGCAGAGTCATAAACCATTTTGAAACTCTAAGTTTTGGTCTTCTAACATAATAAAATGCCTTCAAGGATGAACTAAGTTGCTTTCTGATAAAAAAATAAAATGAAGAGGCCATTTTTGTCTTTAAAATGGCTATCCTATTTTTTTGAAAGTTCACTAAGCTAAAAGAAAAAAATCATGGATAAGAAAAGCTTAAGAAAACTGATCTAGGGGCACCTGGGTGGCTCAGTCATTGAGCATCTGCCTTCGGCTCAAGTCATGATCCTAGCATCCCAGGATGGAGCCCTGCTACCGGTTCCCTGCTCAGCGGGAGGCCTGCTTCCCTCTCTTAGTCCCCTGCTTGTGTTCCCTCTCTTGCTGTGTCTCTCTCTGTCAAATAGATAAATAAAATTTTAAATTTTTATTTTTATATTTTATATTTATATTATTATTATTATTACATTTATTTAAATTTATTTTTAAATTAAAAAATAAAATTAAAAAAAAGAAAACTGATCTCTGTGTATAAACTGATGCTAAATTTTTTGGTGCTTTGAATAGTGATCCACAAATAGATGCTCTCTGGGTTTAAAGAGAATTTTCCATCCTTTAATGAATTTTGGGAATCTGCTTTTTAAAAAAATAACATTTTAACCACTAATTGATTAAAAATTACTATGCAATTTTAAGCATAACTAGAAATGTCACTATTGACCCTCCTGTGGTGGCCTCGTTTCCATATCCAGCAAAGTCTAGAAATAGGAAAAAGATGAAGTGCGCATAATTCCTTTTACACTTCAAAAGAGAAAGCTCAGATCCTTTTTAAATTGGAATTACTTCTCATTTCCTTGAAACAGATTCATTTATCTCTAATACAAAAATTTATAGAAAGTAGATATGATAGATCTTTAGCTAAGTGAAACCAAGACCAAATGCTGGCAAAGAAAACCCTGAAAAGAATGAGTATTGGTCCCATGATTGACTAATCTTAGTCCTAAACTTTCAAAATCATGAATTCCACACCGTTGAGAAGAAGAAAAACAACTAAGAAATGACCATGATAGGGCCGCATTTTTTTAAACAGTACTCATGTTTAAGTACTTAATGTTTGGGCTTATTTGATAATTCTCTTAAATCCAACTCAAATGAAAAAATGCTCAAAGTATGCATTTCATTCAGAAAGCTTGAAAAAATAATTCGTTAGTTCCAAATCTTAAATTTTGACCTAAGAATAATTCCACATAATATATCATTTCAATGTAAAATGTTTTCTGCTATAAGAAGTGACTCTTAAGTAAATGTTTTGGTAAATGCCTGCCTGTAAAGTTTATCCTCCAAATACTCCATAGAATCTTTAATCACAACGGAGAGAAGTCATGTGAGAAAAAAGTTTTAAAGTTTTAAAATAGCCCAAATTAATCCATTGTAATAAAAATCAGAAAAGTGAGTGCCTGGGGGGGGGCGTGATGTGGGGGTCGGGGAGGTGAATGTGGGAGTGACACTAGGATAAAAATTAACTAAGAAGGAGAAACCAAGGAACTTTCTGCGGTCATAGAAATGTTCTAAATCTTGATTGCAGTGATGACTGTATTTATCAAAATATACTGAACTATACACTAAGATTTGTGCATTTTATTATCTGTAAATTGGCCCCAATCAAATATTGTTAGGACAAATATTCATGGCATAAAAGAGGCTAGATGAAACCAGGAGCATGGAAATTTGACAGTTTGTTGGAGCTGAATTTGAATATATGGGGTACTATTTGTAGTGAATTTTAAAATTTATTTTTTTAGTGATATTTTAATAATGTTAAAATAAAATAATAAAGTATAATAAGATAATTAGAAGCCAAACAAAAATGATGATAATGAAACAATCTTTTCACTACCTAAAATCATTAACTCTTATATTTATATAATTTACAACTTAGTGAATCCCAACAAGTTCAAAACTTGAGATTATATAGCTAATAAAGGAAGCATTTATTTAAATTTGCACGACATCACTGAGGATACACAAGGTATGTACTGCTGCTGTTAGGAAATAATAAAAAATAATAGAATCGATCTGAAATAAAAAGAACTAGTGACTAGTTTCCTTACTGGGTGTATTAAACCATCATAGAAATATCAAATAAGTAAGGGAAATAAATCTCAAGAAATCATTTCATCAGGCCCCTTACTTTCAGGCAAGGAAACAATGCAACCATCCAGGATGAGATACATTGCTACCATCATGCAGTTGCAGAATGCAAGCTCTTCTTACATCTACCCCAAATCCAGCTTTAATTAATCCAGCTGTGCCACTTGTTCTATCTTCTCTTGGGAAGGATCTCAAAGGCTTGAGATTTTGCTCAGGTAAATAAATTATGGTAAATTCAAATAATTAATACTGTACAATAATGTGTTCAATGTTCAGAGAAGAATATTTAATAACATGGAAAGGCAATCATAATATGCCAGTGGAAAAGCATGTTAAAAATCAGCAGCCTCAAAAAATTGTTGTTTAAATTATAAATACATACTTAGGGGTGCCTGGGTGGTTTGGTCAGTTAAGTGTCTGCCTTTGTCTCATGTCATAATCCCAGGGTTGTGGGATCAAGCCCTGCATCGGGATATTAGGTATAAACCAGGACTGTTTCAGGCAAACCAATGCCTGTGGTCACTCTAATCATTAACAATATCTTTCGGGACACAGAACTGTACCTTTACTGGTAACGTTCAATATTTCCTTTTAGAGAAACTAGGAAGCAAATTTTTTTAAATGTATGTCACACATTCATTTCTTAAATCTCATTAGGAAGACTGTCTTTTGAGAAAACTTAGAGAAAAGTTAATATTCTGATTATAAAAATTTGCTTCCAGGGGAGAGATAAGGTTCCCCCCTGCCCAAAAGCAGAAGAGAAAATCCATGCTGTGAGGTTACCAATATCCAAACAAGATGAAACAGGGAGCATATCTCAAACTGAGAAGCCCAGAGCCAAGAGCAAAAGAGCGAGATCCCCATAATAAGAGAAAGGGAAACGAATCAAACAACTATCATGGAAGCAAACACTGTCAAACTGGAAAGGAAATCCCAGAGGGGCTTATTTATTCAAAAAGATGTTAGGTTGCAAGACAGAATTCCTGAACTTCGATAAGACTACAGTTTTTTCCAGTGGCTTCCACTTTTGTCTAAGTTAACAGGTAAGCCTGGTGTGTAGGAATTAGCATGTTATTCAATTTATCTTCCAAGTTGTTAGTTTCCTAGAGGGTTCTCCTACCTTCTTCCTGTCTTACTGTGAACGGCTTCTCAATCCATTTCACCTGTCCTCCATCTAATTACCTCAGCCCTAACTCATGATACATTAGTTCATTCTCATGAGCTTACTTAATACTTAATTTTGCTCAATGTCATACCCACGTTCATTTTTAAAGGGAGAGATCTACATTTTAATGCAAATGGATTCAAGAACTACAGTTAGAACATGAAGGCTGGAGGGGGTGGGGTGTCCTTGGCAAGACCCAAATTACTGTTTTCCTTTTCCCCCACCACCACACCCAGGCTATGAAAATCAGGCTCAGTACAAAACCTCCTGACAGCAGAAACTCCCACATGCTCTGAAGCCTGAAAAACCATGGGGCCGCACATCTCAGAATCTGAGATTCTAGTCCTGGCTTTGTCATGGACAAGCTGTGAAACCTATTCCCAATCTACTAACAGCCTCATTTGTTTTAAAAAGACAGGTGAGTGAGACCAGAGAACTGTCATTAAATTACATAAAACAAAAATACGTTATTTGCCAATGGTAACAGTACAGCGAATCCTCATTATTCATGGGTTCCATATTTGTAATTCACCTACTCACTAGAATTCATTTGTAGCCCCAAATCAATGCTCACAGTGGTTTCACCGTCCTTCCGGGACATGTGCAGGGCAGCCAAGTATTTGAATCGTTCCATCCCCACATTCCCAGCTGAGGTAGAAAAAGTCAACAGTCTAACTTCTTATTTCAGCTCTTACATTGTAAGCCGGTTTCCTTTTCACAATCAACAGAGTGCCACATTTTTTACATTTTTGTGCCGTCTGTTGGAGAGTCCCTGTTTAAGATGCCTCCCCAACACAGCCCCACACTGTTGCTTCCTATTTCTAATGGCCAGAAGACTGTGATGTGCCTTCTGGAGAAAATGTGTGTGCTAGCTGAGCTTTATTCCAGCATGAGTGATCGAGCTGTCAACCATGAATTCAATATTAATGGACCAACAATATCTATTAAATAAGTACCTTTGAACAGAAACACGCATAAAAAACAAGGTTATGTATTGATGAGTTGATGAAAATACGACCAGAGGCTCCCAGGGACCTGACCCTGTATTTCTCTTCTGAGTAGTTGTTCCGTATTTGTTAATTCGGTGTTCATGGAGACTTTTATGGAACGTAACTATCAAGAATGAAAACTGATTGTGCTTCATGGGGAGAAAACTAGAGAAAGGATGTAGCGATCACAGTGGAGAAGAAAGTAGGAAAAAGCTTTTAATCTTCTTGTCCAAACACAGCTGTCTTCTAAATACTTACCACTGGTATAGTTATTACAAATTCAGTTATTTTTCAAGGGTGTGGTCTCCCCTGAAACTGAAAGAACCAGATTTGAGGTGGTTTTTCGTATCATCATTTAAGGAAAGAAAATGTAGGAGATAACATGTCTTCACCTGCCCTTGAGGGGCAGAAGTCTAGGAATCATGCTCAGGTAGTAGGAAAGAAAGCAAAGAAAGAGAGGGAAGGAAAGAATGAATGAATGAATGAATGAATGAATGAATAAACAGTGGGAGGGAGGGATGGAAGGTGGAAGGAAGGAAAGAAAGGAAGGAAGTATAACAGGGCAGGTAGAGAGTTGTGTCTTTGAATAAGCATGGATAGCCCAGAAGGCAGTTGGAAAACAGGTCACCCACCTGGCAATGTTGCAGTTAGAAACACTTGGTCAGCAATACAGTGTTTAGTAGGCTCCTCTCAAATCTTGACCAGCTCTTTGGGAACTTAACTTGGTGGCAACCAGCCCCTCCCTACACGTCATCTTTCAATACCTCAGACACTTAAAAGATACGATTTCTATTGAATACCAAACTGCTTGACATGCTGCCTCTTCTCTAACTCACTTCTCAAACTCTGGCTGTATTAATCAGGTCATGCTTGAGATAACCCAAAATCAGGCATGAAAACTATACCAGATGCATAAGCCATAGGCCTCCTCTCCAACCAAGCAAAGAAGGACTTAAGTAAGGACAGCATGTGATGCGATGAGCACTGGGAATTTATATGCAGCTGATGAACTACTGAACTCTACATCAGAAATTAATGATGTACTTACTAAATGTTGGCTAATTGAATTTAAATTTAAAAAAAAAATTTAAAAACAAGCAATGTGACCCATGCCTTCCTACTCTACTACCTATATTATTCACATTATTTGATGGATACATAGTTATCTTCTAGATCTTAACATGTGCACTATATTATAGATACCAAATTTTTTTAATGTCTTTTTCCCCCAAGACTTACCCTTAAAGAAATAACCTCAAAAGATTGAATCTCATAGTTACAAGTTTACTTTGGTTGCTACTCTTTAGTCTGGTAGATAGGTATCCAGGAAAGTGTTATTATAATTATTATTATTTTTTTTTACGAAGGTTTTACTTTGTTAAAGCTATTACATTACAGTTGTACATTACAGTTGTTTCCTAGGAAAGAAATCTCCATCTGAAATTTCTAAAATCTATGGTTCCATCTACTGGCAACCTCCAGTACTGCTTTATAATGCATTGCATTTCAATCAAACTATGGTTTTTCCATGTGGCATCCTTTAAAAGAACAGTTTCATTGCCTATCTATAAGCCCAGACTATAGCAAAAGCTTTGAGTACAAACATTCATGTATACTTGGTATGACAGACATACTTTTATACCTTAATCAAAATCACTTACACCATTAAAAACAGAAACCTTAGTAGTTCAAAGGTCTACCCAATTGCCCTGATTCTCCATTTATCCACTTCTTTTACCAGTTCTTCATCAACTCTGCTACTTATTGAATAATCAGCATGTGTTATGCACGAATTGAGCTTCTATTATATATTCCATCCAGCCTTTCTGGTAATCACATCGTAAGAATTTCTCAGGGATTAAATTAGTCTGCTTTACCAAAGAGTAAAACTGTTTTCTGCTCTGAACATAGTTCATATCCACTTTCTCCTGAGTGCCAGACTGGTATACTGAACTGCTTACTAGACCTCTGAAATATATCAGGCCCACACACTAAACCCTAGATCCTTTACCCTTCCAAAGTCCAGCAAATAACACTACCAACCCCCCAGTTGCTCAGGGCACAAGCCAGAGTCATCCTTGATTACTCTCTTGTCTTTACACTGCACATAATCAGCCACCCCTTCCTTAAAGATGCATCCTTAATGTGACACTTCTCACTCCCCCACTGGCACCATCCTGGTCCCAATCACCATCATCATTTGCCTGGAGAACAGAGATAATCTCTCAGTAGACCTCCATATCTCCAATTCATGCCCACAGTCTCTTTACCAAACAGCAGCAAGAATGCCCTCCATAAACATAAACAGAATTATGCGTCTCCCTTCCTAAAAATCCTCCAGTAGCTTCCCAATGCACAAGAATAAAAATCCAAATTTCCAACCCATCATGCCTTACAAGTTTATATACATGATCTCCCATCTTATGACTTCATCTCCTACCACTCTCCACCTTGTTCATGCTGTTCTACCTTGCTCACTGGACTATCTTCCTGTTCCCCAAGCACACCAACCATATCTCAACCTCAGGGCCTTTGCATTTGCTGTCTCTCAGCTTGGAATACTCTTCCCCAAGACTTCTGCATGGCCTCTGTTCAAATATTACCTTTTTGGAGAGGTTTTTCCATGACAATCCTCTACAACTAACTCCAATTCCCTAGACCTTTTACCTGTTTCATCTTTAGAGTTCTTATTACTACCTAAAGTGATACTTATATATTGCACTTTTGGTCAAGAACATTCTTTGTAAGTAAACCATCAAGAGAATTTCTTTCTAATTAGCACAAAGACTTGATTTAAAACACCTGGCTGACCCAAAAAAGAGGAGAGAAAAAAAATTCAGGTGCCATAAATACAGAGGAAATTCATATACAAAGCCACAGGGTTGAACAAGGGTTGAAACCACGTGGCCTTTGAAGATATATGGATTGGAAGTTGCTTTCAGGTTTCTAGGATCCAAAATAGACACCCCATCCTTGAATAGATTCTCAGAAACCTCAACCACTGCCTAGGGTTATGGTGCAGAGATATCATGTGAGGTAGGACACAAAGTTTTCTTCACGTCTCTACATCCATTAAATTGAGCTTTTGACTATGATCTTCAAGTTTTTTTATGCCCTTTTCACTTGTGATCATATTTTACCTATAATTATCTCATCATAATCCTGTTATAAATGTGTTTTTTTCTTGTATTTTAGGGGGTTTTATTTTATGCCTTTTGATGTCATATTTTTGAAAAATAAGGTCATAAATATGGTCACTTATATCTCTGGGTACCAGTGTCTTCATTGATAGAAATGGGCAATTTAGAATCTCAGATTTTTTTTCTTTTAAATGAATTCTGATTGTATATATTCTCTTCATTTTACTAAAAGTCAGACAGACACACAGCTAAAAACTATTTAGCTTCAAACACCATCACAATTTCCAACCAAAACACAAAGTTCAAGCTGGGAAATTAAGGTGTTGCTGCCTCTTTTTTTTTTTTTAAGATTTTATTTATTTATTTGATAGAGAGAGAGAGAGCAGAGCAAGAGAGAACACAAGTGCAGGAGTGGGGAGAAGAGGGAGAAGCAGGCTCCCCACTGCGCAAGGAGCCCTGATGTGAGGCTCGATCCCAGGACCCTGGGATCATGACATGAGCCAAAGTCAGACACTTAACCAATTGAGCCACCCAGGCATCCTTCCTCTTATTTATTCTTGCCCTTTGAAGAAACTACAAATACAGGGCACCTGGGTTGCTCAGTTGGTTAAGCAACTGCCTTTGGCTCAGGTCATGATCTCCGAGTCCCAGGATCGAGTCCTGCATCGGGCTCCCAGGTCCACGAGGAGTCTGCTTCTCCCTCTGACCTTCTCCCCCCTCATGCTTTCTCTAACTCTCTCTCTCTCTCTCTCTCTCTCTCAGATGGATAAATAAAATCTTAAAAAAAAAAAAAGGAACTACAAATACAGCTCATGAGTACAGAAGTGAGCCATTCATCTAGACTCATTCATAGAGACTTCAGCTTCATGAAACATTAATGGAAAAACTATTAAAATCCAATTTCCAGGTGGCAAATCTATTAATGAACAGAATTCATCAGTGTTATCAAGTGGCAACTTTTTATTTCTCACAATGTAAAATCCCTGTGCATATTGATTGCTACAGATGGCATCAATTCTCTACCTCTCCCTGATCCATGTTCTTTCCAATATGTCTTTGCACCAACTCCCATCAAGACACCGGTCTGCTTCCCTACCCCTTGACTCTGAATTTGCCTCATGATTTACGGTAGCCAATAAAAAATACCAGAAATTACACTGTGTTGGTTCTCAAGAAGACTTGCCCACTTCCATTATCTCTTAGACCCTTGCTTCCACCATGGGAACAAGCCTAGATTAACCCACTGGAGGAGGAGAGACATGTGGAGCAGGACTGAATTGCCAGGTGACTGCAAAAATATGGACACACAGAGACAAAAACACCCAAGCCAATCACCCAGCAGTCCCATAGACTCAAGAGGAAAATAAATAGCACTGAAGTTTTGTGATTGCTTCTTTTGTAGCATTATACTAACAATAATTAACTGGAAAGTGGTACAAAATATTTATTATGCTGACTGTAAAGTCATTTTTCTTTTTTTCTTTTTTTAAGATTTTATTCATTATTTGACAGACAGAGATCACAAGTAGGCAGAGAGGCAAGCAGAGAAAGAGGAAGGGAAGCAGGCTCCCCGCTGAGCAGAAAGCCCCATGCAGGGCTCGATTCCAGGACCCCGGGGATCATGACCTGAGCGGAAGGCAGAGGCTTTAACCCACTGAGCTACCCAGGCGCCCCATGTAAAGTCATTTTTTATAAAACTCATTTATATATTTGTTTTTGAAATCAACCTGCTTCTATTTTGCTGAGTAAGATCTTTGCTTTATTGACAGTTCTATGCATTTGTAGTCTATTTATCTATGTGGCAGTGTAAATATTTTTTCTTCCTACTTTCCTAACAAATATTATGTGAAGACTTAAATTGAGGGACCGTGGTTACAGGACCTCTACCATCTATGTTCTCAGACATCTGACGGCCACAAAGGCAAATATAGCTGCCCTCCTTGTTACGTGGATCAATGGAGTCCAACAAAAACTTAGGGACCTAGCCATACCCACCACAAACATGCCCTGAACTAGTAAAAAAGCAGCCTCTTTTGAAAACACTCATATCTCTAGGAAGAACATATATATCACTACCCAAGCTCCATAAAGGAGCTCAATCTCAAAAAAAATAGAGAACCAAGCTGGCTGATCTCATATATGATTTCCAAAATCAGTGAGCATCATGTAATTCTCTATTTCATAACAGATACCGGCCACAAATTCAGATGTCACTCATCCTCTATGGGGTAAATAGTATTTTTCCAAGTTGGAAAAGGGGGAAAAACTGGCTCTGAATAGAATTTTTAGAACAAAAGTTCAAGAATGAATACTGGACTTACTTCAGTGTTCTTCCACAAGTTCCTACAATGTCTATCATTTTGGTAATCATACACATTTCACATTACACTTCCATGAATAATTTTAAGTGGACACACAGCAAAACAGAAGTAGAAGTAGGGCTGAAACTGATAACATAAACCACTTTGCATGTTGCTCAGCTAATTGTTCTTACATTTTTTAAAATTATTGTTGAAAAATGCATGTTGATTGTAGAAAATTTAGAAAATACAGGTGAGAGAAAGAGGAAATTAAAAGTCATCCTTAGTCCCACCACATTGATTCATTTTTATAAATCTGTGCTTTTTCTAAACACATATTCTCATATATTGCTAGCAAATTATTTCACCAAAATTGAGTAAGATTCTATATGTTCATTTTTCCACTTAACATTATACCGCAAGCCCTTCCTGTGTCATTAGAAGCTTTCTGACAAGATCATTTACTATATGGACACATCACTGTATGACCAGTTTCCCATTGTTGAACATTGATGTCATTTAGATTTTTTCACTATTTCATCGCAAAGCAGTGATGATCAAGCATCCTTATGGCTAAGTCATTGAGCACATCTATGAGCCTTTGAATTAATTCCTTGAAGTCATTCCTATTAATATCTATTTTCCAGCTGATCCTAACAGCATTTATAAAACAATCCTTATCTCCCAGGGTTAGATTACATTAGTCGCTGACAATCACTCTGGTGTTGCAATATTGATTCAAGTATTGCTCTCCTTGGCCCTCTGCCTTTCATGACTTAACCTCCTCTGAGTTGTTTACATTTCAGAAGGGCACTCTGCAAATCGCAGAAGCAGGAAAAGTTTCCTCTCAGCACCTCTCTTCCTAGTCACAGCATTCTTTCTTCCCCCAAATCCCAAATGTCGCATGCCCTCCTCAACCCCACCCCTTAACAGATTAGAAAAGTGAGGTTATTAACTAATTCATACTAAGCTTGAAATGCCAAAGTTTAATGTGTTGTCTCTTCAGCGGTGTAGATCTTATACATAAAAAATAATCTATTATCCAATAGAAATGTAATAACCTCTAAGCATCAGAAATAGACCTGTTTAGGAAATTTAGGTAAAAGAGAACCTTCCCTGATACGTTCAGATTTATAGGTTATGTAGCATTAAGTAGAAAACTACAAGAGGCAAGTGTTAAACAGCAGATACAATATGCTCCATTTATACCAAACATAGGGGGAAAGAGGTACGGGGTATATGCTTGTGTACTTTGCTCTTATAAGCATAGAATAACTCTACAAAGATACAAGAGAAATAAATAATATTTAATTTTAGAGAGGAAAATTGGGTGACTGGTAGACAAGAATAAGCAAAAGATATACCTGAAATCTGAAATATAATGAAATACATTTACACAATTATATGTTTCATTATATTTTGAGATGAAATAGAAAACATTTCTTGCCTCAAAAATCCTATGCCTAGGGAAGCAAGGGCAAAAATGAACTATTGGGATTTCATCAAGATCAAAAGCTTTTTTTTTTTTTTTTTTAAGATCAAAAGCTTTTGCACAGCAAAGGAAACAGTTAACAAAACCAAAAGACAACTGACAGAATGGAAGAAGATATTTGCAAATGACATATCAGATAAAGGGCTAGTATCCAAAATCTATAAAGAGCTTAACAAACTCAACACCCAAAGAACAAATAATCCAATCAAGAAATGGGCAGAGGACATGAACACACATTTCTTCAAAGAAGACATCCAGATGGCCAACAGGTGCATGAAAAAGTGCTCCACATCACTCAGCATCAGGGAAATACAAATCAAAACCACAATGAGATACCACCTCACACCAGTGAGAATGGCTAAAATTAACAAGTCAGGAAATCACAGATGCTGGCGAGGATGCGGAGAAAGGGGAACCCTCCTACACTGTTGGTGGGAATGCAAGCTGGTGTAGCCACTCTGGAAAACAGCATGGAGGTTCCTCAAAAAGTTGAAAATAGAGCTACCCTATGATCCAGCAATTGCACTACTGGGTATTTACCCTAAAGATACAAACGTAGTGATCCGAAGGGGCACATGCACCCGAATGTTTATAGCAGCAATGTCCACAATAGCCAAATGATGGAAAGAACCTAGATGTCCATGAGCAGATGAATGGACAAAGAAAATGTGGTATATATATACAATGGAATACTATGCAGCCATCAAAAGAAATGAAATCCTGCCATTTGCGACAACATGGATGGAACTAGAGGGTATTATGCTTAGTGAAATAAGTCAATCAGAGAAAGACAACTATCATATGATCCCCCTGATATGAGGAAGTGGAGATGCAACATGGGGGGTTTGGGGGATAGGAAAAGAATAAATGAAACAAGATGGGATCAGGAGGGAAACAAACCAAACAAACTGAGGGTTGCTGGGGGGGGCGGTTGGGAGAGGGTGGTGGGGTTATGGACATTGGGGGTGTGTGTGCTGTGGTGAGTGCTGCAAACTGTGTAAACCTGACATTTCACAGACCTGTACCCCTGGGGCTAAAAATACATTATGTGTTTATAAAAAAATTAAATTAAAGAAAAATCCTATGCCTTTGCAAGGGAAATAAAAGTAAAAATAAACTATTGGGACCACATCAAAATAAAAAGCTTCTGCACAGCAAAGGAAATAATCAACAAAACTAAAAGGCAGCATATTGAATGGGTGAGGATATTTGCAAATGTCATATCTAATAAAGAGTTAGTATCTAAAATATATAAAGAACTGATACAACTCAACACCCAAAAACAAACAATCCAATTAAAAAATGAGCAGAAGACATATAGAGACATTTCTCCAAAGAAGACACACAGGTGGCCAACAGAAACATTAAAATATGCTCAACATCATTCATCATCAGGGAAATGCAAATCAAAACTACAAGGTGATTATCACCTCACACCAGTCAGAATGGCAAAAATTAAAAAACACAAGAAACAACAAGTGTTGGTGATGATGTAGAGAAAAAGGAACTCCTTTGCACTGTTGATGGGAATGCAAATTAGCGCAGCCATTGTGGAAAACACTATGAAGTTTCCTCAAAAGTCAAAAACAGAACCACTTTATGATCCAATGATCACACAACTGGATATTTACCCCCAAAATATGAAAACACTAATTCAAAGGGATACATGCACCTATATGTTTATTGCAGCATTCTTTACAATAACCAAATTATGGAAGCAGCCCTGGGTTCCATCAGTTGATGAATGGATAAAGGAGATACAGTACAGAGAACACACTGTTGGTTACCAGAGGGGAAGTGAGTTGGGATATGGGTAAAATAGGCAATGGGGGTTAAGGAGTGTACTTGTGAAGAGCACTGGCATTGTTGAATCACTATACTGTACACCTGAAATTAACATACTGTATGTTAACTATACTGGAATTTATTTATTTATTTATTTTTAAAGATTTTATTTATTTTTTTGTCAGAGAGAGAGAGAGAGCGAGCACAAGTAGGCCGAGTAGCAGGCAGAGGCAGAAAGAGAAGCAGCCTCCCTGCTGAGCAAGGAGCCTGATGCAGGGCTTGATCCCAGGACCCTGGGATCATAACCTGAGCCGAAGGCAGCCACTTAACCAACTGAGCCCCCCAGGCGTCCCTATACTGGAATTTGAAAACAAAATAAAATAATCTCCTCTGAAAAGATTTTTAAAAAGATGAATGGGACGTGTGTGTGTGTGTGTGTGTGTGTACATATGTATGTGTATGTATGTATATGTATGTGTATGGAATATCATCCAGCCATAAAAAAGAAATCTTGCCATTTGCAATGACTTCAGTGGAGCTAGAGAGGATACTCTCAAACGAAGGAAATCAGAGAAAGATAAATATCATACGATTTCACTCATATGGAATTTAAGGAACAAAACGAATGAGCAAAGGAAACAGAAAGAGAGACAAACAAAACAGATTCTTAACTATAGAGAACATACAGCTGATTAACAGAGGAAAAATGGGGGGGGTGGATGACATAGGTGATGGGGATTATGAGCAGACATCATGATGAGCACTGAATAATGTATAGAACTGTTGAATCACTATATTGTACACCTGAAAATAATATAACACTATGCGTTAACTATCCTGGAATTAAAATAAAAAGCTTGATTAAAAATTTTGATGCCTTTGAATGTATTACACATGCCAAATTTTTTAAACTAGATTTAACAACAAATTTCATGACATCAACTGCTACTTACTTTATGAATAGACAAATTCTACAAAGGCTTGAAAGAGATTTTTATAATAAATGATGTGAACCCATTCCCGATGTACCCAAAAGGAAGATAGGAGCCAAGCTACTTTGACCAGAGAAGGTGTCATCTGATTTACCAAAAAAAAAGCTCATCAAAATAAATCAGTAAAAAAAAAAAAAAGAAGAAGAAGGGGAGGGGCGTGATTGTTGGAAATGAAAAGGACAATGGGATAAAGTCCATTCTTCTCAAACGTGAAGATCATGCACTGTCTCATTCCAGTGATTAAATAAAAACTCCTTTCTTTTGTCCTGTCTATAGCAGCAATGCTCTGTTTATGATGGAGTAAAAGGAAAAAAGATAAAAAGACTAATTGACATATTATTCTGGCAGATAAGCATCAGTATAAAAGAAGGGAGCATTCAGAAGATCAATTTTCAGCTCCCAAGACCATTTATTTCACACTTCTGTCATCTCTGGTTGCCTTTCCAGCAATCTGTCAACAGTTTCTATCTGCCAAAGACACACATTTAGCATCCAAAAGGAATGATAAAGGATATCCAGCTCCCAACCCACGGAGTTTAGGTTTGGCTCCAAAAATAAAACTATTTGTAAATTCTCAAAGAATGACAAAAGCTAATCGGACCATTTTTCAAATGCACAATTTTGGAATTTTAAAAGTAAGTGACTAGCATGTGAAGATCTTTGTTGATGTTTTTACACATCTCAGTTCATAAGATTCAGGCATTTTTTTCATGTGTACATTGACCTCCTACTAAAGAGGAGTCCTAGGGGCTGGGGACAGAAGGCAGGATCAAACATGGTCCCAGCCATCAAGAAGATTTGCGGCTGATGGAGAAAGACAAAGCAAAAAATTGTCTGTTACAATTTAATATAATCCATGACCTAGTAAAAGTATACTCAGGACCTTGTGAGTTGACAAAACAAAGGAAGACTTCAGCCAAGCACGGTAGAGAAAGCTTTCCAGAAGGGACGCTGAACTGGATTCTGAAGGCAAGCAGGGCTAGTAGCAGGATTCTATGGTGGATATTGATAACATGTGGATACTCATCTCATGCAGTCTTCAACCCACCCGTTCTCTCAATGTCAGGGGCTGGTCCCTGCAGACGGTATTTCCCAGGCTCTCTCAGTCCCTGAGATTCAGAACAGAAGAAAAGAGGGCTGAGAACTAGCTCAGAGGGGAAACCAGCCAGGGGCAATCACAACAGGTAAACAGTATCTGCAAAGGAATCATTGGGTTTGCTCAATGGGAGACAGTGGCAGGGGACTACAAAGCAGACAGAAAGGAGAAGCCAAGGTCTTTCTCCTCTGTCTTGGACTGTATCTCTAGCACAGCCAAGACCTGTAGTGAGGGGCTTCTGTGTGGCTTCTTAAGCATCTGCCTTTGACTCAGGTCATGATCCCAGGGTCCTGGGATCCAGCCAGCCCTGTGTTGGACTCCCTGCTCAGCGAGGAGCCTGCTTCTCTCTCTCCCCCTTCACCCCTCGGTCATACTCGTTCTTGCTATCTCTCTTTCTCAAAGAAATAAATGAAATCATTAAAAAAAAAATCTGCAATGATTCCTCCTTCCACTGAAGAGACTTATCTCAGGTCCCGGCTTCTAAGAATTGATCCCTCAAAAGCCAATTCCCTCCTTTCTCTCTCTCTCTCCATCCTGCCAAGTGATGGTGAGGGCTTCTTGCTGTTACTAATCTCTGGTGTCTTCATGGACCCGTTTGGCTTCTCAGCTCTTCCATAACCTGTGCCCGCAACTCCCTGCAATTATTATTCCATGTATCACTAACATGCCTCTGTTTTAAATACTTGAGATGTTTCCTAGTTAAACCCTGAGAGATGATCTATCCATCTCCCTGCAGAATCTGAACTTCTCAAAGATTACAATCGCCTTTAAATCATTTTGTCTCCCAAACACAGAGAATCTGATATGCCAAGAAAAGAAAGAAGTACATGGACGGAGGATGAGATAGAGGGAAGAAAGAAATGAACAATAAAAGTTAAGGACACTCTCATATTTATGTGACATCTGGACCTCTCATAAACATCGGTATCCTCCGAGACTGAGGAATGCCTACTTAGGGGATGAGAGGATGATGTAACCTTGAAAGACCTTGTGAGTTGATGTGTCTTTCTGTGATGTGGACACCTCCTACCCTATCCAGAAATGGAGGAAAGTCCCAGATGCTCTTGGTTGACCAGAACTCAAAGTAAAATCAAGCAGCTGCTAAAATCTGGCCTTTTCTTATGTTGTGTACACTTCCCTAATGTGAAGATAAGCTCATCTGTATCATCCACACTCTTGATGACAAAAAAACATGTACCTTGTTTATCAAGGCAGGCCAGCCAGTCACTGATCAAGTTCAAAAGTCTGGTACTTAATACACATTTTTCTGTTCATCCTATTTCGATTCTGCCTCAAGAAGCAGAGAAAAGAATAATCAAACTGAACAGACAGTGTGCAGTGCAAAGTCGCATTAAGATACTGATTCTTCTGGGGCGCCTGGGTGGCTCAGTGGTTGAGCCGCTGCCTTCGGCTCAGGTCATGATCTCAGGGTCCTGGGATCGAGTCCCGCATCGGGCTCTCTGCTCGGCAGGGAGCCTGCTTCCTCCTCTCTCTCTCTCTGCCTGCCTCTCTGCCTACTTGTGATTTCTCTCTGTCAAATAAATAAATAAAATCTTTAAAAAAAAAAAAAAGATACTGATTCTTCTGAAATGGAGGACTAAAACATAAGGATCATGTTTATCCCACAACGGTTTCCTGTCTACACTGTTTATTTTTAAACAGTAAACATGCTTGGAGGTAGTGATGTAACCTCTAAAAGAACTGCTAAGAAATCAGACACAATTACTGCAAATCTTCAGGGGAGTATTAATGTGAAATTCTAGACACATTACGATCACACTTTTTTTTCTTTTGATAAGCGGGCATATTTTTGTTGGTTTGTGAAAAATGCATCTGTCTGGTGACAGATTTGTGGTCCTTGTCCTACATTAGCAGAGCCAAAGTATGAAGATTTTTGTTAAATTTTGACTAAACATATTTCCAGTTGTTGTAATGGAAGGTTTTTAAAGTCTTTTCTTGGTTATAACCCAAAAAATCACTTATTTTTTTCAGAATTATTTAATCTCTCTCCCATGAACCTTTTTTCCTAACTCTACATTGTATTAAGTGATGCACCAATAGACTGTGGCATCATCTGGGGCTTTCCCAGAAACTATAAAAATGATCCAGAAGTTTGGAAGCCTACAAACATTTCTGGAGCTATGAGACTCCTCAGTGCATATCAAGTCCAAGTCAACAGAGGGGAGGCTGGGACCTGAGCTCACACCAGGACTTCACTATCAACACAATTATTGGAAAGGCCACCAGATTCAATATACATCAGGATCTTTGATGCCACACATTGCTGTGAGTTTCACCAAACCTTACATGACTTTCTGGGATTTAGATGGTATAAAAATTTATTGCCTCACCTGTAAAATGGTTTACTCACATCAGTGTAAGAAAAACAAAACAATAAAGACTAGAGAGCTCTAAAAAACTAGGTATATTGTACATAAGGGAGATATGATAATGACACCAAAGTAATGTTGGTGTCACCATTAATGGTGTTGGTCATGTTACTGTACTAGTCTAGGCCTTGGGGGTTTTTTAATCCCTACAATTGTAATAATACCATATACCTTATGGATACACATGGGACTAACTAAAATACTGTACACAAAGCTCTTTGTTCTGTTAGTGGTCTATAGTAAGCCATCAAAAAAAAATGCTAGCAAAGATCAGTAATAATAATAGTAAAATGACTGACTCCTATTTTTGAGTATTTACTATGTGCAAACCACTTGGACACAGACAAATAAATATTGGACATAGCTCTTAGCCTTGAGAAACATAGACACACTTTAAAAGAACATCATGTATTATGTGTACATTGAGGTCTAATAATTTACTACAGTATATTCTGGGAGAGACAGATGATAAAGCATGAAGAATCTCAGAACATCCACTAGGATGTTCTACAGGGACCACAGGGCACCTGAGCTGAGACTTGAAGTTGTCAAGTTGGAGCAAGGGGATAGGGCCTTTTACCTCCATTTCAGTCTTTGGATGTGGGTCATCTGGGAAGGGGTGTGGCCTTGGACAAGAGCAAAGCTCTTCAACCAAGGCTCTGAAAGGGTTCTGGCCCCTGATGACTACCTCAAGGCAGCCCTTTAAGCAGCTATAGGAATAAGTGTTTTATCCATGTGAGTGGATCTGAGAGGGTCTACACAGCATCCACACATGAGCCCCATGAATGGTTCAGAATAACTGTGACTGATTCAGGAGTCCTCCCGTCTGGGATACAGCTGGCTCCCAAAATCCTGTGTCCAGAAAAGTTCCCGACTCCTCTAGGAGTGAGACAATCAAAAATGACTCTGAAGGCTGGTATGTCCCCAGACAAGCCAGTGTAGATCAGCTCTCAGAGCTTAAAAAAAAATTACAAAAGTTCTGCTCCAATCCCAATAGCTGTGAAAAAAAAAAACCAAAACTGAGGGTCAGTTCACCACAAGCAAATTCCCTGATTATCAAGTCACCAAGTGAGCAATTCTCTAAGTTCACCTTTTCTACATGGTATCTAGTTATATTCAAACAAAATCATAGTTTGTCTCCATGTTGTCACTTTAAAAGATGTTCAATTTGTCTCTGCTGCTTCTTTCCACCAGTGCAGCAGGGGGCCGAGAGATAAAGGGAAGGAGACACCGTGGACCAAAGATGGAGCAGAGAGAAGGGTCCTGAAAGATAAAAATCTTTAAAATAGTCTAGGACATATGCTTAAATATGTAAAATTATGAAAACTATATTCTTCGTATATTCTTATATTACATTCTTATATTCTTCTTCCCAGGTATCTATGGGTTTTGTTCTTAACAAATTGACCTGCCTGCTTCCCCCACAAATCTAAGCACACTGACGGTGAGTCATGGAACCCCATGAATCAGAGTTGGAAGGGAGGTCAGAATCCTCTCACCCAATTAAACCAGCTGCAACATGAGTCATTGAGCTTGTCCATGGATACCCCAGGTGAGGTCATTCGTGAGCCCTTGAGGCCACTGCTCCCATCTCTGGGCAGGAACAACCTTCAGAAGCACCCCCGGAGCCTTGCAGAACACCCCTACCAAATCCAGATGCTATTCCCCAAAGCGATGGAAGAAGATCTCCTATGCATCAGAGTTTCCCTGACGCCCGATTGAAACATCCCAGGCTCCTCGCCCAAGTCCCTTGGGCATGGTTTCCAATCCCTTCACCTCTCCAAATGTTCATCTCTGAATTTCTTCTACTGTATCTGCTCTCTCTTACAGAGTTGGTGTTCTGCCCTATCTTTTTTGTTTATACTATCAAAATAACAAATTTTTTTTAAAAAGTATAAAATTGATAAATATATATAATATACATAAATCTATACAAATAATGTTAATGCTTTCTGAAAAAAAAAATCAGAAAGCACAGATGAATAGAAAGGGAAGTATCCATGATCCCTAACAGTCATTGGCTGGTTTTGCTCTCTCACCACGTCTCTCCCCTTTCTTGGCTAAGAGCACTGGTTTCTTAGCAAAGGGTCCCACCCTTCTCCAGCTAAGAAGGGTCATGTGACCCAACCTAGGCCAATCAGATTCTCCTCTTCAAGGATTTTTGACTCCTGAAGGAAAGGCTTGAAAAATACTTGGAGCAGAAACACTCCAGCACCAGAGCTCTCCTTTCTTTCCCACTCTACATGTCTGGAAGTTCCCTTAGGTAGTGACCTTCCCATGCTGTGGTGCTGGGCCTTTCCTCACGTCTGTGAGCTGCTCCACACAGAACATCCATATTTACTGAAGTTCCCTGGACTTGTTTTTTGACTGAAGTTCAATCCTAACAGCCAGAGATAACCAGTAGTAAATATTTTGTGGCTAATCTCCTGGCTCTCTTCTTTGTAAGGAATAAAAGAGAGAGACAACCAGTTAGATGAAAAGGAAGGCAGGCAAGAAGGCAGGAGCTATAGAGACATAACTATTCCCTCAAAATGGCTGGAATAATAAAAACTACTTGATATGTTCATTTTTTTATTCAGCAAACTATGGAAACCATCTTGCCGTGGTCTCCCTCTGAAGTCTCTTTTTTCTCCTAAGTCACGGCCATAAAGTAAAGGTATAACCCAGTACTATCATAAATACTAATATTAAATAATAAGGTGCACCCTCTTACTCTCTATTAACTCGAAATTTGGTTAAAGAGTTACTCATTGGGGTGCCTGGGTGGCTCAGTTCGTTGAGTGTCTGCCTTCAGCTCAGGTCCTGGGATGGAGCCCCACACCAGGCTCCCTGCTGAGTGGGGAGCCCACTTCCCCCTCCTCCTGCTCCCCCTGCTTGCGCTCTTTCTGTCAAATAAATAAATAAAATCTTCAAAAAAAAAATGACTTGTGCACACAAACAAAGATATGTCTACAAAGACTTTTCCATCAATCAAGGCTTTAGGGGCAAGCTTCCTTGCTTAAGAAAGTGGGAACGGGTGTTTCCTCCAAGAGGCCAGACCCTGCCATCGGCCTGCCACAGGCTGTGCAGGCCTCACCCCATCAGCCCACCGCTCAGCCCCTCCAGCAGCAGCTGTGTTGTCAGGTCTGGCCCCCCTCTGATCTGTCACCACTGTGAAACGTGGAACTTGCACCTTCTGAGATTCGAGTGAGATGAGAGGAGGGAAAATTGAACTTTGGCCCTTGAGAGCTCCCTGGCCCCACGGGCTATCTCTAGAACAAGGGAGATTTCTAGGAGAATCAAGTCGCACCTTGTCCTGACACTCAACTCACAAAGTGCTGGGGTGCTGGCTCATATCCAGTATGAAGAGAAAACTTCGATGCCCACAGGCGTCTGAAAGGGAGGAAGCAGGAGGTGGGGCAGCAGGAACAAGGACCAGGGGTGAGAGAGTGGCTGGTCTTAAGCAAAGGTCCTGGGCACGTAATACAAAATCCTCTATAGGACTGTCTTGGATCTGCCTCTGTGGGACCAGCCACCCAAAGCATTTCTCTAACACCTGAGAGTATCTAGAGTAGCTGGAACAGGACCCAAGCCATATTTTGTGTCTCCAAGCCACAATTTCGCCTTAAGTTGGCAAAACTCAGAAGTTTCTGCAACACCCCCCCATCAAGATGATACTCAATGAACTCCCAGCTTTCACCCACTCAACGAGCCAGAAAACTGAAGTTCTAGCAATTTCTAGAAGGTAAGTCTTCCTCCAGGTGGATCTGTGAGTGCACAACCGAGGCACCTGACTTTTTTTTTTTTTTTATTTGACACAGAGAGAGAGAGAGAGAGAGATCACAAGTAGGCAGAGAGGAAGGGAAGCAGGCTCCCTGCTGAGCAGAGAGCACCATGTGGGGCTCGATCCCAGGACCCTGGGATTACGACCCGAGCCGAAGGTAGAGGCTTTAACCCACTGAGCCACCCAGGTGCCCCCCGAGGCACCTGACTTTATACATCAGGAGAGACTTGCAGCCTTATGCTTTCACTCCAGAGAGCTGCAGTTTCAGAAACCACCCAAACTGTCCTAGAGGTGAGGAGGGGAGGAACAACCCAGACATGAGGCCTCTCACAGTGGCAGAGGGCTGGCTGGCTGGCTGGGAGGAAGGCAGAAGAGGCTCAAAATCCAGTTGTATGATCTTGCGAGAGTTACTCAGCCTACCTCTGCCTTATCCAGTGGGAATGTCGAAAGTCAGCTCTACCAAATAAAAGACAGTAACTCGATGACAATAATGTTCTGTGTCGGCATCATCCATGAAGCAACCACAAGCCACATGGTGGTTAGTGTCAGTGAGACACTGAATTTTTTTACTTTAGTGCATTTTAATTCATTTAAGTTCCAACAGCTATGGGGCTAGTGGCTACTTTATTATTAGACCGTGCAGCCCTAAATGACCAAATGAGACACAATCGTCACAGCGATGGGGATTACGTTCCAAACTGAAGTTAAAAGAGACAACCGATGGCTTAAGCCACTGACAGAACTTTTCCAAGGGCCAGAAAGGAGCAAGGATGGCACCAGGTATTCGGAAGACTGTGCAGGGAAAGGAAATGGCCAGAGGGTGCAGCTCCAGCCTTCCTCCTGGATCCAAGCCACAGAGCGCCTGCCTTGCGCACAGCTGGCTGGTGCAGGAAAGATGGGGTCTCTGTGTTTCCACATGTGGTTAGTCTCTGGGGGCCAAGGTGGCTGCTCTCGCTATCAGGCAGATTAACTGTATATTTACGGCCCTGCCTGGAGAGTCCAAAATAAGTCGTAAACAATTCCAAACAGCACAGTCAGAGCCTGCGGAGGGCCTGCTTTTTCTGTATACAAGAGAGCAACTTGTTATAAACTGCTAAAAGGGTGGGGGATGGGGGAAGGAAACCGAAAAGGCCCTCTCTTCCTGGGATGCAATGCCAGAGTGATAAGGGGAGTGGGTCCCAGGCTTGAGAACAGACGCCCTCGTGGCTCTGCACTTCGGACAAAAGGAGGAACTCAAGATGATACAGACAAAGGAATGAGGGCTGGCAAGGAAGCAGCTGCCAGCAGAAAGCACTTGGAACTGCTCCTCTTTTATCAGGAGCAGCTGTAAATGACGGACGCAACCTCCCATTGATGGGTCTGCTGGTCTCTCTTTGACTTGGGAACTAAAAAGAAAATCATTTAAAAAAAAAAAAAAAAAAAAAAAAAAAGCCACTCTGGTTTGACTGGTGGAGAATTTTGTTCCCGAACGGGTCTCAAACAGAAGAAGGCTATGATGATGCTATGATGAGATTTCTGCTCATGAAGAAACTGTGTAGGGCAGCTAGTAATAATATTACCTCTAGTAACAAAACGTGGCCCTTTTACCGACCTGACCATCAGATGCCATTTCAGCACTATTTACCGGAAATTCAAATTCCCCTTTTTTTTTTTTTTAAGGTTTTTTTTTTTTAATTTTTAATTTTTTATAAACATATATTTTTATCCCCAGGGGTACAGGTCTGTGAATCACCAGGTTTACACACTTCACAGCACTCACCAAAGCACATACCATCCCCAATGTCCATAATCCCACCTCAAGCTCTATTACAAAGCTGTCATCATCAAATTCCCCTTTTTTAATGTCCCTGCAGAAGATGGGGGTGGGAGGTCACCTTAAAAGAAAAAAAAAAGTTTGTATTTTTGACGAAGAAATTCCACTTTTATGAGTTATCCTCAGGGAAAAAAATCAGAGATGTACACAAGCAACAATGCACACAGATGTTTGTTACAATGGTATTAATAACAAAAGAAACAATCCCCAAAGAGGGATTGGAATAGTCATACAATATAATCTTACACAGCCATTAGATACTCTCCACCCCAAAGATATTTAGTAAGACAGGGAGAAGCACATTTTTTTAAAAGATTTTATTTATTTGTTTGACAGATAGAAATTACAAATAGGCAGAGAGGCAGGCAGAGAGAGGAGGAAGCAGGCTCCCTGCTGAGCAGAGAGCCCAATGCGGGGCTCGATCCCAAGACCCTGGGATCATTAACTGAGCCGAAGGCAGAGGCTTTAACCCACTGAGCCACCCAGGTGCCCTGGGAGAAGCACATTTTTATGGTGTGAAATGAAAAAGGCAGAATTATTTATAGGTATCATCTCAATTTTCTTTGACACATGGTTTTAGCTTTGGGGATGGCTATTTAGAAAGAAACTGAGAAAATATCTCAAAGTCTTTGTGAGGCTTATCTTTGGATAGTGAAATTATGAACCATCTTTATCCCCTCTTTGATATTTTTCTGAAATTTCTAGAATTAGTATAGCATAAACTCAGAAGCATTCCCCATTTCACAGCCTCCCAACCGCCAGGAAAATGAACAGTATCTAAGGTCACCTAGGCTGATAATAATCGCTTCTTGGAACTTCCTGATCTGAGTTTTCTTTTCTGACCCAAGGAACACAACAGTTAATTTCCTTGACAGCCTCCTGGCAAATTTAAAGTCACTCCAGAATTCCAGAAGAGTTCCTCAACATTCACCAACAGATTTTATTTTCCCCACATGTACAAAAGAAATGGGTTTCCCCCAATGTGTTTATGTGCTGGTTAAGAGGGAAACATTTCTTCTCATACCATTAGAGTCCTGCAGACATTCTTTTTCTATTCCCAATTCTCATTAGTCATAACTGTCCCTTTGCCTTGTCCTGAGCTACTTTCCAAGTGAGAAATATGGAGGATGTAAACTTCATAAGCCAAGGGACTTTGTGCTGCTCAACACTGTAACTCTACCACCTAAAACAGTGTCTCTGGCAGAGTCGATGCTAAATTCATTCTGAAGCAGTGGGTGAAGGGATGAGTGGATGGGTGGGTGGACGAAACCCTTCCTGTCAAAATGAACAAAATTTTAGTTACATGACTGAGTCAAACTATGTACCTTACAGCCCTAAAACAAAGTGAGTTTTTGGAACAAAACAGATGCCAATGAATAAATACGCCAAAGGTACACAGTAAGATCAGACTCAAAATAAGGAACTAAGCAGCTCTTCTTCATTTAAATTAGCAAATCACTGCAACACTTTGAGACCATTAACGGTCCTTTGTCTAGAGTCAATGATTTCGGAATTTAAGTCACGGTTTTTCAGGGCGCCGGGGTGGCTCCCTCGTTTAGACATCTGCCTTCAGCTCAGGTCATGATCTCAGGGTCCTGGGATGGAGCCCCACATCAGGCTCCCTGCTGATCCAGAAGCCTGCTTCTCCCTCTCCCACTCCCCCTGCTTGTTCTCCCTATCTCACTGCGTCACTCTCTGTAAAATAAATAATAAAATCTTTCAAAAAAAAAAAAGTCACAGTTTTTCTTCTTTTCTGCTTCATGACCTTTCTGTTGCCTATAATGGTAGATTTTATTTTCCAAAAATGCCTGCAACAGTATCTCCCATCCCACATCCTCTTCAGAAATGTGACCTTGCCCTTTCCCCATCCAGAAGTAGAGTCTGTTACTCCATCCCCTGGAATCCACGCACGCCCTGTGACTGCTTTAGCCAACAGACTGTGGAAGTGATGAGCTGCCATATCTTCACATGATCTGCTGGAAAGATCCCCAATGCAAGGTCCTGAGACCCTGTGGAAGGAGAGAGGGACACAGCTGAGCCCAGATTTCCAACCCCCCCTGCCAAGGCACAGACATGTGAGTGATGCCATCTTGGATCCTCCAGACAAACTCAGACACCAGCTGAATTTCACATTGTGATTCTACTCAGCAGCACACTGAGCAGAAGAATTACTCTGCTGACCCCACCCCAATTTCTGACCCACAAAGGTTTGGTGTAGGTTGTTACATTGCAATAGGTAACTGAAACAAAATTTACCTTTAATCTTATGGTTACAGTTCCACCAAGAGATAGCTCTAATTCACTTAGTCAAAGTGGCAGGATAACTTCATTGAAGAAATTAACTTTTCTCTTGTAGGCATATCAGAGTGAGAAATCAGGGGTCTTCTCACAAATCTCTCCACCTTACCTGCCTCAAAATATGAGCAGTGTGGGGGAGCAAACAGAACTTTGCATCTTGAAAATCTGTCCTATCCTTTGCCTATAGAAGGAGGAGGTTTTAATTTCCATCAAAAGGTGAAGAGTCTGTCCCCTCCTTTGAAGCTGAATGGACCTTTGTCTCCATGCCCTTCTGTTTTGATTACTATGCCTTTGTAATGTATTTTGAAATCAGGAAGTGTGGAGTGTCCAGCTTTTTTCTTCTTTCTCAGGATTGTTTTGGTTATGGAGAACTTTGCAATTCCATATGAATTTAAGGATTTTTTTAATCTATTTCTTTTTTTAAAATGTCATGGGGATTTTGATAGGGATTACCTTAAATCTGTAGGTCACTATGGGTAGTAGCATGGACATTTTAACAACATTAAGTTTTCCAACCCATGAACTGAAATGTCTTCATTTATTTGTGTATTCTTTAGTTTGTTGAAGCACTGTTTTATAGTTTTTACTGTATAGTGATATACAGTCTTCCTCCAGGGAGAAAAGCTGTATAGTTTTTCACCTTCTTGGTTCAGCAAATTTCACCATATTTTACTGTTTTTCATGCTATCATAAATCAGATTGTTTTTTTAATTTCCTTTTCAGATGACTAATTGTTAGTTGTTCTAAAAATCTGACTGGTTTTTGATGGGGCATCTGGGTGGCTCAGTCAGTTAAGTATCTGTCTTTAGCTCAGGTCAAGATCCCAGGGTCTTGGGATCAAGCTCTACGCTGGGCTCCCTGCTCAAACAGGGAGCCTGCTTCTCCCTCCCCTTCTGCCACTCTCTCGTGCTCTCTCATGCTCTCCCATGTTCACTCTCTCAAATAAAAGAAATACAATCTTAAGAAAAAATGCAACTGATTTTTCTATGTTGATTTTGTATCCTGCAACTTTGCTGAATTTATTAGTTATAACGGTTTTTTTTTCTTGGAATCTTTAAGGTTTTCTACATAGACGATCATATTATCTGTGAACAGAGATCATTTTATTTCTTCTTTTCCAATTCAGATGCTTTTATTTCTTTTTCTTTCCTAATTACTCTGGCTAATACTTCCAGTACTGTGTTGAATAAAAGTAGCAAGAGTGGACATCTTTATGAGGCAAGTAAGAGACACCATCTTAGAGGAAAAGCTTTCAGTTTTCCACCACTGAATATAGAGTTAGCTTGTGAGCTTTTCATATATTGGCCTTTTTATTTTAAATTGACTGTGACTTCCTTGTTTTGTCCTACTCATGGACATCTGGAACTATAGAAAGTGGTAAGGTTTGATTAATGCTTAAATTCAGTAATACTCACAGAGGTCAGTTCTAAGACCTTTCTAGTTTCCAAGTTTGGACCTTTCCTCAATGGATATTGATGTGAAAGAGAAGAATTCCAATCCCTTTATTCTTCTCTTTGAAAATTTTTTTGCAAAGTATGGTATTTAAGAGTGTCATATTAGGGGCTCCTGGGTGGCTCAGTCATTAAGCGGCTGTCTTCTGCTCAGGTCACGATCCCGGAGTCCTGGGATTGAGCCCTGCATTGGGCTCCCTGCATAGCGAGAAGCCTGCTTCTCCCTCTCCCACTCCCCCTGCTTGTGTTTCCTCTCTTGCCATGTCTCTCTGTCAAATAAATAAATAAAATCTTTAAAAAAAAAAAAAGAATGTCACATTATTTTATAGCCCTATTTTACTAAAAATACAGAACAGGACACATTAAGGGAGATTACATCTAAATTGACATGTTTGTCCTGACACCATTCATTTCTTGGGAGTTGGTATATTTGTTATGCAACTCAAAAGACTAGGCTAATTGTTGACCTATCAATAGTGCAGCTGCAAGCTGAAAAAACATTCAGGCCCCCAAAGGACAGCTTTAAAAAATATAAAAGTACATCATTTGTAGCAGGCGAAGTGACTAAATTCAACCCCATAGGAAAAATCAAAGAATTTGACCCATTTTTTAAGGGGGGGGAGAGCACTTTTCCTCTTAATAGGGACTATGTCTACAGGTTTAATGGGGAAACATGATTAATGTAATTCTCTCAATACTAAACAGAGAAGAAAACTGGTTGATTAACATTATGATAAGGACCCATCTTTGTCCACATACCTCATGACTTGGGATCTGCATTATCTAGAATTCATTGTTCAGCACAACACATAGCAATTAAACCTTAAACTATGGCTAGTATGACTGAAAAGCTGAGTTTTAAACTTTATTTCATTTTACTTTATTTAAATTAAAATTTTCAACTTACAATTGACTCAATTATTGGAAAACTTTTAAGTATACCATAAAAACTTGTGTGAGTCAACTTTTTCAACCCTAAATTTTTATAAACTTAAAGTACAGAGCATATATTTCTGGTATGAATTTAGGGTCCAAATCGAAATGTATTCTAAATGGAAAATTTATATCAACTTCAAAAATTTAGTGTGACAAAAAGAATGTAAAATAATTTTTAATATCTACTACATTTTGAAATAATATTTGAGACATAATAATTTAAATAAAATATATGGTTGAGATTAAATTTACTCATTTCTTTTTACTTCTTTTAATGTGGCTATTAGAAACTTTTAAATTACACATGTGGCTTTCATTATATTTTTAAAGGACAGTCTTGATCTACAGAATGCTCTTAATTCAACAATTAAGTTTTAGAATGGGAATCCAGTCAATGAATAAAAGATTCATGTCTTCTTGTTTTGTTTTGTTTTGTTTTGTTTTTATTAACCCAATATTGTCTAAACAGGCATCAGTTGAATTTTTAACTCTTCTATTCAAACTTTTTTATCTGTGCCTGATATGCTCCAAGTACTCCGTTAGTTACTACAGGTATAGATATAAATCTCATCCCCAGCTTTCCAACATCTTAAGAGTCTGGTAGGCAGTGACCAAGTAAACCAAATTTGGAAGTGTGATGAGTTAGGAAAAGATATCTCATGGAGGACATGGAAATTCAAAGAAGACTCGTTTGACTTGGCCAGCAGGAAGAATGGGAGGAGACCTCCTGGAGGCAAGGACCGTTAAACTAGGAATTGTTCATGCTATTTGTTAACTCTCTTCTTTTTTACTGATAGTCTATGCAGGGAGCCCATGCTGTAGGCATGTTATAAAGCCATGTTTTGTTGATTATTCCTCTCTGAATAGATTCACATCTATTGGGGCATATAATTTGTTCAAATATAATGAAGAGAGGAGATGGGAGCATGCATTGGTTCAACCTGAAGTTTCCATTTAGGTTTTTTCTCTAAGAAACTCAATGTGTTCTCTGCTCTTTCAGAGAGGCAACGCCTGAACCTCAGGGTTCAGGATTTTCTGCTTAGGGGTGAGCAGAACATTGCAGAAAGCAAGAAAGCACAATCAGCCATATCCAGGGCACTGAGGAGCTAACTCGAAGAGGTGCTCTCTGGTCAAAGATGGAAAAATTTGAGTACCAATATAGATAATAACTATAACAGATTGAAATACAAGTGTTTAAATAAGTGAGATTTTAAGATGCCTAACAGAAAATCTGGTATCATTAGAGGATGCTAAACCAAAGAAAAGACAAATAAAAATAAAGAAAAGGAAACAAGCACTTATCCTGCTTTTTCTTCATGAATTACAGCAGCAAATAACCAAATAGCAGGTATAGAACTAGTCCACTTAAGAAGAAAAGAATGGGGGATACAATATCATTGTTTTTCAAGCCTTGATAAAATAATGGATCTGGTCATTGAGCATCAAGGCAACCAATATCATGAAAGAGGAAATCACCAGATATTTGTGCCACCTGAGGGAAGAGCCATCACTTAGCATGAAATGTCTTGGCAAAAATGCTGACCTAGAGCTGACTAAGCCTGCTGATGTAACTTCCAATTTCAGGAAATACTAGGATATAGAAACCTGTTAAACCAAACCCTGGAATGCAATGAATAAAATCTGGACAGTCGGGAACTCCACAGGACAATGTGTTTCTTTCTACAAGTAAATATTACAGGAAAAAAGAGAGGTGGGGGAAAACTTACAGATTAAAAGAAATTTATGGCATATATACACAAATTGCAAAGGTCTTATTTAAATCTTGTTCTTAAAAACTATAAAAAATTATAAGAATATTATATATTGAATACTTAATGATAGAAAGTTTTGTTAATTTTTAGATATTGTGGATTTTTTTAATCCCTTAGAGATAATGAAATAGCAAAAGATGGAAAAATTGATGTATGGGGTTTGCTTCAAAATAGTATGGGCGGTGAGGGGTGGATAAGTACATAAATGAAACAAGATCAACCATGAGTTCAATATTATACAGCATATTTGGAAGTTGCTAAGAGAGATCTTAAAAGTTCTCATCACAAGGAAGAAAAATTTGTATATGTGTGGTGATGGTGTTCACAAAACTTAATGCAGCAATCATTTCACAGTATATACACATATCAAGTCATTATGTTGTATACCTAAAACTAATACAATGTTATGTGTCAGTTACATCTCAGGGAAAAAAATAGAATAGCCATGTGCTGATGATTGTTTAAGGAAGATGATAGTTATATAGAGGTTCGTTGTAATATCCTCTCTACTTTTGTACATGTTGCAAATTTCCCATTAAAAATTATTTTGTTTGGGGTTCCTGGATGGCTCACTCGGTTAAGCATCTGCCTTCAGCTCAGTTCATGATTCCAGGGTCCCTGCTCAGCAGGAAGTCTGTTTCTTCCTCTCCCTCCACCCCCCCCCCATGCTCATTCTCTCTCTCTCTCTCTCTCTCTCAAATACATAACATCTTTTTTTAAATTTAAAAAAATTATTATTTTGTTTGATTGTTTGTTTGACTCAAGTTTCATTATGTCTTGTTGCTGTGTGAGAACCAGGCATGAAATCCTCAAGGTGTTGCCTTCTCCCAACCTACAAAGACACCAACAAATTATTTGCTGTTTTCAGGACAAAAAATCCAGATACTTAATTTTTAAGTCATTTTCTTTTTTTATTTGATAGATTTTATTTATTTATTTTAGAGAGAGAGAGAAAGAGAACATGAGTGGGGAGCAGGAGCCGGGGAGAGAAACTCAAGCAGACTTGGCATTGAGTGGAGCCCAACACAGTGCTCAATCCCACAACCCTGAGATCATGATCTGAGTCAAAATCAAGAGGCAGACACTCAGACGGCTGAACCTCCCAGGCACCCCTTAAGTCACTTTCTTATATCATCAATGTTAAAAATGGTGGTCACATGAAAACCAACCAATTAAATGCAATGTGACCAAAATAGTAGATATTTGCAAATGTATCTACACAAAATGACCAATAATTTTAAAAATGTTTTTAATGGAATCTGAAGGTTTTTTGGTACAGATGAACATAGCTGAAAAAAAATGCACACTTCCATAGTTGGTCTCATTTTAAGTTCATGACCACAGATGTCAACTGGACTCTTGTCTAGATATTGTCTGCAATCATGTTACGCATGGGTCATTTTTCTACTCTCTCTCCTGAATGCTTCTTACGGGTTGCACTGTGTCCCCCAAAAGATACTTTGAAGTTCTAACCCACAGTACCTAGAATGTGACATGATTTGGAAACAGAGTCTTTACAGAGGTAATTTACAGTGAGGTCACTGGGGTGGGCGATAATCCAGTATGACCGGTATCCTTATAGGAAGGGAAAATCTGGACACAAGGACAGCTATGCACACAAGGAAATCAAGACAGAGATCAGGGTGTTGCTTCTGCAAGCCCAAGATTACCAATAAACCATTAGAAGCTAGGAGAAAAGCACAGAAAAGACAACTTCTCCTTCTTCAGAAGGAACCAAGACTCCCAAAACCTTGATCTTGGACCTCCAGCCTCCAGAACTGTGAGACAATAAATTTCCATCGTTCAAGTCATCTGGTTTGCAATACATCATTAGAGCAGTGCTAGAAAATTAATGCAATGCCTGCTTCACATCTTCTCCTTTGTCTTCACACTTCCATGCCCCCTCCCCAGTTACACTGTTTGACTTTGCTTCCTCTTCCCTGAGAAACTTCAGTAATCAGAAGACAACTTCTGCGACTGCCACCACCAAGCCACCAAACTGCCATCGTGCCTTGCCCCCTAGTTTTGCTTTCTGACTGCTAAACTATCTGCACTCCCATCTTCAGCCAACCCCTCATTTTGCTCACTACATCCCATCTACCAGAGATGGCTACAAAATCCAAGGGCAGAGCCAAGGGACAAACACAAACCAACCTGGTATTCTCATTAACCCCATTTTATGGATATGAGTATCAAGGCTTAGTTCTTCAGCATAACTCAGCCATGAAGTGGCAGAAGCAGAGCTAAAGTCCAGGTGTGTTCAACACCAAAAATATATGCTTTTCTTTAAGAATGATCCTCAAACCACATGCATCAGAATCACCTGGAATGTTTATCTTAAATGCCTCCAGAAAGAAAGACAAAGACAGACAGACATACAGACATAGCGTTGTGTGAAATGCTCTCTAGGTCTTACCACACACAGTTGAAATAAAGAGTTTAAAGTGAAGGGGGTTAAAGAGAGTATTGGCCTGACATGAGAAAATCTGTCTGAAATAAAATTAGGCACATAGGGTGCCTGGGTGGCTCAGTGGGTTAAGCCTCTGCCTTCAGCTCAGGTCATGGTCTCAGGGTCCTGGGATGGAGTCCCACATCGGACTCTCTACTCAGCAGGGAGCCTGCTTTTCCTCCTCTCTCTGTGCCTGCTTCCTTGCCTACTTGTGATCTCGGTCTTTCAAATAAATAAATAAAATCTTTAAAAAAAAATAAAGCATGAGCAGAAATGCACACATACACTCCCATGCAGAGAAAGATCTTAGCACAGGTATATCACCCATGCAAGCAACAAGGAAGTAACTGGATTAAGGTCACCTTTTGGTGACAGAATCAGCCCAGAACTACTTGGTAGCTGTGTCTATGGTAGGGAAGGGCTGTGTTTGTGTGTGGGGTGGGGAAAGTTATGGTTTCCACTGGATGTGTATAAATGTCCATAACTTGTGTTTAATCTAAAGGGGGACAGAGCTTGGCATAGACGCTGCCCATTTTTGTCTATAGCTGCCTTTGCCCTAAGATTTGTGAAGTGTCTCTGGCATGAATAGAGTATTGTACTCTAGTCAAATGTTCAGATCACAGTAAAATCACCAGACATTTGTTTAATCTATTTCAAGAAACAGTCTTAAATACAGATAACACTAACCACAGCTAAACTGAACATAGACTAATCTGTTTTTGTTGTTGTCATACATTCCATAGGCATTTGTGCTTCTGCAATCATCAATAGGATTACTATCTATCAGCATATAGAAGTAGGCCTTCTATGCATACTTGTTGAATAAATGGAAATAAAGCCAGAGTTTTCCTACTTAAATGCAGGGATTCTGTAGGGAAAAAAATTAAGTGCTCTGAAAGCCAACACAGAAAATCATATACTAACAGAACTAGAAGAGAGAATCAACAAATAAAAAGAAATTTTAATTTTGTATATGACATGCACATAGTGCCAGTGAAAAGAACTTCAAAATACAGAAATGGGGGAGGGGAGAGAAAAACAAAAGATAATGCAGCTTCATATGGATTTTAACAGGGAAATTATGCCTGGTATTTCTTGGGGCTACCCATCATCAAACAACTTGTAGGAGAGTTTAGGCTTAAGAAAAAGGAGAGGGTCGCCTGGATGGCTCAGCGGGTTAAAGCCTCTGCCTTCGGCTCAGTTTATGATCCCAGGGTCCTGGGATCGAGCCCCACATCAGGCTCTCTGCTCAGCAGGGAGCCTGCTTCCCTTTCCCTCTCTCTGCCTGCCTCTCTGCCTACTTGCGATCTCTGTCTGTCAAATAAATAAATAAAATCTTAAAAAAAAAAAAAAGAAAGAAAGAAAAGGAGGGGGTGGTGAGGGACAAACTGAAATCAAATTAAAGACACAGACGCTGCCAAAGGTAGCTAAGAACTGGCCAGCTCTGCCGTGAGAAGGGACCAGTGGGTCTTCTTCCAAAAATCTCCAACAGTGACTTTTTTTTTTACTTTTTATTTTGCAACTGTGGCAAAAAAAAATAAATAAATAAAAACAAGAACAAAGAAACCACACAACACAAAATTTACTATGTTAACCATTTCTAAGTGTGCAATTCAGTACTATTACGCATATTCATATTTTTGTCCAACCACCAGAACTTTTTCATCTTGCAAAACTGAAACTCTATACCCATAAAATAACAATTCCTCGTTTTCCCTTTCTCCAGTTACCCTGGCAACCACCATTCTTTCTGTTGCTATGAATGTGACTAGTTTAGATACCTCATACAAGTGGAATAATACACTGTCTTTCTTTTTTTTTTAAGAAAGGGGTGAGGGTCTACACTAACAATAAAATGTGGTTAATGCTACAGTTATATAAAATTATATAAGAGTCTAAACAAATTAGAAGTCAGGTTTGAGGTGCTGGAAGGAGTGAGCTTATTGGTGGGGGGTTTTCAAGATGGACCTTGGGCTGAGGAAGCGTCTGAGGTATGTAGCAATTCTCCAGGGAACAGAAGCCAGGAAGGACATTTTAGTTTATAGAGCTGCATGGGCACTGAACACAGGTTAGCGACAAAGCAACAAAACCATCCTGACTAGCCTTCGTAGGTGATTAACAATGTTAAAGAGTATTTCTTCTGTCTTGTTGGTATCTTATCCAAAACCAGGTTTCCATCTTGTGGTAAAAAATGGCTCTTTTTTTTTTTCTGGCACCAAGCACTCTTTCCAGGGGGACAGTAAAATAAAGCACAAATCCCACCCATCTAGAGAACCATCCTGAAAAATCCACGATTTCTCTAGTCCCACGGATAAGTCTTGGCCCGATGACTTTACTTAGGTATAAGAGAAGCTAGGAAATGTTATCCATTCTGGTAATCCATGTGTCCCACTAAAATTCAAGAGGTTCCATGATCCAAGAAGGGAAAGACAGTCATGGGAGGAAAGCAGCAGTCATAGCCACAGTGTAAGAATGAGTCTCCTCCAAATATTTTCTCCAGTGTATAAATCTACATATGTGCACTATCTTTCATGACTGGTCTATTTCACTTAACCCAATGTCCTCAAGGTACATCCATGTTGTATCATGTGTCAGAATTTCCTTTGGTTCTGAGATTGAAAAATATTTCACTCTATGTATATGTACCACATTTTGTTTATCCTTTCATCCATCCACTGATGGACTCCTGGGTTGCAGTGGACTCCTGAGTTGCTTCCACTTTTTCTTTCATAGTTTTTCCTTGAGTGCTTTGGTTGTGGCTACTTTACCCTGTTCCAATTTGTCACTAAGGTTACTGCTAGATGTAGCCCAGGGTCTGGAAATATGGTTGTTTGTACATAAGACAAGATGACTGACTGTAACAGCTCAGTCATAGATCTTTATCTTCCCACGTGGTTTCAAATCCAGGTAGGCCCTTTGTCATGTAAACAGAAGATAGTTGTATAATTGGTTGCACAACCAAGATCTAGAGTCACACACATCAGCCACCGTCCTATCATCTACCATCTTCACCCGAAGGTAGAGAGTAGACGGGCCACACTAGTGGTTCGATCAGAGGATTCCTAGTGGACCTTTTCAGATCATGTTACATAAGCTAAGCGTCAGCCTTTGAGCCTCAGTTTCCTCCACAATAGTATGAAGACCATAGGTGAGCTCCTCCACAATAGAACGAAGACCATGGGTGAGCTCCAGGATCACTGGCAACCTCTCTCTTTAAAAAGCAACCTCCTGGGACGCCTGGGTGGTGCCGTTGGTTAAGCAGCTGCCTTCAGCTCAGGTCATGATCCCAGCATTCTGGAATCGAGTCCCACATCGGGCTCCTTGCTCCACGGGGAGCCTGCTTCTCCCTCTGACTCTGCCTTCCACTCTGCCTGTGCTCACTCTCGCTCTCTCTCTGACAAATAAATAAATAAAATCTTTAAAAAAAAAAAAAAAAAGCAACTTCCTGAGGTTGTTGAGAAATGGAAGTTAGCAACAAAGTGGAATTGGTGGGTAACACTCAGCTTTTACTATGTAATAACCAGCCACAAAGTCTCATAGGATTGTTGTGAAGGGAAAGCTGATACTAATGGTAGCAGTCCTACATAAAAGTAACCCGTTGCTACATAACAAACACAAAATCCCAGAGGCCCACAACAACAAGCATTTATCTCTTGCTCATTCACCTTCAGGTGTAGCTGATCCCAGCTGGGCTCAGACTGACTTCCAGTCTCCAATCTCCTCAGGCCAAGAGATTATGAGGTGGAGAGATAGGGATGTTCTCCTCACATCTTTGTCAGAAGTGCCAAAGGAAGGCTATCAGCCCAAACTCAACTCAGGCCTCATAGCAGTCACCATCCCATTGACCAGACAAGTAAAAGAGCCAAGTGCAAAACCAAAGCATCTCTGCCCACTATGAGATGTAAAGAATGGCAAGGCTGTGATGTAAAGAATTACCGCAGGGGGGAAAAAAAAAGAATTACCGCAGGGATATAATTGTGAACTACATTGAGGTAGGAGGCATAGTATGCCAGTCAATCAAATGTCAGACGATCCTTTATCCTGCTTGCATTTCAGAAAACTGTTTTTTCTAACATGAAGTCTCTGTTTATCCTATTCTACCCTGTAAGTTTCCCAAAACTGTTCATCCTTTGTTCCACACATACATTACTAACGTGCCTGTTACTGAGTTTGGCATTTTTTTCAGTCACATCCCAATTCTAAAAGAACATAAGGATGTAATCACCAGGAGAGGGGACATCTTGAAGGGCTTATGCCCCTCTCCATCCTGTCTCCATGACCCAGGAGAGTAAAGAGGCTCAGGGAATGTGTCTTGTTGTTCTTCTTACTTAAAGGCGCCAAGGAGACTGGAAGTGTATTTGGATTTGGATTGCCTTCTAGTTGGTTGTCCAAGTTAGAGGTCAATAAAATCTGTGATACACCAGGATACACCAACAGAGGGCCTCAAGGGGTTGGAAGAGGAAGAAGAGCATGTAACCTCACAATGAAATCTGAATGAGTCCCAGGCCATTTCCCAAGAACTCTGCGGCTGATTTCTGTTCTCCCTTTCTTCCATCAGGGAGGAAAACTTTCCTAGCAAACACACTCACAGACGGAGACGCACACCCCTCAGGCTAACACCAGGAATACTGCAAAGACAAGGCTTTGTTGACACGAGAGGCTGTGATGGAGTGAGCCAGAATCGCTGCTTGCCGGGTCGAGACAACAAGGCAGTGTTAAGGGGCTGTATTTAGACAAGCATTTGAGCCCACCAAGAGCAAGAAAAACCCACCACTGTCAGCTGGCCCCGTAGATGCACCCGACTTCCCAAACAACAGTATCCCCCAATGCAGCCCAACAGAAATGTTGATTTAAATGATTCGTGCTAATGTGAGTGCGGGATAAGGTGATGTGATTCTTGGCTTGCTGACAGCAAGCTGTGAATGATGTGGTAATGGTATATATATATCCCAGCCTGGATGCCCGAAAAGAAAGGCAGGACTGTGAAATCACAGCAGGACCCTGCCATTTGCTGCCCTGCTGAGTGCGACAGACACACACACGGCTGTGTCCAGGTCTGTCAGGAAAGGTAGCCAGGCAAGCCCTGGGAGTCCAGAAAAATCCTCAAACTCCACCCGAAAGATTGTGTGGAGAATACCAGGCAGAGAAAAAAGCCAACTCTGCATTTTAATTGCAAGAGATGGAAAAACAGTCTATAGACAGTGTCTTGTCAGGGTCTGAGGAAAAGCTTGCAGTATGTCCACGATACATCGGTTCCCACCTCTGTCTCTATTTGTGTGATCTGCCTTCAGCATCTCCATCTTTACACTCTAGTGGGCGATTCTGAGACAGTTTCATGAAGATAAAAAGAAGAGGAACTGTGCATTGAGATATTACGTCATTAATCTCAGAATGGTTATAATATAAAGAGTGTACTTTTTTAAAAAAATGAGTCTGGAAAATACAGAACAACGCTCCCTCAAAATGCCCATACTTTTCGTCATGAGAAATCTGAAATGGTTCACTACAGACTGGGGAATTAATTTGGGATGGAACTAGAAGATACCATCTTAAAAACTCACATCTGCTTGGCAAATCACGTGGCGCAAAGATGATACCATGTAGGGCATTTCTTTCTCTTTTTTTTTTTTTTTCAGTCCCTTGATCCTTTGGCCATAGAGCCTTCCCCGGGTGTTAGAAGCTTTTTAACATGTGATGAGCTGACCGATTACATAACCAAGAACTCCTTTCTAATTCCTATATAAGGAATATAGTCTGATATCAGATTCACAACACAAGCCTTCCAGGAGTTCAAAAGAAGACATGGAGATGCATTACTTCATCCTAATACATCCCCTGCTGTACCCCCAATGCCAACGCACCCAGCCCAGCACAATGAGGACACGCATACACATTTCTTATGCCCTGAGTGAAATCAATGCTGTTCACCCTACTGTTTTCAGAGTCACATTAGACATCTTCCAAAGGCTCCAGCTGTGCAATGGATTTAGTTTAAATCCCACACACAGCCTTACGATTTGGAGGCAGCTCCCTGGTCTTTGCATTCCTGGTCTTAGGCTGATGAGGCAAGAAAGATGGCTTTGTCATACAACACAGGAATAACTCAAGTTCTGCTTTTACTTTTTTAAGTTGGACACATCCAACCCTCAGCACTTTCTCACTAAGCATGTTTCTTTCCACTCCTTTAGAAACCCCACAACTATTCTCAACCCTAGTGGTAATTCAGCAACTGGGTAGAGAAATGGTCCCTGATAACTTGGCTTATAGAGAAGGTAGAGAATTCACCATGTTGATTTAGAAAGATTTCTTAAACTACTTAAATGCCCCTGAAGTACCCCCACCCTTCCCCCACACCTACAGTCCCAGAAAAATCCATACAAGAATGTGATAACCACACAAGCTACAGCTCTGGTGTTTTCTTAAAGTATACATTTAGTCTGGGGATTAGTGGGGGTAAAAACTGCATGAAACTAAATCAGATTTTATAGTAAGGTGGTAAAAAAAAAAAAATCCACTGGGACTGAATTAACTCTGGTGAATTAAGGAAGAAAAAAATTCAGGTAAGTCGTTTTAAATTTATACCCGAGCAAACAAATTAATTTTGTTGTGATTCCAGACCACTTTTTGCCCTCATCTGAGGGGAAGAAGTAGCTCATTTTTATAGCCTGAGATGTAACAACTGCTGGTCTTTATGCTCTGGATAATTCCTTGAGGTTGCTTTGTTTTTGTTTTTGTTTTTGTTTTTTTTTAAACTCTAAAAATGTTTGAAATTGAACTACACCCTCATTAGCTGGAAACCTTAAATTGGTAAGCAAGGCCCAGCTTCTCTCCTAGAAACATTTTTTTTCCTAACATCTGACCCCAGCAGCTCCTCCCCACACTACCAGTCTCATTCGATCCCATAAAGACAGGCACCCACAGCTGAATTTGAGTCCAGACACCATATTTTGGGCAATGACTAAAAATACCAGCCCACCTATTTTTAGCATGGAGAATAAACATTATCTGTGTGTTTCTTTGGCTCCCAGGAGATTGTTTTTAGTCACAGAATTGAATAGCCCTCCTTCCCGCCATAGATTATTTTTAAAATGCGGGCTCAGAAATAACCCACACACACAACATCGAAGGCCTGATTGCCCTTAAAACTAGAAATACACCATCCAGAATCAAAGCTAATACATTAAAAATGTGATCAACAAAAGTCAGAGGCCTAGGGAACCAACCCATTTTTTTATTGAAGACTTGCGACACTCTTGGTATCCTGCTAAAAACCAGTACTTCTACTTGTAAGAAGCAGAAACTCCTCCTCCACTACATGACCTGGGTGAGAAGTTGTCATGGGAATTAGGGGTGAAGAAGGAATGAACTGATAGGGTAGATTAGACTGGAATAACTATTCAGAGAGGGAAAGCCTTCGTTAATTTGGCCAACTGGGAAAATCCAGAGGAAGTTAAAGTTCATGCCCTTTCTACTGCCTTTTAAACTGTTGGGTCTTCCCTGTCAAAGACCACAGTGATACTGGTGATAAAGAATTTATACTGAGGGATGCCTGGGTGGCTCAGTAAGTAAAGCGTCTGCCTGCATCTCAGGTCCTGGATGGAGCCCCGCATCAGGTTCCTTGCTCATCGGAGAGCCTGCTTCTCTCTCTGGCTCCCCCTCCCCATCCCACTCCGATCTTGTCCAGCTACAACCTTTGATATAGGAAATGAAAAATCCATGAGGCCAAAGGAATATGCCTACTGGGAGCCTATACTTCCCCATTGTTATAGGTTGAAAAGTATCCTCAAAAATTCATGTTGAAGTCCTTATCCCTGGGACCTCAGAATGAGATCTTATTTGAAAATAGGGTCTTGCAGATGTTATCAAGTAACCAACTATTAGGATGAGCCCTCGTCCAATATGACCAGTGTTACATAAAAAGGGGATATTTATACAGAGGAGATATTTGAACATAGGAAGAATGCCATGTGAAGCGGGAGGCAGAGACAGAGGAGATGCATCTACAGGCTAAGAAAGGCCAAAGGTTTCCAGCCAACCACCAGAAGATGAGAGAGTTCATGGAAAAGCTTCTCCCTCACAGCCCTAGAAGCAACCAATCCTACTCACACCTTCAACCCAGACTTCTAGCCTCCAGAACTGTAGACAATAAATTTGTTATTTAAATCACCCAGTTCATGTCACTTCTTTACAGCAGTCTTAGCAAGCTAATAGACCTTCCTTCTAGAATATGGGCCAGTGCCCTTGGCCCCAGATCTCCTGATCACCCCTTCCTGAGGCCCACTGTCTTACATACAGAACGTGACCCTGACGTATGCCCCTCTAGGCCCAGCTTTCACAGGACTGGCCTCTGCAGCTGCAGGAGTTGGAGATGGGAAGAAAGTGCTACAGAGGGCAGGTCTGGAGCTGAGGGAAGCTCTCTCCAAACAGCACAATTCCACAGAAAATCCAAGGATTTTAAGAATTCTAAATTTGAACCTTGCCTTCCAGGTAAAGATGAAGATACACTGATCAAGAGAAGAGACTAAATTGTTTCTTTTTAATGGAGTGTTAGCTTGATTTCTAACTTTGAAATATTCTGACATGGAATCCATGTGCCTCCTTCTAGCTACTGCCCTCGGTTTCACAAGGGAGGTTGAGGAGGGTGGGCCTGCTGAATTCATACCAATATGCCACAGTCTGCTCCCTCAATCTGAAACATCCCCCATCCAGCATCAGCCTAACATTTGGAAATGCAATCATTATATATCCAAGGGTAAGGGCCTGTGCCCTCCTGCCCGACGAAATTTTATTTGCTTTGCCAGAAAGACATGTTGAAGGCAAAGCCTAAAAATAAAAATTCTTCAGCTAAAATTTCCCACCAGAGCTGATTATTTTTTAAGAACTCGCAAGATCTAAGTGGAAAAAAAAAAGAAAAGGCTTTGGGAAGACTCAGCATTAGACAACAAACCAACCTGGTTCCATCCAGCTCCATGGAAGCTAAGTTCGTAGGAATTATATGATTATCATCAGTCCAGGGACACTTAACCTTCATTTCAGAGGCCTGCCCTCAGCTCACCCAAAGATCTGCCCGGCCAACACAATTTGTGGAAAACCATGTTAGAGGTTATAGCCTAAATATACATTAACTTATACCGTGGCCTGCAAACTTGAAATTTGGAAGAAACTGAGTATCTGGGACTTACAAATCCAAGCACATAATGGTACCAATTGGCTCATATTTTCAGAGAGTTGGGACCTGATTTCAGGAAATTTATAACTAAAACAGAAACATTTTTTTTTTTAAGAGACCCTTAAGAAAATTATAGAACTAAGGATAGTTTGGCCAAGGGCTAAACCTGGTCTTGCATGGCCCCCAAGGAGATGTATAAAAGGAGATTTGCACAGCAGCACCAACTGGGGCCACAGTAATGGTTTTTTTGTGGGTTATATGTTTAGGCAACATTCAGAGAGCAATAACAGAATGTTCTGGACACAACACAAGGCAAAAATGGCTTTACAGAAAATGTTTTGAGACTTAACTGAAAGATCTCAATTAGCATTTCAACAAGATACCTGGTTCTGTTGACAGGTAAGTAAAATAATCCAAGTTCAGGACAAAATTTTGTAGAAGTAGACCTAAGGATCTATTTGTCTTTTTTGGGTTTTGGGGGGTTTTTTGTGGGTTTTTTTGTCTTTTATTTGTGTGTTTGTTTTGTTTTGTTTTTTAAAGGAAAAGAAAAGTTGTTTTCTGACCTAATGTTCAGCCCATGAATAGTCTGCTCAATTGCCTTGGAGAGCAGGAAATGGTTAATAAAAAAAAAGCAAGCAGGCCAGTTCATAAAAGTGGGCAACAGACTCCAACACCTCATATTCTCACTACTTTCTCTTATAAAATAATAGAAAAAGCATCATAAAATCAATATTAACTTATTTAAGTAGCTGTAAAAGAGCTCTCTGGTCATTTGGTCCAACTATAAAATTATCTCACTGTCTCAGTGAACTGCTGATCCTTTGAGACTATCTGCAATGGCTGCCTATTAGTCCTTAATGATAAATACGTAGATTACTACTGGCATATCTTTCTTATGTTTGGAGAGGAGTTTTTAAAGCAAACATATCAAGTATTCCACTGGAACTCTTTGCAAGGTCCCACAAGTTCCCCTATATATTCATGCAAACACAGAGTGAAACAGCAGTAAAACTCAAACATCTTTCCCCAAATAAAACACCACAAAGTGTTGCACAGCCAATGCAGTATCTACAAACTATTTTCTTGTACTTTTCTTTACATACTAGAAATATTAAATCATGGGTTCCCTTACAGGCGACTTTTGGGTCAAACAAGAATGCATATACACGATTTTCCAGCCTTTATGTTCTATTTTTGCTTGAAAAAATAGCTCTCAGTTTCTCCTAGCTGGCTTGTACTGCCAAGAATTTTTTTCTACTTATTTACAGTCCCTAAATCACACTCTCCTAATTTCACAGACCTAGGTTAGAAATTTCCGTAAGACCTCATGGTCAGGAATGGCTCTGCTTTTCCCCAATAACTGGTTTTTTTTTATATTATAGACACTGTCATTCCTTTTTTTTTTTTTTTTAATTTATTTGAGAGAGAGAGAGAGAATGAGACAGAGAGAGCGTAGGGGGAGAAGGTCAGAAGAAGAAGTGGATTCCTGCTGGGCAAGGAGCCCAGTGCAAGACTTGATCCTGGGACTCCAGGATCATGACCGGAGCCAAAGGCAGTTGCTTAACCAACTGAGCCACCCAGGCACTGAAACTGTCATTCTTTTTTTTTTTTTTTTTTTATAAACATATATTTTTATCCCCAGGGGTACAGGTCTGTGAATCACCAGGTTTACACACTTCATAGCACTCACCAAAGCACATACCCTCCCCAATGTCCATAATCCCACCCCCTTCTCCCAACCTTCCTCTCCCCAGCAACCCTCAGTTTGTTTTGTGAGATTAAGAGTCACTTATGGTTTGTCTCCCAAGAATCAATGAAACAAGATGGAATTGGGAGGGAGACAAACCGACACTGTCATTCTTAACGACTGATGGTATTTCTCTCTTTGTCTTGACCACTAGGCTACCCGTTACTCTCTCTTACTCCTGCTAGATAATTTTTCTATCTTTATTTCCTCCCTCACTCCAGTTATCTTCATTCATTTCATATTCTAATTTCCTGATTTTATGCCTTAAAATTTCTTTACGTAAAAAGGTAGTCCTTCAATTTATCTTTTACTGCCTTAAAGCCAGCATATGAAAGTGTTTTCTTTAAATTCCATCCCTTTCCTTCAACTTAGAGGAGATTTTTCTAGGCATCCCTTCCAGATAATTTGACTCACATATCTCTAAAAACATACCCACACCTTAACTGAACTCAACATCTTTACCTTCATGTTAAATCAAGACTTATAAGCACATATCCCCAACAGGTAGCTGGAGCTCTACATTGTTACGGTTGGCTGTGTATAGTTTATCTCATTCTTTCATATTTGTATTCAGTTACAATATCTATTTTTTTCTCTCCTGAGAGAGGTAAAGCCCTTTGAGATTAGACATTGTACCCACACAATCATCACATACTAGTTAACAACTTCCTAATTCCTGGGTAGTTTCTCATTACTAAGAAGGCTATTATGCACACCATTAGTTTTTAATAGAGATAGTCAGGATAAGATAGGTTATACACAATAACAAAAACAAATCACAGTAACATTACACACCACTCAATTTTTTTATCTGTCAAAAAAGTAAACTTGAAGCCCGATGACTCTCCAAGGCAACCAACTACCTTCCATATGGTGCTCCTGCCATCCATGATGCTTTGAATTGTGAAACAAAGGCATCATTACATAAAGATGTATCCATGATCAGACATAGAGAGGAAAAGAGAAACAGAAGAATTGCAGAGGAACTAGAAGCCATATACTTCATTCTTGCTTACAGTTCATTAGCAAGTTTAAGTCACATGATCCTGCCTAATTGCAAGCAGGCCAGGAACATAGTTTCCTATGTATGCAGGAAAGAAAGGAGAGCCAGATGTGAGTGAGCCTCAATAACACCTACTATATATGCCTACTTTAAAGAAGAAAAGCAAAGAAAAAGAAAATTGAAGTTGCTAGCTTGTCATGAAAACTTGGGAATAAATTCAGTAAGTTTTTACCAGATGAAATTATTTTAAGTGATTAATTCCAGTAATAAGTAACAGACATTACAAGACATATTTTATAAAATCAAGCCTGTGCATCTAAACAAAAATGACTATTTCAATGAATCAACAAACACTTAATGATCACCAACTGAATATGAAATTCAATGTCAAATACTGTATACCATCTGAACTAGCATGCTTATTGGAAAAATAACTGAGAAGACAAGTTGTTGCCAGTTCTAGAAACAGCAATAATATAAAACTAAGATACCTGACCATTCCCCCAAATTTTGAATCCACCAAGATAGAAAAATTCAAATAATTAGTCATTCAATATAAACATATAATGGATGTATATCCAGGAATGTGGATGATTTCAAGTTATCAGAAATATTTTAAAAATATTTTTAATATTTAAGGAAGGAGAATTTAAGTTGAAGAAATACAACTAAAATATTCAAAATAGAGAAAGCAAATAAAGAACCAGACCCATGCGATAGATGACCAGAAAAGAGAGGTATCAAAGACAGATTGAAAATAGCTATAGAAGGCTTCATTGGGAATATGATAATACATCATAGTGAAAAAGAGTAAATTTAAGATAAGAAGGGACATTAAAGTATAGCAAGAGAGATTGGAAAGAGGTCTCAAACTCTTGAGAGAGTTAATATTGTTCATCAGTTATAGGACAGCAACCTTAGAATCTGGAATGTAGTTCTAACTAATTATCCTTTCTTCCTGGTATTTTCTTTCTTTTTTTAAAGATTTTATTTATTTGACAGAGAGAGAGAGACAGACAGACGGACAGACAGCAAGGCAAGAGAGGGAATATAAGCAGTAGGAGTGGCAGAGGGAGAAGCAGACTTCCCACTGAGCAGGGAGCCCTATACAGGGCTCGATCCCAGGACCCTGGGATCATGACCCGAGCTGAAGGCAGATGCTTAATGACTGAGCCACCCAGGCTCCCCTCTTCAGTATTCTGAATCTTCTTTTCTCTAGTGTCAGCATTTCTTTGATCCAGCCCTATCTTGAGCTTGTACCACCAAACGTCTTATTTTCTGGCTGCCTTTCATCACATCGACCTACACCTCTACTTTTTCAGCTGCCTTCTTCCTTACCCCTGTGTTGAAACTGTGCTTTTGGCTATGACTAATGCCCTGGTCACTGTCAGGCTACCCATTCGTTACGGAAATGCCCGTCTCCCTTGGCCTCTCTGACTCTTACCCACCCTCCGTCCCTATTTTTCTCTCAGCTCCTCCTCAATCTCCACTGATTCCTTGTCCTCCTCCTTGCCTCCCTGAATGTAGCATTTCTCAAGCTTCCGCACTTTCTTCCTGCCCCCGCCAGGAAATCCGTTCCAACCTATGACTTCAAACGTCACCTCTCTAATGGTATCAAACTAAATCACCAGCCTGGGTGTTCTATCAGCATGTTCAAGCTGAACACACTGTCGCTACAGCTGGTCCCAAGTTGTCTTATATTCACTCTCTGTTAATGGCATCAATGTCCATGCTTCCCTCTCCTTTAACCCCAATTCAAGGTTTCCCCAAGTGTTTATGTCAATTCTAACTTTTCAGAGGCTCCTGCACTCAAACTCTGTTTTCCTCTTACCTAATCTGTTGCAACTGCCTCCTGCTTTAATATCACTCCATCCAGCTCATACACACAGTAAGCACAGGTGTCCTCACACTGCGGTTGACTTCCCCCTCCTGCAAATCCTTCGCTGGCTTCCCAGGATGACACTATACCTCCATCTCAATTTCTCTTTCCGGCTTTATCTGCAAGTACTCCCCCAATGAACATTTTGCTTTAATCAAGAGAGATGATGCGTGGTTGTCTAAATATACTTTGAGCTTCACATCTTGAAATTCCATCCATTCATTTAAAGTTTTCACAAAAACCTTTCTCCCAGTGTCATTTATCAGTAAGAAAACTTATCTATGTAACTTACAGAAAACAAAAATTTAACTCTTTTTTTAACCTTACTACTTCTATTATTTTAAATAACTGTCAAGAATTATTCCCTCAATATGAGAAACACTTCAAGACACAAGATGGTCTCTTCCAGGATGAAAACCAAATTTAAAACGAGCTTGGATTGAACAGTCTAGACTTTACCTGTTGATTTGTTAGTCTTAATTTTTAATATTATAAAACTGATACTTGCTTCAAGAACTTTGTTACAGAAATACATACCATTAATAGCTAATTAATAGCTAATTATGTGTCAGGTAATAACTAATTGTTTTGTGTGAATCATGTTACTTAATCTTTACAACAACCCTATGAGATAAGAGTTAAAATTATCTGCATCTTATTAATGAATAAACTGAGCCCGGAAGAGGTTAAATAAATTGATCAAAGTTGAAAACTAGTAAGCGGTACAATTGCAATTGGACAAAGTTACCATCCCAGGAATCAAAAATCCTTATAATCCCAAATCCTAAATCCTTATAATCCCTCAAATTAAAATCCTCAGATAAAAAATTTCAACTTGGAAAAAAAAATTCACCTTGGGTTTTAGAGAATATGTAAGATAGAGTGAACCCATTCCAAAGAGGACATTGACCTATGAAAGAAGGAACTGGAAAGTCCCTGGCTCATTCAGTTCTACACAAAGGTTGAAGTTTTGAGAAGCACCTACAACATTATCTGTCCATTATCTCCTCTCCTTCAGATTGACTCTCCCACTGGACATTCCTCTTTTAGTTTAAGGTACCAATCTTTCCTTCAGATGAAAGTACTTTCCAAATGTTATTTGTTCATATTATCATTAATAAATGTAACCTTCTTGGCTGGAATGGGTCACACAAATAACTACTAAACCACCATAAACAATATTTCACGTATAATTTCAGGAGGTTACTGGACCCGAAATGAAAAAACCAATATTGTCATCAGTTTAAAAAAGGAAAATGGACAATGCCCTTCTATACTATTTTCTATGAGAAAGTCTCTGAGCTTTCACCCTGCCAAGGGGAGAGGATTAGAGTCATGAATTCACTTTTTCTCTTCCTAAGTATCTGGATTAGAAACAAAGAAGACTGATAAGTAAAACAGACAATGAAGCCACCTATAGTTGCTAACGCTGCTTGGTGCAAAGCAGAGAAAGTGCCCGCTAGACCACTCTAGACTTTACTACCACCTGCCAATTAACTGCCATTGTGATTATACCAATCTGTAATGTCGACATGTGAGTGGTGCCCTCTGCGGTTGTCCCAAGGACATGCACACCACCTGTTTAGAGCCTGGAAGATCATTAAATAGCCAGAGAACAAGATCCAGGAGGACAGCCTAATTCAAGTGAGAACTGACATGACAAGCATCTCTTACACAAAAGGCAACAACCAGCATTTTTGTCCACATGAACCAGAGACAAAGAAAATGCAAGAAGGCTTCAGATACAGCATGAAAAATTTAGGCTACAGGGAGGAAGTTCCCCCGCCTACTCAGAGTGATGGAAATACTCTGGCTAGAGTGGCTTAAGGTGACCCAGCATTTCCTTTCTGGGGCTTCAGAAACATTTTCATTCGCACGTGTGTATCTGCCCTTGTTTATGCGTTCACAGTTCTCCCTCAGTTTTGAGAAGGAAATACCACACTTACTTTGCCCGACACAACTTAACAACTTCGAAGCTAGGATAAAGATTAATAGACTGGAGTCAAAAATACCTGGGTATGCCTCCTAGCTCCAGACCTTACTTCTCAGTGGAGGGTTTAGCCACGCCCATCAGGCTCATTAACTTCTCAAATTCAATGTCACCACCCCATAGAAGTCTGCCTCATGCAACACCTAAGTAGGCTTCCCACCATCTCCCTAGTATGTTCCACCTCAGCCCCCTTTCAGTTTCCTTCCCATCACTTAGCGCAACTTGTACTTTTATATTTGTCTATTTCCTTGCTTTGTTTTCTGTCACCCCACTGGAATGTTAGAGCCATGACAGGAAGAAAAAAAAAATGTGCATTTTAATCACTTGTGTATATTCCCAGCACCCAGAGCACTGCCCAGCCTATGGCAACTGCTCAGTATCTGGTGAACCATTAAACCTTTCTGAGCCTTGAGCCTGTATTTCTCATCTACGAATGACAGGTGCACTGCATTTGCTGTGAAGAACCCAACACAGCTGGCTGTCCCAGACCGCTCTCCAGTCATAATGGCTTCATTGGTAACTCATGTCCCAGGCACAAGTCATCATTAACACCAGCACCTGGAAAGGCTGAAAGCCGAACCGCCTGGGGTTTGCAAGCTTTTATCCACCAAATCCTGGCAATGTCTCCCCTTTTATCTCATCACTACTTCTGTGTCATCATCGACTGTCTCCGGGAGAGGACGGGGGTAGGCAGGCTGGACTCAGAGACTCAGAGTTTCCACTGCCATCACCCTGTGGCTTTCCGCACAACATCTGGGGCAGTGGTGCACCTGCAGGTGCCATCATTTCCTTGTGGGGCTCCTGGGAGGATGGAACATGGCAATGGCATCTGTGACAGCTCATTTTATCTATCAACATGGCCAGGCTATGGGGACCAACTGTTTAGTCAAACACTTGTATAGACATTGCCATGAAGGTGTTTTGTAAATGTGGTTAGCACTTACAGTCCATAGGCTGTAAGTAAAGCAGATGACCCTTTATTATGTGGGTGGGTCCCCTTTAGTCAGCTGAAGACTTTAAGAATAAAGACTGAAGCTCCCAGAGAAGGACTTCTGCCCCAAGATTGTAACACAGAAATCCTGCCAGTTTCCAGTCAGCTGGTCTACCCTATGAATCCTGGATTTACCAGACCCCATAATCGTATGAACCAGGGCCTTAAAATAAATCTCTCCCTCATATACATATGTAAATTGCATATATAAATATATATTAAGCATGTTCATATATTATGGTTATAAATATATAACTTTTTAAATAAATAAATTTATAAATATATAATATATAAATAAATAGTGTTAAACATATATTAACCATGAATATAAATATATGAATATTTTATGTGAAATATAATGAATATAAGTGATATGTGAAATATTTTATGTGTATTTTTTTTCTGGGGTTAGGGTCCATTACTTCTCAGATTCTCAGAGCAATATTCCCTAAAATTTTGGATGAGAGAATATTTACAGAATATGACAGAGAGAGAACCAACAGTATATATAATGGGACATACAGAGAAGCATTAGAGCATTTTGCAGAGTTTGTGATTTTTACATGCAGAGAAGCTACCTTTTCCATAGTGAGGAAAAGCTGTTTTTTTATCCTCTGTCAGGGAATGGTCTAGAACATCATGGTACCCAGTGAGAGGAATGACCCTTGAGAGTAACCTGTTTATAAGTGCCTTCTGGCCTCCTCAGAATCACTTAACCGAGGCCACCCCTCCGTAATTCAGAGAAAATCAAAACCACAGTTTAGAGCCTCAAAAAAGTTCATGTAGTGGGGAAATGAAGAGCTCCTCAGAGTTCTGACGCAAATGGAAAAGACTTTTTTCCACCTCCAGTTACCCCTCTGGGCCCTTTCGCCACTTGGAAAAAAACAGTGGTACACGATTGACCAGAGTAAGTACTGCTCCCTCCCTCCCTCCTGGATTCCATTTCTTAAAGAATCTCTTTTCTAAAAATACAAGGAATTCTATGAATCTTTTTTCTGCTTCTGAAGTATTTTCTACAGAATCTCTCTAGTACTTGCAAAAGCGGTGATTATGAATGACTAAACAGTCTTGCATATATTTCTGGAATACTTGGAAATGCCTCTTGTTATTTTTGGAAATATGTGCTTGTTCAGGTTACTCCGGCAATGGGCAGCTACTGAAAAAAATTCTTTCGTGATAAAAAGCCTGTAGCTCCACCTACTGCTTCCTCAAGGACGACAACCAGGGTTTCAGCACCAAAAAGCACAGACAGAGGACCAGCGAAAAGGCTCTTTTCTCGACACAAAGCTCATCTGTGTAACTGCTTTCGGTCCAACTTACCTAATAGGTTGCCACCACTGGCAAAGCTAATAGATAGAGTCCATACATTAGGCATTACAAGCCAAAGAGTGCAAAATAAAAGCAGGCAAGGAATGAATTGTCTGAGGGTTTTGAAATATCTATCAGCATCCTTGCCAGCATCTGTTGAAAAGTAAGAAGGATGGGAGAAGTCCTCAGGGAGCACACGACTTTGGGGAAAGAACGGATGTTAAAATATAGGCAAAATATTCACAGGCGTGAGGCCTGAGAGCCTCCAAGTCTTTAAATGAATGTTCCTTTCAAAATGATCCAACTCTCCCCTCCCCAGTCTTTTGCTCCGTGGCTCACTCACATAGGATCTGATCCAAGAAACAATTTCCGATGGAATTAATTCTTTTGTTTCGACTTTTTCCACTGCTACCAAACCCTCCGTATCGATGCTCCTCCATTACAGCAAACCTTCTTGTCTAATTTCTAGAACCTCAACCAAAATGGATTATGCTATTCTTCTCTCAATATGCCATTAAGAAGTGCCAACAAGGAAACTTTTTTTTTCCTCTACTCTTTCATTCTTCCAGTGAGTCTCAGATGCTTTTCAGGTAAAATCCAGTTTCTCTCTACCACAGCTCAAAAGAAGAAGGAGGAGGAGGAGGAGGAGGAGGAGGAGGAGGAGAAGAAGAAAAAGAAGAAAGAAAAATACATGTTTCCCATTTTCCATTTGAAACAGTGAGGGGTGGCTGAACTAGAACATAAAACTAGGGAGAACACAAAGAATGATGATGTCAGTCATGTCCAGGCAAACAACCTTTCTGCTGCTAAATCTAGAGGATTTTTCATGTTTTTCTGCTTTCATTAACTGGACTTAGCTGCTTAAAAGTATATCCAGCTTTCAGGGTGTCTGGGTGGCTCAGAGGGTTAAGCCTCTGCCTTCAGCTCAGGTCATATTCTCAGGGTCCTGGGATGGAGTCCCACATCGGGCTCTCTGCTCAGCAAGGAGCCTGCTTCCTCCTCTCTCTCTGCCTGCCTCTCTGCCTACTTGTGATCTCTCTCTCTCTATGTCAAATAAATAAATAAAATCTTTTTTTTTAAAGGTATATCCAGCTTTGGTTTCATGTTAACACAGTATTTTGTAATTATATCATCCATAACATTTTATTTTGCACCTTTACATTTTGGGGTAGAGTTTTGTTTGGACAACTTTTAATTTGCTATCAGTTTCGCCTTCCAGAGAAATTGCCAGAATCATACCAGTACTGCTTGTGTACCCTTAACCCAGATCCAAATGGGATAAACTGTAAAAATTCCGACCCATTCATTTTATCACTCTCTCTACATGTTGTTTTTTCCTATCCATTTGAGGTAAACTACAAGCATCATGCTTTTTACTCCTGAATTAGTTAGTGCATACTTCTTAATTATCAAAATCTAGGAGATTTAATATTGGGGTAATTCTACTATCTATCTAATTCACAGCCCATATTCTAGGGGACTTAGCTGCTTAAAAGTATATCCAGCTTTCAGGGTCCTGGGATGGAGTCCCACATCGGTGGTCCCCAAAATGTTTTTCTTTCTTTTTTTTTTTCATATTTTATTTATTTATTTATTTGACAGACAGAAATCACAAGTAGGCAGAGAGGCAGGCAGAGAGAGAGGGGGAAGCAGGCTCCCCGCTGAGCAGAGAGCCCGATGCGGGGCTCGATCCCAGGACCCTGAGATCATGACCCAAGCTGAAGGCAGAGGCCCTAACCCACTGAGCCACCCAGGTGCTCCAGTCCCAAGAATGTTTTTATAGTTGTATCTTTCATTCCCAACCAGGATCCAACCCAGACTCACACCTTTTGTTTCACTGTTCTCCATCTTTGGTCTCATTTGTTGGACAGTGGTTTTTCAGCCTCTCTACCTTTCATGACCTTGACACTTTTAAAGAGTCCAGGCCAGCTCCTTTAGAGAGAGTCCCCCATTTGGGGCTATGCCTCTTTTGTCTTCTCCTATCACAGAAATGATGTTGTGTTCTCAATGTATCACATCAGAAGAGACATGATGTTGGCAGGGCTACCTTTGATCATGGTATGAGATGCGGCTCACCAATTTTCTTCCTCCATAATTAAGAAACAGTTTGTGGGCACACACTAAAGGACTATGAATGTATCTTGTTCCTCATCAAACTCCACTTACTAGTTTTAGTGTACACTTTTCCTGAATTATTACTAATGGTGGTTGCAAAATCATCAGAAAAAAAAATTTTTCTGATTCCATCATCCTTTCTACATTTACTTGTTGGCACTACTTTTCACCTACCTTATTTCAATATCACCCTTTTGCAATTTTAGTGGCAAGCCAGAAACCTGCTCACAAAGACCTTAGCTGCTTCTTTTTTTTTTTTAATATTTTATTTATTTGCCAGAGATAGAGTACACACAAGCAGGCAGAGAGGCAGGCAGAGGTAGCGAGAGAAGCAGGCTCCCCGCCGAGCAAGAAGCCCGATGTGGGACTCGATCCCAGGACCTTGGAATCATGATCTGAGCCGAAGGCAGCAGCTTAACCAACTGAGCCAACCAGGTGTCCCCCTTAGCTGCTTCTTGATCTGAATGAGAATTCTGAAAAGTCTGTGGATACTAAATCTTAAAGAAAAATATTAAATATTCCTCTCAAGCCCACCAAACCTTTAAGCAAATTCTTCCAAAAACTATGAATTACAAAATAAAACAATAAAAAAAAAACAAAGTTGTACCTACATTAATACCAAATGATTTGATCAGGAAAATGAGAACCATCAAATTTAAAAAGAATACAGTAAGAGTCTTCACTTTTGATTCATGAGTAAAAAGACAGTAAAAAGAGAGGTGGTCTCACAGGAGCCAGGAGACAGTGTCTCCTTCCCCCGTGAATTAAGGAAAACACTCATCCTAAGACATTGCTACCCACGGCCACTGTTCAATCCATAGAGACTTGAAGGAATCTGGGAAGATCACATGACCCATCTCTAACCCTGCCCCCACCAAGAGTCTCCTCAAATGCGAATGAACCTCCCTTTAAGACCTGCAGGAACCTCCAATCTCTACCAAAGAGAAATGCTTCCTGCCAGAGAGGTCTGTTTAGCTAACCAAGGCCCTTCGAGCCCCCTTCCTTTCATTATTCTCCTCGGTGTAACTATCCAGCAACCAGCCCCACAGCTGGTATGAGAACATTCGATCTCTTGAAACCTGTGAGACTTTGGTTTATTCAACAACTATTTACTCTTGTTCTCCTTTTCTTGTGGGTGAAGTTTACTTAGCTGCTCCACTGACGTTGGTCACAAAAGTTGCCTTGGCCAAAGGGATGTTATCAGATAGGACATAAACAGAAGCCTTATGTATGCTTCCACAGTTTGGCTTGGCCTCCTACATTTCTGGAATAGCAGTGACAAGAGCAGGCTGTGGGCAGAGATCCACTCCTTTGGTAGCTGAGGAAACTTGTTTGTAAGTTCCCTTGCTTTTTAAACCTACCAACCAACACCCGAAGAGGCCTCTTTCTTAGGTCTCTCCTTGCCCTCTGTATAGGGGGTCCATGAAACAGACTTTATCCAGGAAACCTCTAAGGTTGCAACCCCAATTTGGATAAGGTTTATTTGGATCTTGGATAAGGTTAAATTTATAAATAAAAAGAATATGAAGGCCATGGGCAAGTAAAGGTCATTTCCCTTATTCAGTCATGTTATCCACCCAGCATTGTGTCTCCTCTGGAAAACAATAAAATCTTAAAGTAGGGAGAGCTGGATAATCGGGCTTCATCATAAAACAATGAGAGTAAATCAACACAATACAAAGATGCGGTATTATTCTGTTCAGTCTAGAATGGACAAACTGGACTTTGAGTTGAGTAAGATAATATATGAACCTACTCTCTTTTGAGATTTATGGGGATTCCACATAATAATAACCCACTTAAAGGGAGTGTATTTATCAAGGGCACCCAAAGATAGGCATGGTTTCTGATACATAGCCAAGCAAATTTCACTCCATTTGTAATAAAAAGATGATCAGGGCAAAGTTTTAAGGATATAGAATACCCAAAAACAAAACAAAACAAAACAAAACAAAGACTATTTTCCTGGATACTGACTCTTCAGCCTGAGTCCCCCATTAAAAAAGAAAGGAAAAGAAAAGGAAAGAAAAGAAAAAAAAAATCACCTACAGCAGACCTGAACCCAACTCACAGCTTAGAACAAAGACCACAGCCTGGATCAAAGACCAGCCAGATGTTGGACTGAGGCAGAGTCATCCACCTGAGCCCACTAGATCAACTAAACCACAACGCCCCTGCAGACCCACGACCATGAGAATAAGTGGTGGTTGCCTATCACTGAGTTGGGGGATGGTTTGGTTTATCACACAGTATTACTGTGGTGTAGCTGACTGATACAAATACCATACAAAGTCCTCTTCTACTTCTGGCTCCAGGTTAAATAACCTCCGTTCTCCATCACTCTATCATAAGGCTCTATTTTGGTGTAATTCCATTACCTCATTCTCTCTTTTCTTAACTGTCTCTATAAGAAACCCCTGCCCTGTTTTGTGACTTACAGAACATCTTTCCTCCAGAAAACCTATTAAAGATTCCAGGATGCCTGATTTAGGGCATTTGTTTAGACTTATCTCCTGGCATGATAACTCAAAAAAAAAAAAAAAAAAAGGGGTTGCATAAGATAAAAATCTATATGAGTGACAGAAGAGAAAGAATGAAAATACCTGCAAAATAGGCCCCCCCTAACCCATATAATCTTATAAATTCTAAAGTTACAACAAACTTGGGAGTAAATAAAGTATTATTCTGTTCAAGGTCAGTTTCAGGGTCCCATGCTCACAAGGGCCTTATGCTTAGCTTCATGCGCTATTGTTACCCTACTAAAATTCTCAATTGTTTTGAGAAAGGGCTCCTAGATTTTATTTTGCACTGGGCCCCCCCAAATTATGTAGCCCATTCTGATTCCACTTACAAGCCAATTTCCAATCTGAAGGCTGCTCCTTCATTTTCTCTGCTAAGGACTTTGTTCAGGCTCTCATCTCCTCTTCCTTAGAATATTTTAAGAGAATTTCTAATTATACTATTCCCCTTTTTTCCTCCCTCCCCTTATTTCCTCCTCTAGAATGCACAGCTCGTATCATGCCACACCCCTAACATCTTTCAGTGAATCCTCATTGCATGCAGGAAAAAGTTGACATTTTTTAGGCAAGACATAAATGTCTATTATAAGGGTAGTGCAACCTCCATTCAGCCTCTCCACCCTTTCCCCTTACCTCCTTCCCTCGCCCTGGATTACTGCCGCAGAGTCACTACCAAAGATATCCTTGTCCTCCCCTCTCCTTTTCTTTGCTCATTCCTCTGCCTAGAATGTCCTTCCCCTCAATCCTCTTGTCTTGAGAGTACTGGACCAAATGTGACCTCCACAGTCTTCCCTGTCCTTTCTCCTACTCCATACAAATTCCTAACTCCTCATTTGGGCAGCATGTGAACATACTTCTATTATAGCACTTAACATAAGCACTGTAATAGTTTATTTACTGCCCTCCAAATGAACTGTGGGTTTCCAGAGTCAGAAATCATATCCTGTTCACCTTTCTACCCTTAGTTCAGTGACTAGCATGTAGAAGGCATCAACAGTAGGCATTCAGGGGATTACTAAATTTGAATTGTCTCATAAGTAATAAGGAAACTTAGATCCAAATGTTTCAGTTATTTATTTAAAATCACTCAAGTTCATGGCATAGCCAGGATTCAGTCTCAGTCTCAGGCCCCCTGATTCTTGGTTCAGGACACCATGTTGTCTTCTCCTGGTGGCTTTTCCAGTAAGATATCAGTCATATGCCCCAATGATCCATGAAGGAACCCACCCCTTTTGTGTTTATCCAAGATATGAAGCAACATATGGTGTGCCCCTCCTAGAAATTCTTCCAAAATACTGATTGTCAGATCTGGGGGAGTTCTTAGAGATTGCTGTTCCACCTCTTCCTTTCACCCAAGAGAAAGAAGAAACCAAAGAAGTGAAGACACTCTCCCTGGGCTGCACAATCAGGTCCCAGATATTCCAAGTCTCAGGCCAGTGCTCATCTCATTGACCACAGCACCTTGTCATTAGAGGCAAGAATCCAGATCAACATGCTTGATCACTGAAAATAACTGTATTGGCTCCTTAACAGCTTTCATTGGACTGATTACCTTTTGCCCTGGGCTGAGCAGAGGATCCCCTGAAATGCACACAGTGCTCTGAAGTCTTTCAGCTTTTATCGCCACCAAAGTGTAGGCTCTATCCAAGCACATGCGTACTCCACCTTGGTGGAGGTGGAGGAACTTCCCTGTCGTCTCCACGTGCCCTACGCCATCCATAAAAGCAAGACTGAACTCACCTGATTGCTCCATTCTAAAAAAGAAAGAAAGAAAGAAGAAGCTCTGAGGGAAAGATTTGCATGAATAAAAGTTGCAAGAGGATTCCATATCTATCTCCAAATACTCAGTGGGTGAATAATCACTGCCTCTTTTCCAACAGCTCTAAAGAGAGGATGAAGAAACTGTTCCAACCCCAGCCTGAGGACTCCAGAGTAGACATCAGAGAGAAAAGCGATATGGGACATAGAATGGGAGGGTGAAAATAGGTTTCTGATAATCTGAACTCATTGGTAAAGAGTGAATTAAAATTTCATAAATCAAGGGTTCACAAAGGGTTAAGCAAACAATATTCTAAGTAGTCTCACTGGCAATTTTGGAAACACCTTAAAAGAAGATGATGTTTGCTGGTCTCTGGAATTTGTTACACCAGAAAATGTAGGATGAAAGCTACTCATTCAGGGTATGTAATCTGGGAAAAGGAATTAACTGGGGGCCAGAGCTATTTTGGTCAGCTGGGATTTGCTTCCGCCTAGTCCCTAGTCATGGAGAAAGACAACTGAGCCACAATCAGGGGCCTGGTGGCAACATATCCTCCCTCTGCTCCATTGTGTCCTTATCTGAAATGGAAGGATTAGGAAAGAACAAGGACTTTGACTGTGGACAGACCAATTCAAATCCCAACTCAACCACTTGCTTTTAATAGCATTTAATTTCTCTAAGTTTCACTTTCCTCTTCTCTAAAATCAAAAGTATATCATCTACCTCACAGGAATTTTGTGAGAATGCAAATTAGTTAAACGCACAATGTCTCCATTGTATTCCGTTTAAATATATTCACACATTCTTTCCCATCTTTTCCCGCAGAGAGCTTTTGCTTCGGGAGGAGTAAATAAGGTAATACTCATGCCTGACATGCAGTCATCACATAATAAATGTTCACTTTCTCTTCTCTCCCTTCCCACTCCACCATCATTATAACAAGGGATTTGTAATAGCTAATCCCTAAAAATGCCTTCTAATTCTGGAATTCTACTTACACATTCTCTGCTTCACCACTTCACTTGATCGGATATCTTTGGATCCAGCTTCAGAGCAAGCATGACTCTATGCCTTAATTAGTATTCGTAGCATTGGATTAAATTTCCCCAGTATAAACCAAGTTTAGGATAAGGCACACATTCTCTGTGGCTCTAGAACTGTACGTTAATGGCAGTAACTCTGCTTCCTAACTCATGAGGAGGTTGTCAGAGGTTAGTTACAGTCTTGCCCAGCACAGCCTGGACATAACCCACGTCCACAGAAAGGCAGCTCGTGCCACTTTCCTCTTGGCGTGGCCCCCATGGAGTATCCTCGTGAAATCAGATGGTTGCTTTCTAGAATTCAGCAGGAATCTCTTGCAGTTAGTTCCCATTTTTAAAAAGTACCATATCAGTATGCTATTTTTAGACAGTGCCCACAGCTCAGAGAGGGCCATCATAGATCTCCCTTTGAACCCATATTTGATTGTTGGCCAAATTTCCCATATCCTGTTCTAGGCCGCTTCAAAAACATCTGTTTTGATTAAAGAGTGATCAGGCAAGTGCTCTCACATTATAGAGGAAACGGGCTTCATTTAACATGAATTGCTGGCACTATAAACCCTTGTTTAGAAGCTGAAGGGGCGATCATCAACGTCTGTGCCAAATCCAGTAAGACAGGCTGGGCCATGCTGACCACAGACCACATGACTCAGTTCTGGGAAGAATCGCCCTAAAATGAGGGATTGGTGAAGTTAGAGGGGAAGGTCTCTATCACTCAGGTTTGGCATCTATCACTCCAACTAGATGTGAAAAAGAAAAGAAAAATCATGCAAAAACCATACTCCATCCCACACTGGGGTGCTCTTGATCCCGTGAGTTGGCAGCAAGACAATTCTCAGACACACTTCTTCCCTTGCCATCTCTCTTCTTCAGTATCAAATTCTGAACTTGAGACACTTCAAAATAAATTATTCATTTTCCCTGCTGCCCGATTTCCAAGCCTGTCATTGCAAGCCAATCTATAATCTTGATTGATTGCCTAACATCTACACATTTATGTTAACAATACGAAAGACATTTATTTTGCACCAACAGCATACGCAGCACCGAGAAGCTCAGTGTGTGGTCTTATTGTAAAGGAGCCACAGGTCTGGACTCCCAAAGAGGCATAAGTAAGTGTCCTCAAGGTGGCAGAACTCAGAGGAAAAAGGACGACTTCCAACTGGATCAAAGAGTAAAAGGTAGGACTCTGAAGCAGATTTTTAAAATACCTCTGTTGGTGAGGGTTGGGGGAAGTGCTGTGCAAATAACAGAAATGGCACAAGATGCATCCTAGAAACCAGAAGCAGGACGTGAACTTGATCATCAAAAAAATTCCATCCATACTCTTTCCATAATGAGTCAGATTACAGGGACAGACATAAGCAGTTGGAAAACAAGGCTTGCAGACTTCACATATTTATTAGTGTTAGATGATATTGTGCAGGAGTTGAGGGAGGGCACCTCACAGAGGAAGGTAGTGAGCTGAGCACTAAATTAACGAACAGGATTGGTATGGGCAGCAGAGAAGATATTTCAGGTAATGAAATAATTGATAAAAGATGTCACGTCTACGAGCACCTCCCGTCCATTTTTCTAAGCCCATTCACTCATTCATTCATCATTGTTTATTGAGTACCTACTAGGTGCCAGGCTTTGGAGACCAGAGGTGCTTTAGTAATATTATGAGCCTCCTCACAGCTGTTACAGTACTATGGAGGGGATAAAATTAAGTGCAGAAATAATTATAATTTACTTATAATTGTGATAAATATGGTGAAGAAAAAGTATAGACTACTTAGACTGTCGGTTATTGGAATACATAACTTGGCTGTCTGTTTAGAGGGTGCTTTTCACGTTCTAAACAGGTGCCAGTCTATCCTACCTTCTCTTAAGGAAGTCCACCACCCACCCATCTTCCCACAGCATTCTGAGGCGAGGCTCTGTGGAATTCCCATGTGCATTCCCCAGTTCCCTTGTCTTGTGGTCACCTGACACGGCTCACCAATTTATCTCCCACACCTGCTGCCCCCGTTGTGTGACAGCTGCACCCGTTGGTATCCCATTCCAGTTCCCTTGACTAGCAAGGTGCCCCATGTCCCAGCCACTGTCTCTGCCGACTGCTCACAGCTACTCCCTGACAGGACCTACCTGGCCAAGAAATGCCTAGAAGTTGCCACACACATGCACGCACCAGCTCGTGGGCACACAGGGCAGTTCCCCAGGGATCAACAGACACAGAGATGTTAAAACCCAATCCCCCTTGCCTCCAGCTGAAATGACTCTGCGGCGCCATTCATACTCCGAGTTCTCTGTGGGATCCCGCTGAGGTGGGACCCAGTCCAGCACACCTTCTCGGCCACCTTCATTCCCAGAGGTTCACCAGAGACCTCTCCCTCAACAAACCCCTTGCTCAAGAATCCCCATTCCAGCTCTGCCTTTAGGAGACCCACCCCAAATCTGTCCTTTTCTAAATGCCACATTGCCTTCCAATGGCAAATTTCAGCCCTTGGCTGTCTCCCCAGGTGCTCCGCTTGAGGTATCCAGAAGCACTGAAATCAAGAGGCCCACAGGCCAACAAGGGAGAGAAAGAAACAAAAGGTCCTTAGTTAACCAGCCACTGAAATAACTCCTAGGTAACAGTACAGCAAGATGTATTGTATAGGAATTCTCACTATTAAAGCTTTCTGATTTGTAAGTATTATTAAATATTCTCTTTCCTTTCTCTCATAATAAGTTTTTCCCATTATAAAGGTTAATATGCTAAGAGTCTTTATTGAGATCTGACTTACATACAGTAGCATTATGACAGTACAGCTCAATGAATTTTGCCATTTAATCCATATAAACACTGTCCTAGTCAAGACATAGCACTTCTCTTGTACCCCAGAAGCCCCCCACCCATGCCGCTTGCTTGTAAACCATTCTCAAATAGAGACAGCTTCTGATTTCTGTCACTGTAAAAAGTTTTCACATAAATGGAATCATATAGTACACTCCTTTTTTCTAGCTATTTCTGTTCAACAAAATTTTTTGTGATCCCATCTATTTTGCTGTGTGTGTCAGTTTTTCCCATTTTATTGCTGATAAAATATTCTACTGGATGAATATACCACAATGTATTTGTCCATTCTCCTATTGATGGGTATTTGGCTAATTTCCAGAGTTTGGCAATGAGTAAGTCTGCTAAGAAACTTCTTGTACATCCCCTGTTAGAAGGGTTTATAAGGAGCTTAGAAAGTCTAACTAGTGGGACACCTGGGTGGCTCAGTTGGTTAAGTAACTGCCCTTAACTCGGGTCATGATCTCAGGGTCCTGGGATGGAGCCCTGCATCACATCAGGCTCCCTGCTCCCTCTTCCACTCCCCCTGCTTGTGCTCTCCCTCTCTCTCTCTCTCTCTCTGTCAAATAAATAAATAAAATCTTAAAAAAGAAGAAGAAGAAAGAAAGTCTAAATAGTGAATCTTCCTTTCCCATTGTGTAGTTAGAAATCAATAAAGCCATTTTACTGGCGGTGGGGGGGTGGGGGAGTCTGGATACTGAGATTAAAGGAGATTAGGCTGAGGTTCAGCAGGCAGTTTGGAGACACCCAGGAGTCAGGAAAGCAGAGTCTGGAAGCCGGGCACAGAGTGGGTGTTCCATTCCAATGCTCCTTCGTGGTTACGGCCCCTTGTCCACGGAATCTTGTCCTTATGGACTTGAGCCCAGCACAGGATTGACAGCTATCTGTGTGGATGTACCTACACAGAACAGATTATCAAAGCATGATCCTTCCTCCAGAACTCCTAAGGACACCAGATTCAGCACACGGTACAGTGAGAGATTCCAATATATACTCTCAGTTTAACACGAAATCTGGATTGGATCTCTAGGAGAGAGCCTCTAAGGGATTTGTTCTCTAGTAAGGGAAATTCTCAAAATCCCACATAAGTTTTTATATGGCCTATACTAAACTCACTCCTTACTTTATTGATTTCTTTCCAGCAAGCTTCCACATACTGGGCATCACATATCTGTCTTGAATTATAAATGCACTGACTTAACAAAAGGTCAATCATTTAACCTTCATAGCTACCTTATGAGCTATGTTTTATTATTACCCCCATTTTATAAATGAAGAAATAGGCACAGAGAAGTTAATTTGGCCAATTTATGCAGCCACCAGAATTGCTGCTATGCCCATTGGCTTGTTTTGTGTCATTCTTAGCACTAAATCATGCAAAAATGGGTGCTCTGTAAAGGGGTAGTTATAATAACCTAGAAGCAACAGCCACAAGAACCCACCTAAGACCAGAGAAGAAAGAAAAGAAAGAAAAAACACAATACACAAGCTTCCCAGGATTCTGAAAAACAGGAGGTCGACGTACTATTCCATAACCCTGGAGACCCCCCAGGATGGAGATGTGGCACTGCTGTTCTTGAGATCGGCTCAAGATTCAGGAAAGTCTCAAATGCCATAAACAGCTCCCATCTGGGGCACAGTTTATTTGCAGCAAGATTCTCCTGGGCAACGATATGAATCCCACAATTAGAGTATCAAGTGCAGAAGGCAATACCCTTGACCCGTGGCAGAGACCTCCAGGCTTGGTACGGAGAGAAGAAGCTACAGCGTAGGGTGGTAGGGTCAGCTCTGCTAGATCAGCTCCTGTACTGAATGGTCACTTGGCTTCTGATGACATCCCATGTCCTTAGGAATCTATCCTTCCAGTGGTGACTGCCAGCCCACCAGAGACATTTAATGAGGGTTAAAAGAGGAGCAAACACCTTTGGCCCTCAGCTAGGGCCTCTCTACTCTCATTTGACAGAAATCTAAAAAACATTAGAGAGAGAAGAAACAAGCCAACCCCCAGTAAAAGGGATCCCCTCTCCTTTATGACAGTCATTTTGGTTTCTGTACGTCTGATACATGATTAAAACAAACCCCAGGTATTCTTAAAACATCTTATTACATCATAGTGCATAACAGAGAGTTCACAAATCTTGCTCAGTAGTATCTAAATGGTAAAGCATGAATGTGCTTTATCTATATAAGTGTGATGATATTTCTTACAAAATTCTTTTTGCTTTTCTGCTTTTGCTGTGATAGAGAAAAGTGATAGGTGCTTGTGGTGATAGACGGATGGATGGATGGATGGATGGATGGATGGATGGATGGATGGATGGGACAAGCTTACATGCAAATAGCAAGGCCATATTGTACAGCACAGAAAACCTCTTCTTTTTTCAATGTCGATTTCAGAATCTATCTCTAAATTTCAATGGCCTCATCATAAGCAGGGTGCACTAGTTGCCAGTAGTCACATGTGGCTACTTTAAGTTAAATTCCATTAAAATTTCAGTTTTTCAGTTGTACTAGCTGTATCTCAAATGCCCGGTGGCCACATGTGGCTGGTGGCTGCCATATGAGACAGGCATATGATAGAAAGGATTTCCATCACAACAGCAAGGTCTACTGGACATCAGTGATATAACCTTTATGCATTCACCACAGCAGAAGAACTGAGAAGTCAAACAGGAACAGAGAAGCACCAGGGTGTTTGGGACAGCAGGAAGCCTCTTCTACCACTAGGGCAGCGGGGACCTCAAGAGGAAGTGGTGTTTCCAGAGCCCAAGGGCCAGGGTGATCTGGCAGAAGCCAACCACAGAGGACACCTGTCTGCCAGAAGCCAGAGCCATGGAGAAGACAGTTACGGCTGGAGGCGCTGCTCAAAGCATGGTAAAGAGAGAGAAATCGACCTGGTTTCTCCCTTCCTGCTTTCCCATCTCCTACCAGTACCGCCCCTGGGCCCAACCCAGGAGGAAGAAGGCAGGCACAGGGGCCTGGGAAAGACAGCCTTTGCAGAGAAAAGGAAAGCACACAGCCGGCAAGACACCCAGAGGTGAGACTGAGTCTGGTGCATCGGGAAAACCGCAAGCACAGTGGGGGAAGCAAAGGCTTCATCAAGCCACCCACAGCAGTAGCAGGGGACACGCCATGAAGGCTGTAGGATAGGGCCCCAGGAATTCTGCACTTTATCCAGAAGGCTCTGAACAGGTGAGTCTTAAGAAAAGAGCATCATGGGTGCCTGGGTGGCTCAGTGGGTTAAGCCGCTGCCTTCGGCTCAGGTCATGATCTCAGGGTCCTGGGATTGAGTCCCGCATCGGGCTCTCTGCTCAGCAGGGAGCCTGCTTCCTCCTCTCTCTCTCTCTCTCTCTATCTCTCTCTCTCTGCCTGCCTCTCTGCCTACTTGTGATCTCTCTCTGTCAAATAAATAAATAAATAATCTTTAAAAAAAAAAAAAAGAAAAGAAAAGAGCATCATGATCAGATTTGTGTTTTAGGAAGATCATCAGGCTAGACTCAAGATCCTCAAAGTGAGGGCTTGGACTAGCAGTCTCTACCTCATGTGGAAACTTGTTAGAAATGCACATGTCAGAATGTCAGAAGCTCTGGGGAGTGGGGTCCAGCAGCGTGTATGAACCGGTCCACCAGGGGACTCTGATTCTTACTAGAGTGTGAGGGTCCCTGGGCCTGTACGGGATGGAAAGATGAGGTGGGATCTAAGTGGGAGGTGGGGGAGGCTCTTGTGAAGACGTGGGACACAGAAGGGGTGCTTGGAGAGTCATGAAAGGGGGAGGCCTGGTAAGGCTGGTGACGGGGCAGGCGTGGCAATAGGAGGGAGGCATCCATTTGGAACAAGCAGAGGAGATAACCCCCCATGTGATGAGGGACACCAGGCAGAAAGCTCTCAGATCCAAACACATGTAATCACTGAGCAGCTACTGATTGCTCAGGGCTCTGCTCTAAGTGCTCTACCAGGGAGAAGCAGGGAGGCTGGGCCTCCACAATCCAGCTCCTGAGAGCAGACATGGCTCTCCCCAGGGAGTCAGGGATGCTTGCACTCCCACCACCAGAGGAAAGCATCTGGCTTCCACTAAAACGCAGATATCCTCTGCCGGGACACCCACAGGGTCTGTGAGCACCGGCATCAGAGGAGCCAAATATCCCACAAGCTTGGGGACTCCGGTCAGAGCACCAGCACCGTGCTTCTCTCCTTTCTTTGCCCCAAAGAGCGAGCACAAGATTTAGAGGAGCTCTGTGCGACTGAAACGTAATGTGAGCCACACGTGCAATTTTAAATTTTCCATGAACTTCATTAGAAAAAGTTAAAAAAAAAAAAAGAAAAGAAAACAGGGAAGGGCTCCTGGGTGTCTAAGTTGGTGAAGTGTCTGCCTTCAGCCCAGGTGATGATCCCAGGGTCCTGGGATCGATTCCCACATCCGGGCTCCTTGCTCAGCAGGGAGCCTGCTTCTCCCTCTCCCCACTTCTCGTGCACGCTCTCTCTCAAATAAATAAATAAATAAAATCTTTTAAAAAAAGAAAAAAGAAATATCTGATCCTTTTCAAAACGGATCAAAATGAAGAAAAGTATTATTATCATTGACAGAATATATGTATCTTGTTAGTCCTTGCTTTTCGTTTTTAAAAGATAGACTTTATCTGAGAGCAAAGATGGAATGTAGAGGTCAAAGGCAAAGCCTCAGCCTGGAGCTCAGGACTAGGACTCACCACCTTGCAAGCTCAGATGGGCCTGGACAGGCTGAGAAAAAACACGAAAGGACAGGGCACACCAGGCTCCCCATGGAAAGAGTGAGGAAACCAATACCAGAAAGCGAAACCCTGGGCTGGGTCAGTGAGGGCTGCTCTGCTGGGAACACAGGGAGGGAGACGGGCCACTCACTGTGCGTGGGAACTGGACCCCTGTGCCCTGCTCACAGGCAGTAGCTTCCCAGCCTCCTCTCTGCCTGGTCTTGGCCAATATCTCCTGTCTCCATTCCTCGGGGTAGACCCACACCTGTGGCTTTATTTGTATTACAGGGTACGCCTATATCCCATTGCACAGGCCTCAGGGCTCTACCCAATTAAAAAGAAGTTCCCAGCCCCTTGCAAGGCTGGGAACATGTAGCTTCCCAACCTGCCAGGGAGACATATCCCAGCAGCCACCACGAGTGTGGCCGTGTGTTCCAGTGCAGCTAGGAACGGGCTGTGGCGACCACAGTTGACCCTGCTTGGTGTCTCTGCCCTTTCTCAGCACACAGACACTTGCAGAGCTTCTACAGAGATGCCCGTGAAGTGTCCTACTTTCTCCATCCCTCCCTAGGACTCTGACACGAGGAAGTTCTAGGGGTGAGTCTGAAGTTATGGGGTGTGGCTTCAGAGAACTAGAACCCACCCCCCATTCTAGACCATGTGATTATGTAGACTATGGTGAATTTGCCTGCCCCCCCCTTCCCTAGGTGGTAGATGGGACTCTGGCTTCCAGAATGGTCAGGTTTCCATAGGGAAGGGAGCAAAAGCCCATGCCAAAATGGCAGGAGAACTATATCCTCTCCACAAGTCCTCCTTCAGAAGGAAGAGAGCGGGACGTTTCAGCTGTCTCCCATGGAGACACAAGTAACCAGAAGAAGTCCAGGTATATTTCATGCCATGATTAGATAGATCCGAACACTGCTTTTTTTTTTTACTTTATAAGCCAAGGTTAGACAGAAGTGAATTTTCTTAATTTGACTTTATAATTTTTTCTTTCACTTGACTTCAACGACTCTGGGTCTTAACAAATCAAATCTGGGGAGGGTCAAAATAAATCCCAAAGGACTAGAGTTTCCCGCCGATTTCCTTCTATTCTCCTTCCCTCCATGTTCAGCACAGGCTTAGAAATATGCCCATTCAAAAGAAATTAAACATGGCAGAATCAGTAGGTCAAACAATAAAGCACCAGTCATGTTTTTTGTTTATGTGTTTTAAGTAGGCTACATGCCCAGTGTGGAGCCCAGTGTAGGGCTTGAACTCATGACCCTGAGATCAAGACCTGAGTTTGATCAAGAATCAGGTGCCTAACTGACAGAGCCATCCTCACATTTTTTTGAGATAAAATATTTAGCCATTATTTTAATCACATTCTCCCACCAAACCTCTGGATCATGTAACCATCATCACCAACTTATCTCTCTTCATTAGGCAGTTCTTGGGTGTTAGCAAAGCAGAGAATCTCCTCCCAAACTTTGGCCCCACCACATTACCCAGAGCAAACTTCCAAAGGACAAAGTGAATGGCCAACTTGTCCTTGTCAGGATCAGATGTTGGTTTCATGGCTGGTGCTGAGCCAGGAGCGAGAAATCATATGGGCTTACTGCTCTCCAGGAACTCATGGCTGAACTCATGGATATATTCACACGACAATAAACGGGGATAAAGACTTCCATGGAGATGAGTCCAAGCAAAGAGATAGGACTGAAGAAGGCACTCTTGGCTGGGGTCAGTGAAGAAGAGAGAAGGTGAGGTTTATTTTGTCTTTAAGACTGTGAAGTCCATGAGCTTGAGCAAAAGTGGAATGTCAACCCTACCTTGTAGTCACAGAGCACGTGCAGTAGCATGGCACCCAGGGAGGGTGTGGAGTGAGGAAGCCAGGGCTGGGTGATGAAAGGCCTACGACCCTGAAACGTCTGAAACGGGGAAGGAGGAGGATCAGATTTGTCTTTTGGAAACCCAGTTCTGGGGAGAAACAGATTAAATGGAGAGACCCATTAGAATGCCTTGTAATTAAGTAAGAGACCCATTAGAATGCCATTATAATTAAGATAAGCAACGAGGGATCTTAACTAAGCTCCGAAGTACAGAAGGAGACAAATGAAGGCTGTTTAGGAAACAGAGTCCCAAAGCAGTCAGTAACCCACTGAATGTAAGGTAAGGAGAAGAGGAGGGCTCCCTGGGGGCCTACTGTATTAGATGCTGCCTTCATTTGGGTTACCCCAACAATAGATCCTGAAACAAGAATTTGGTGCAGGTAGCTTACTGGGGAAGTGACAGCAGAAAATCACAAGGGAGAGGCTAGGGCAGGCGGAGAGATGGAATGAGAAAGACTGTGTTATGCATGGGTTCAAACCCACTGGGTACCCTCTCTGACATTATGTAGAATACAGCTCAGGACGAACCCAACAGGTGAGCAAACCTGGGTCCGTACCCACCATCTCTCTATCCCTCAGTAGTTGGGCATCAATCCTGAGAGTGCTTGGTTCCCCAGTACAAGTGACTGGCCCTAAGCCAGGAGGAGCAAGCCCTCAGAAAAACGGTCAGAAGTGCTAAAGGCCAAGAAGCCACTGTATTACAGAAACCGTCCACCATGGCTGCACATGACCTCTAAGGTGGGTGGGGAGGGCAACCATGGTACAGCACAGTTTGCTAGGTGACTAAAAGGTCACAGACTCAGATTATCTAGCAAGGCGACAGTAATTCGTTTCTGAGCTAGCACATCAATTTCATCCTTTCACAAATTTTTAAGTGAGCTGTAATATACACTGATTGGGCCACATTAAGGAAGCCCTGTAGTTTACTAGGTGAGCTCCCTCTGGTCATCTTGTACGTAGTAGAGCAGTGTTCCATGGCTGCTGAGATTCTGTGAAATATATCCAGAATGATGGGCTGAGGATGGAAGCACCAAGACTGCAACCATAATACCATACATGACTACTTAGGATTAGGAGAGTGGAGGAGAAACTTGGTGCAGGATCTGAGACTGTCAGTAACATAAGAAGCTTCCAAATTACGAACTGATTCTGGGGTAAATGTAAATGTCTCATGACTAGAGGAAAGGAAGCCAAGTATTGTTTGATACTCATCTTTTGAGGCTTAGAACTGTCAGATTTGGTATCTAGATCAACCACACTCTGGTCATCTTCTGAGGATGTTTTGATTTGGGGCGGGGGTGGAGGGGAGGGCATTCCTATGGATCTCAGTCTCTCCCCATATTAAGTAAGGTAGTTGCCAAGAGGCCTCAAGGGACCATCCCCAAAGAAATACATATGAATGTGAACAGAATTTGTAGCCCTAGAGAAAACTCCACACACTTTTAAACTTATCTTGGAAAAGATCAGACGTTTCCTACCCACAGATTCAAAGCAGCCTGAACCTAAGGTATTTAATTTCCATATTTAGAGCAGTAGTTGCCATTGGTATATAATACAAACCATCCCATGCAACTGTGATCCAGGCATATACTGATTACTGCTAAACTACCCAGAATTCGAGCTCAATTTCACAAGACAGAAATACGACTTTTTTTTTCTTTCGGTCATAAATGATCACCCAAGGAAGTAGCATGACAAAATGTTTCCTGATGCTTTCACAGGCATATGGCTGAAACTCAACCTCACACACATCTGTACAAAAACATACTGAGCAACCCACAAATAGCTGAGCTTTCTGGCAACATTAACACCCGAGCATCAGCAAGCCTTCTGCCCCTAATTACTTGAGACATCTCCTGCTTTGCTTTTATAACATCCTGAGCTGTTTATCAAAGAGGTCATAACATGAGAAAGTATTCGTGCCATCTTTAATAAAGAAAAAAATCTGACTGGACAGGGAGAGAGAAGGAAAAACACTGTTGCAATAGAGCAACAATCAAATTATGTCTGTAATGGGCTTTAAATCTTTAGAAGAAAAGATCTACAGTTTAGCAGTACAAAGCAGTATTATTCCTGTTGTTATTAAAAACTGCCCTCTAATCCTTCACACATATGTAATACATCTCATCCAAGGATCTCAAAGTCCATTATAAACAAATAAGAGGCTACACTTTATAAAATCTGGCCAAGGCCACAAAAGAGATGGAACTCTCTAGTCATGAATAAGCCAACACTTTCAGAACAACTCACCAGCTAATTGTATGAAGTCTCTTGGTCTCACCAAAATTTGGAGAAATAACTGGTTCTTGATATACAAAAGGCACTCAATATCAACTTCCAACTACAAAGATTAATAAAATATCTACAGGACATTGCGAAGATTGGTTATTTCATGTGTTTTTTTTTAATGAATCTATTTTATATATAAATGTTACCAGGAAACATGTAAGCCCTTATAAACTCACTGTTATCCAGAGGGCCTAGTCATCTCAGTACTGAAGCAGAGAAATACTAGCTAATTACCTCCCTGCTCCCTGTAGCTTCACTACTATCTTCCCCTATCTTGACAGAATTACCTGCTTGTTAATTGGATGTCTGAGCCCCGTGAAGGAGCAAAATTGTCCAAAGTTAAGGGAAGAAAATAAAAAGTTCACTATGTTTAAGAAGCATGAATACTTCAGTTCGCTGGTAGGTTAGCCCCCTCATTCACTGAGCAAATGTGCACCAAAAGTCACATATTTATCTAAGGAAGAAATATTTAAGTGTCCAAAATATATGCCAGCCTTGGGTTTGACACTGGCTTAGAGAAGTACGAAGACTGTAATATTGCAAAGATACAGGGTAGGGAGATAAATGACACATGTAAACCAACTGGTGCAGTCCAAAGTCATTGTCAATGGAACTTCAAGCACTCAAGCAGTTTATTAATTGATATTTGGGGCCAAATAATTCTTTGTTCCAAGGAGCTGAGCACTGCAGAATGTTTAGTAGCATCTCTAGCTTCTACCCAGTAGATGCCGAAAGCATTTCCATTTAGCCCACCCCAACTCTTGACAACCATAGCAGTCTCCAAACACTGCCAAGCGTCCACTGAAGGGCAAAATAGCTCCCAGTTGAGAACCACTGCCCTAGAGAATAAGTCACTTTCTTTTACTTACCTATTGATTGACATTTAACTGAACAGTTCTGCTTAAAACTTAATTGTCTCTTCAGCCAACACATCTCCAGCTATAAAATACAAAATACCTGTGGCATCCAGATCAATCAGTGTCCCGGTACTACTCGTATAAGGAGCCATCCTATTTCAACAAGGCATCTGCCTTCTTTCTATTATAAACTCAGGCTCCAAAAGCAGCATTTATATTGAAAAAAAATTGAAACAAAACTAATATTGTTTTATTAATATTTACTAATATTGTGAGAGACTGCATATAAGGTGATAGTAAATCTCCATGATGTCATGTGTCAAAGAATGACCCAGAGAAACGTAGTTAATTATCTGCATGCCAAATAATTCACTTGTATATAAGTGAGATAGCCATTAAGCTGTTTTCATTGAACAAAGGTAAAAATAAGGTTAATGTAAAAAACAAAAACAGTGGTGGAAAAGAAAGAAGAATCAAAAACAGTGAGAATGGTAAGCATTATTTTGCATTTTGGAAGTAAATTAATTAGCTGGCAGCTAGCAAAGAGGTCTGCCTGGACCATCTGTCCTTGAATAGGCCATCTAGGATAGCAAACAAAGCAATTTCAGCTGGTGATGGATTCTCAAAGACACCCTGAGGGTTTAGCTGTGGCATATTTGTGACAGGCTATCCCTGACCCACCTGCTGGACCCTTCACGGGCATCTCACGGCAGGGTCTGTGCCATCTCTCTATTCAAAATAACCCTCAAAGGAAGGCTAATTTTAATATAAGGGGAAGGAAGTGCTATCTAAAATAAGTTTCAAATTCTCAAGAGCTAGAATATCCTAGGACTGGAGATATCATTTCAGATGTAGGATTTTCTGCTCTTTGAAGTGATGGCTGAGCACACACGAGGCTTTCCACCCGTGCACCAAGTTGCAGAATCAGCCAAGGCTCTTCCGTCCTGCATTGGAGAAAATTCTAGTCACTGAAAGGGCCACTGAAAAACAGCAGGGAATAGCTCCTTGAAGTACAACTATCTTGTTGATGTTTCCGGAAAGGCCACCCTTCCTTTCTTGCTTCATGCTGAATTACTTGAGCGAAGAAACACCCCTTGTTTGGCATCCATATTATCTCTGAGGATCACTTCATTTACTCCTCACACCAACCTTAGATTATCATAAGCTCTGTTACCATCCCCTCTTACTATTATCACCGCCTTGGGGTCAGGAAGGTTAGAGATTCCTATGGTTGCAAGGTCATGTAATTCTTTTTAACATTTCAGGAATTCCTTATTTTTCTTTGGAAATGACTTTATTTTTCTTTTCTTTTTTTTTTAAGATTTTTATTTATTTATTTATTTGAGAGAGAGCATGAGCGAGGAGAAGGTCAGAGGGAGAAGCAGACTCCCCCATGGAGCTGGGAGCCCAATGTGGGACTCGATCCGGGGACTCCGGGATCATGACTTGGGTCGAAGGCAGTCGTCCAACCAACTGAGCCACCCAGGTGTCCCGACTTTCCTTTTCTTGACTAAAGGGTCTCTCTTCGCCTATCCCACCCTTACCCCCATGCCTTTAGTCACAACCCCCCCTTGAAAATGTACTTCAAATTTTTTATTTCTCTGTTGAATGGCGGAGTCCAGGATTAGAAGTAATTGATTCCATTCCTGAGTGTTCATCTGTTCTAAGCCATGGCTCTATTTCTGAGCATACTACCTGCCAGACACTGGAAGTCATTCAAAGATATGACTAAGATATGATTTTGCCCTTTGAGATCCTCCCAAAAGGAAACTAAGAAATGCCCAACACAACAATGAGACATGAGCAATAGACGAAGGGAGCCAAGAGGAGAGAGTAATTAGCTCTGCCCGGGGCCATGAAGGAAATGGCACTTACACTGAGGTTTGGGGAGGAGTGGGAATTAGTCAGCGCAGGGAAAGACGAGAAAGAGAACATATTCTGGTCAAAGGGAATAGTCTCTTACAAAAAGTCCCACAATTTCACTTCTACACTGTACGTCCATTCACTTTTGTAATAAATATTTTCACAGATAGCACATGCCAATAGGTGCTGAGGATCCAAAGGCAAACAGGAGAGGCAAGGCTGGGGCCCTCATGGACCTAATCTCCTAACGAGGGACAGTGCAGCAGCTGGTTTCCAAAGATGGCCATCAATTCCTTCCCCTCCTTTATACACATGCTGTCCCTCCTTCCTCCCATGGAGAGGTGGAGCGTACGTCTCCTCCCCTGGAACCTGAGCTGAGCCCGTGACTGCTTAGACCAATCAAATGTGGACTGAAGTAACATCCTAGGACATCTGAACTCGGGCAATAAAAAGGCCTAGAAGTTTCCACCTTCTCCCTTTTGGAGCCCTGAGCTGCTGTGTAAAGAGTACAGACTTTCATTCTGGACAGAGAGGCTACATTAAGGAGTAGCAAGGCACCATATATCCAATCCCATACTACCCTCTGACTGCAGCTGCCTAAGAAAGCCTATTCCCGTTACCCTACTACTGCATAAAAGACCACTCCAGAACTTCGTGGCTCAAAATAGTAACATTTATTTTACTCATACACCTTCAATTTGGGCCCAGGTTGGCATTTCCATGAGATGTTTCCTACAGCATCTATGGGAGTAATTCTGACTGAGGGCTAGGTGATTCATATCCAAGCTGTTCAACCATGTGGCTGGTAAGTTGGTGATGCCTATCAGCTGGAATCACAGCCAAGAACAAGGCTCCATATGGCCTGGACTTCTTCAGGGCATGGTGGCTGTGTTCCCAGGGCAAGTGTCTTAAGAGAGAGCCATGGGAAGTGGTATTACCTTCAACAAACCAGCCTCAAAGTCACATGGCATCTCTTCTGTTACACTCTACGAGTTAAGCAATTCACAATGGCCGAGCTAGCTTAAGAAGAGGGGACATAGACTTCACCAACCGATCAGAGTGTAGCAAGATTCTGGACCAACATGTAAAATGGAGAATATTGTTATGAACATTGTAATCTACAGAGTCCAAGCAAGGTCAGTAGACTATCCAAGCCCCAGTCAAGCCAGAAAATCATGAAATACAAAAAACATACGTGTTGTTTTTAAACCACTGAGTTTGGGGTGATTTCTAAATAAAGTGAACAGACCACTGGATAGGTGAAACACATAAAAAATTATACATACATGCACGTATGGGTAGGAAAGGTCAGAACCTGAAATATATATTTGAAAACACATTTATAGAGTATGGAAAAGACGCAGATTTAGGGCAACTTTAGAGTGAACATCAGAGATAGCCTTTCTTACAATTTTTCCATGGTTTGAAACTTACAGGATGAGAATTTATTAATGGACAATTCCAAACACGAGATCTTGTCAATATAAGTGGATGGAATTAGGTTAATGTAGAAGACAGAACAGAGAAAAATTTCTGCCTAAAACAGAATTGCAGAGGAAATATATATATATATATATATATATATATATATATATATATATATAATAATTTTATATTTAATTTTTTAAGTTATTTTATATATATGTAATATATATATTCTTCCCCCCAAAGCTCCAAAGACTCTCCAAGCTCTGAGTTAATAAAGCAGGAGTGGGAACAGGTATTGGGGCAATCCTGCAGAAGCTTAAGGGCTAGCCCAGGTAGGTTGGTAAGGACCTGGAAAAGGTTGTTTTCAAAGTCATTATGTAAGGCAATAATTGCCTGTGGTCATTATTGGCCTTGAAATACCTTCAATGGACATGGAGACTACAGATAGACTGCCTTTTGATAAAGCCAACCATTTTTCCTCCAGCACTGGAACAGATCATAATTTTTCAGTTGAGCACCAGATAGTTTGTGATTTGCATTAACTATACACACTGTACAGAAAATACTATATATCTTTAAACATGAGACTCATACTCAGCCTGATGATGTTCCACCTGAGTGGTGGGTGACAATGAGGTCCACTGAAGGAAAGGAGATTCACAATGAGTGAGTAGACTGGAAGGTTCATCACTGTAATACTTTGAACCCACCCTCCTCTCTCTTCCTCTCTTCTCTTTCTTTCTCTCTCTTCCCCCTCCTCTCCCTTCCTCCTGCCCTCCCTTCCTCATAATGCCCATAAGTTCTATCTCCAGCTCAGACTGTTCTCCCAAATTCCAGACTCAGATCCAGCTGCCTCCCAGACCTCTCCACTTGGGTGTCTAATGGCATTTCACACTTATTCTGACCTCATGAAGTTTACATTTTATTGGGCAAGACACAGGATAAACAAGGAAAATGCAAATATATCAGATAATTAAATATGCTAAGGAGAAGTAAATCAGGGAAGGAAAATAGGAAGTGTGGGCCCATGTGTCTGTGTGATTTTGGATAAGGTGCCCAGGAAAGACCTGCTGAGGATGTGACATTTGAGTAAAGAGCTGAATAGATGCATGTGGACATCTGGAGGGAAAGAATTTCAGGCAGAGGGAATAGCCAGTGCAAAGGCCCTGCAGTGGCCCTGGTGTGTTTGCAGAACAATGATGAAGCTAGTGGTTATAGAATGGAGTGACCAAGGCCAGAGAGGAAGGATGCAAGGTGAGACCTCAACAGCTAACCTCCTCCCTGTGCTTAAACCCTGCTTTCCATCCTCAACCCAGCAGCTAGTGAGTCTTTAAAAATATAAATGGATCAAGTCATTCCTTAGGTTCCAAACCCCCTAAGAGCTACTCTTCTCCCTCACAGTAAGAGCCTATGACTTACACCGCTCTGCATGTGGCCCGCCAACCTCTCTGCCATCCCCTCTTCCTACCCTCCCACTCTGTTCCAGTCACACTGCTCTCCATGCTGTCTCTTGGATATGCCGGATGCACTCCCATGGGACACGAAAAACGCCAACATATGTTTGTCCTGACTCTTGTGTGCAGCGCTGTTGGCTGTCACTTTGCGTCTAGGGCAGTTACAATAAATATCCTCTAAATGAAGTATGGGGACAAGGTTCCAGAGCAGGTTCCAGGCCCAAAGGGATAATTCCATAACTCCACAGTTAATATGACCAGAAAAGCAAAGGGCAGCAATATAGAGAAAGTAAACCCCATCCCAAGACTGGGGTGAAGCCAGCTCAGCTTGGGATTTCTTCGGTTCCCCAAGCCTGCTTGTCATACAAATGGGTCACAGATCCATAACGGAATACTATGTAGCACAGATACCAAAGAGAGTATCAAGTGACACTGGTTTATCAAGTGAAAAAAAAAATTGCAAGGAGAGAAGAAGTAAATTGTACACAATCTCTGAACCTCTCATTAACCCACAGCTTAAGCCAGGCATACATAAAGTATTCACATGGCCAACATTTTTATAGATAGGGCTTTGAGCCCATAACATTCCTCATGTTTATAGGGTCAGCGAAAGGAAACACCCAGGAGACTATGTTACATGGAATCCTCTGGCCAAGGAAGGGGCCTTGTTCGAAGAAATTGGGAGAGGTTATCTCAGGAGCTGAGTTCCTGCTGTCCACCTGTGGAGCTGACTCAGGTTATCTCAAGAGTTGAGTTCCTGCTGTCCACCTGTGGAGCGGAGTGAACTCTTTGCTAAACTGTCAAAAGGAAATAAAACCCCCAGGTTCATTCAGATTTGTTTCTCCTCCCTGCTGTTCATGCAAGTTAAAAAATATGCCTATGGAAACGGCTCCAGATGTTACCATGCATCACACCTACAGTAACCAATCTAGTCCATCTTTTATGAGCAGTCACCATTGCCAGATTTTTGAAGATACTAAAGTACACATTATGTAAGCAGAGACCAATAATGTAAGACATAAATGAGAAGAATCTTTTTAAAGCTCTACTTATGAGAAGACAGTAGACCCATCAAATAAGGACGGGCTACTAAGAAAAAAAGGCATTCAGAGAACAAAAAGGAGCTCCTTAACATTAAAAACTTGATTTTCAAAATAATATATTGAATAAAAGGGCTGAGGGATAGAATGGATATGGCTAAAAACACCAAAATAGTGTCCTAGATAGTAAATCTCTTAGGCCATAGTACAAAAAGAGGGACAGAGACAGGGAAAGGAGAAAGAGAGAAAGGGAGGGGGGAAAGGGAAAGAAAGAAAGACAGAAATTAGACTGAAAATGTAAAAATACAATTTGAGAAATATGGAAGAGAATTCCAAGATACCGACATTCATCTGGTAAGAATTCAAGAAAGACGAAGAAAGATAATGGGGGGGGGGGGGAAGAAGGGATAAACGAAGAAATAACGGAACTAAGAATTGCTGAGCTAAAATAAATAAAATCTTTTTTTAAAAAAAGAATTGCTGAGCTAAAGGACTTGAGCCTTCAGGCTAAAGTGGTCCGCCAAAGATAAGTGGAAATAATTTTAAGTGATATGTGGTAAAATATTTATATTAAAAGATAAACTAAAAATCCCCGAAGTAAAAAATACCTTATAAACAAAGAATAAATACTGATTTGGTATCTAATCTCTTCTTAATAAGGAGTCCTGGTAGAAAATGAAGTACTGTATTCAAATTTCTGAGAGAAAATTATTTAGAATTGACAATTCCATTCCCAGCTAAACCATCATTTATCTGTGAAGACAAAATTAAGACTTCAGATAGGCAAGGGGTCAAAATGTTCAACATTCATATATCTTCTAAGAAAAATTATCCCAGTGAAATGAAAAAAATAAATCCAAGAAAAGGATACAGAACATCTGAAATAGTAGTAAGATAAACAACAAAAACCACAAAACTTACTCGGGCACCTGGGTAGCTCAGTCAGTTAAGCATCTGACTCTTGGTTTCAGCTCAGGTCGCGATCACGGGGTTGTGAGATCGAGCCCTGTGTCAGCCCTGTGCCTGTCTCCACGCTCAGTGCAAAGTCCATTTAAGACTCTCTCCCTCTGCCCCTTCCCACCCCTCCTATGCTCTCTTGCTCTCTCTCAATAAGTAAATAATCTCTTTCACAAAACTTTCACAAAAAAAAAAAAAAGATGTAAATTAACTCTTGGTAATATACACAGGACTACAAAGCAATTATTAATACAAGATTTCCTAAATAGTGGAGACAGAATAATGTAAGATAGAGTAACAATCTCAAAATTATTGCCAGAGAACCAAAAGAGGAAAAGAGGTTAAATATAAATTTTTTAAAGATCTTGCCCTGCTCAGGTTATAGGTTATAAATGTATTAATGCTTGATGTTGTAGTAATCTATATAAATGTACAAATATTTTAACTAACAAATAGAAAAGTACATATAAGATGTCGATTCAGGGTCACCTGGGTTGCTCAGTGGTTTAAAGCCTCTGCCTTCAGCTCAGGTCATGATCTCAGGGTCCTGGGTTTGAGCCCCACATTGGGCTCTCTGCTCAGCAGAGAGCCTGCTTCCCCCCTCTCTGCCTGCCTCTCTGCCTACTTGTGGTTTCTTTCTCTGTGTGTCAAATAAATAAAATCTTTAAAAAACAAACAAAAAAAGATGTCGATCCAGTTATCTATTGCTGTCATTCCCAGAGTCTCTTGATTCAAGAGTTGGGAGAGTGAGGCCCGAGAATTTGCATCTGGAGCAAGGTTCCAGGTGACATGAAGGCTGCCAGTCCTGGGACCACACTTCCAAAACCACTGTTTCGTAGTTTCATTCAAAAGTCCTCTTCAGAGGAGGCCTTCTCTAACCCAGCACCTGGTACATTCCATCCTTTTACATGACGAATTGTTTGTCTAATTGTTTACCACTGTTTCTCCTCTACAAGCATAGAAGGTGATAATCATAATGATAAGATGGTGATAATAATGCAATAGCAAAATTTTGTAAATATAGAACAGTTGCCAAATATAGCCTAAGTTGGTACGAAATTGAATGCCAAGAATGTGAACAAGTCAGTAGGTGGTTAGCCTTTCCTGTGATGATACAGTGGTTCTCAAAGTTGGCTGCACACTGACATCACCTTGGGAGTTTCGATAACAACTGATGCCGCGGGTCCTAGCCCAAGAGATTGTAATTTAATTGGTCAAGGGTGTGGCCCAGACACTAGGAATTTTATAAAAGCTCCCATGTGGTTCCTGTGTGCAGCCAAGATTGAGAACCACTGATCTGTAACAAGGAAATCAACTCATAGATGACTACATCTTCTCTTACTCTTCAGGGACAATCAAGCTACACATAAGGTTGAATACCAATTCCTGCCCTCTCACGGATTCAATGGGAGTTTTGTCTGCTGAGGAAAAGCAGATACAGCCTTCCAGCCCCTTCCAGCCACAATTTCCACTGAATAGACATCGCTTTATGGTACATTGCCCGCCCACCCCCAACATATTTCACAGCAATTGTAACAACGGTATGAATTACAAGTGATATGCTCTGAATGTTATTATCCGTTTCCCCATATCTTGACATTTGAGATGTAACCAAGATCTTTGCATCCCTTAGACTGGTTGAAGGGGGGAGATTCTGATTAATGTCCTTTCAACTCCTATATGAAACACATGGCTTGTATTAGAGACAAGATGAATGAATTGATACACTGGGAACTGCCTTCCTATTAGACGAACATGACTTACTAAAGCCAGGAATGTCCTAACAATTAAATCTACCCATGTATATGAATCAGTGTATCTCTTCTGGGGAGCAGCTCTTTTAAATAGGTTGTGTTCACTAGCAAAGCAAAAAAAAAAAAAAAAAAAAATTCCCCATCACTAAGCAGAGAAACAATCATTCATCCACGTAACTATGAATATTACAAATTTAATAAGCTGACAGTGCAAAAATAATTTTATCTTATATCTTTTCTGATAACACAAATTTACTCTCCCTCAAATATTTAATATAAAAATACAAAAATCTATTGCCAAAATTTGTATTTTTACTGATGTTAAACTTGCCAGATAAAGTCAGGACATCTAGTTAAATTTAAATTTCAGATAAAGAATGAATACTTTTTTTAGCGTAAGTATGTCCTAAATATTGCCCAGGACATAGTTACACTAAAAATATATCTGTTGTTTATTGAAATCTCAAATTTAACTGAATGTCCTACATTTTTATTTGCTAAATCTGCCAACATTAACTACTGTGGATTCCACATACTGGGGTCACGTTTTTCAGTTTTAAGGGACTTTGGTGGATATTGGGTCAGAATACATGGTCTTATCACTAAATCACTGTATTAAATTTCCCTGCTGATAAAAATATCTCTCCATAGACAGACAGTACCAACAAGTTAACCTCAATCTGACATGAACGAAAACCATTTTTAAGTGGTTATAGTTTCGAAAACAGAACTCCACCTCCAATAAATGTAATTATTTCACTAAAATTGTTTGCATGTGTTTCTTTTCTGCACCAGGCCATGTTCCTGTGCCATCTTAGTTGTCTTCATCTGTTACTTTGCAGACCTTTCTTTGCCCATATCTTTGATTTAAATTTATCATGACACATTTTTAAACAATAGCAGGAAACCTCACTTATGACTTTAATTATAAAATGGTGTTATAAAATTATATCCACATTTCACTTTTGGCAGGCAGCAGCACACATTTAACATGAATATCTTGAGTTGGCCTCTGCAGGCCTCTGGTTGATTTCAGTGCTTACTGTATGTAATTGATATAAAAACACAAGTTTAGGAAGCAGTTATTGGAACTTGTTAAAAGAAGTAGCCACATTCATAAATACTTTCATTTTGCTGCATAACATGCCAAGAGAATTTATAACACACTTTTGGGAATACAGGAGAAATTCCGACTTTTTAAGGAAAAACTGATGTATTCTGCTTTTATGTTAATTGTTTGACTATAAGGTCTAGAGCTTTGTCTCTCTTCACATCTCAACTGTGTCTATTAAGAAAAAAAAGTGAAGTAGACATACATGCATCTCTTAGTACCTGCTGGTACTGAAATAATTCCTCTGTCTTTTATTCATAACAAAAATATAGAAATGTGCCCATCCTCTAATAGGTATCATAGAAAAGACCACAATAAAATCAGAAAAGGCCATCTTTGGAATGTAAGTTTAATGCTGTCTGAGATGATCTCAATAAATTTTAAAATAGAATCTTGCAAAATAAAAACTAGTGGTGTTTTTCCATTAATGTAGGCAAGTTTCCACATGTCTCGGTTGGACGCAAATATCATTTGTAGCATAAAAGGGCTGCTTCATTTGCATTTGTTGTTTACATACTACCAAAAAATATATTTCACTTAGCACAGAACAGAGGGAAAAAAATGAGAGAATTCAATAAATTGCATTCATAGTCCTAATAAAGAGGAGAAAGAGGATAGTCATAGTCACCACCATCTTCTATCTATATATAGATATAAAAATATCTATATAAATAATATAATAATATAGATATTTATATCTAAATAATATAGATATTTTAAATATATAGACATTTTTTAAATATCTATATTTTTTAAATATTTATTTTATACTTTGACAATTATTTGAGCTGAGACATGTGTCTCAGGAAAGAAAATCTGTGACAAGCAATAGCATAGATTAGGTTGGCATGCACTATGAAGTTTCTCCAAGATAGGGCCCCAACTGGGCATGTGTGGTGATGACCCCTGGGTGCTATATGCAACCAATGAATTATTCAATATTACATGAAAAACTAATGCTACCCAACTGAACATAATAATAAAAAATAGATAAAACGTAAATTTTTTTTAAAGATGGCCCCAACTATCAAGTTGTTTACCACCTAACTTGAGTGATACAAGTGGGAAATACTGAAGTGCTAAGAGCAATAAAGACCAGAAAGAGGGGAGAGGGTGTAAATCAGAAGAATCTTGAGGCTTAAATAATATTTAGGTAAATGTCAATTAGAGAAGACTTAACCCTCTAGGGGAGTGGCCATCGGGGGTAATACGTCACACTGGTGGTTGCCAAAACAGCAAAAGCAAAAAAGTGGAAACTAATACTAAAGATGGTGTTGGTCACATATAGCACAGTCATGGTATCTTTAAAGGAGGAATTGTTTTAAAGGGGAGGAGAACATAAGCCAGAACACTCAAGGGTATTATATCAACTACTTTCAGAAATGGAATGACCTAAGAAAAAAAGGTAATTTCATCTTAGAACCACCAAAGATTATGTCAGAGAAACCCTGACCCTAAAAAAACCCTGAAGACACACTTTCTTTGCTTTTCTTCCTCTGTGACTCTGATCAGCAAAGCCATCAAAAAGACAAATCCATAGTGGACACCAGCATTTCAGTTAGTGCTAAGTAGCTTCCCTAACAAATTTTTATACTTACACAGATAGTCGTAGCTGCCATTCCAAAAATGTAATCCCTGGGTACCAGTCATTGTACTCAATGTTTGACCAACATTATCTCAGGTCATGAGCACAACCGACTTACTCCTAATACATTTAATCCATTTGATTTCCTCTTTTAAAAATAAATCGCAGTCATCAGTGCATTTCAGTTCTACACATTTCAGCATGCATATCATTAATTAGAGTTCAACATTACTGCCAACTGTTTTTTTTTTTTTGAGATAAACTGAAATACAATGAAATGCACAAATTTTAAGGGTACAAGTCAATGAGTTTTGACAAATCTGTGCAACCCAAATGCATCTCAAAATACAGAGCATTACCATCACCCACGGGACTCCTTCTCAGTTAATCCCCACCCCACCCCATAGGCAACCAATGTTCTTAATTTTTTTTCTCACATGAATTATTTTGCCTGCCGTTGGACTGCATTTTTAATGTATAGTATTGGTCTCCAAAAAGAATTTTTATGCATAAAGTTTAAAAATTGTATACTTAACAGGCTCATCTGAAGACCCTTATGCACAGTGAAGTTTAAGAGCCACTGTACTATGCCAGTCTACCTCTCTGTGAGAGGTTATATACACTTCCATTTTATTACAACCTATGTGTGACCACCTAAGGAAAACTCTAGTTCCAAATACTTCTTCTCTAATCCATTTTTATTTTCAATAATCATGCTCACAACAAATAACAGCTATTTAAGGTAAGGAACTATCTGATTTACATAAATACTACAGAACACAACCAGAAGGCCATAATTGTGAAAATAAGTCAGCAAAGCAGTGCCATCTTTGGGGGGAGAGCAGGGAAAGAGGTGATTCTAGATCAGTGGAATCTGACCTATGAAAACATGAAGCAATTCTCTCATGGATTAAATTCTACCATCTGCTTGAGAAAAATCCAGTTAGTTGAATATTTTAGAGGTAACAAAATTGTTTGGGTAGCAAGTGATAAAAATCTAATTGAAACTATCTTAAGCAAAAGAAAATTTATCAGCTTGTATAATTGAAAAACATAGGAGTAGAAGTGAGAAAAATCAAACAATGTCATCAGTAAAAGGTTTTATCTTTGTGTATGTGGTTGTGCTTTGGAGAGGGAGATGTCTTGACTCTGCTCTCTTCCATGTTGGTTCCTGTCAAACAATAGCCATGTTGGCCGCTGGCTAGAACTGCTAACTCACCATCGCCTTAGCACTCACAATCTTGAAAGAATACTTCCATCCCACAAGTTCCAGAAAACCACTCTGGCCAGGAACTTGTGTTATATATATGCCCTTGGAGCTGGGGGGTATGAGGAGCCTCATGTAATGAAGGAGGTGGGTGACCCAGAGTCAGGAGGTAGCTCAGCAAAGAGAAGTGTTATAAGGAAAGGGAAAAGGATGGTGATCAGGCAAAGCTATACGTGTTAACTACAAGAAAATCACAAAAATGGCCAACTCAAAGGGTTAAGTGAAGTTAGACTATTTGTCCTAGAGAAGGAAATACTGAGTGATAGGTAATGTTTTTTTCTTCAAAAACAGGGAATATAAAATAAATTAAGGGTGATAATGTTCAGTGACTCTCTGATTCAGACAAGGCAGTCCTCTGCCCTCATTCTAGAAGGCTCCACATACCATAAAGGTGAACAAATTTATCAGAGAACACATGGGTCCCTCCACCATCCAGAAGCTGATGTTCAATGAGGGCAGAGTAAAAGAAGAATGCCAAATGTCCATTCTCATGATTAACAATGTTCAGAACCCAGGAAATCACTTTCCCCATCTTTTATCTACATGCTCAAAAATTTAAGCAAATTCTGTATCCAAATGTTGGACAGGTATATCTGAGGAGGGAATGACTAGAAAATCTGAATGCAGAGACACTTGGAGAAGCAATAAAACAAGTCACCTGACCACACTCTTCCTGTGAGAGAAATGTGTTCAACAGCTACTGGTATAATGAAGAATCACTTCCCATAATGCCTAGGTATTTTTGTTTTTGTTTTACTTCTCCAGAAACAACTTGTGGTTCCAACAGTATCCATGAACTAAGTATGGTATTTTCAACAATTGTAAGGCAATTGTGAGGAATATTTTATAATATTAATAATATTACCCCTGAACTTTATACACACAGGTTTAGATGAAACATGAAGTTTGATGCAGATCCTTTACACTGTTAGCTAAACAGTCATTGAACAGTAAACCTAAAAATAGTTTTATTTTTGTAAAAACTTCAACTTTCAATTTTCATAAATTAAATAAAGATGATATCCATTAGCTAAAATTTCTATTTTGGCTCCTCAGTTTGATAACTAATTTTTAAAATATTTTAGAAAAAAATAACTTTTGAAAACAATGGAATACAATTTTAGTTTTGTGATTTTTTTTACATTTAATTTACATTTTGGTGAAAATGTTAAAAATCTGCATACTAATTATAATTATATATTATTTTTTAATCTTCTAGATCTATTCAATATCAAGTCCATGGAATCAGTATCAGTTTTATGAAAATATTGGTTTAAAAACAGTGATTTGGGGGCACCTGGGTGGCTCAATGGGTTAAGCCTCTGCCTTCAGCCCAGGTCATGATCTCAGCTTCCTGGGATTGAGCCCTGCATCATCATCGGGCTCTCTGTTCAGCGGCAAACCTGCTCCTCCCACCCAGTCGCCTGTCTCTCTGCCTGCTTGTGATCTCTGTCGAATAAATAAATAAAATCTTTAAAAAATAAAAATAAATAAAAATAAAATAAAAACAGTGATTTTGCTGAATAAATCTAGAAAACTAAATTCTATAAAATTAGCTTAATAATTATATAGATACTTATTACTTATCTAAATATAGCTAATACCTCAATAGAATACATGTGCACTAATAATTAAATCTGTCATCTTGGACATTTTATAGACTTTCAGCCATGTTCATTAAAATAAGAGGACAGAACATACTTTAAGTTAGTGTGTTATTTTGTTTTGTTATTACCAGTTGGAGCAATTAAACTAAATGCAGATCTAATGCAGATCTTCTATCACTATACACACAAAAACATGGGGATAAAATACCAAAAAATAAGAAAAGAAAAGAAAGGAAAAACATATCTGCAAATGGAAGAGTTAAGTAAGAATAAGTACATATGTTGACACCAGGCCAATTTCAAAACCCTTTATACACACTCACAGTGGGAAGGTAGGATCCTATAACCTATGTGAAGACAAAGTTAAGACCTTGGGCACAGATGAGGCAGGTACTTCTGAAGTATGTGCGTGGAAGGAAATAGTGGAAAGGCTGCTCATTTTGTGAAAGAACTAGAGAAAAATTAGCTCTTTGGCCTGGTGAAGGATCAGGGAAGCTTGCCCCTCCTCAAAAGTGAGTGAAATAAAATGTCCCCCTAAGAAATTAAAATGTCAAGCTTGAGAAAATCTAGAGTTTAGGTCATTTCAAGTGATGCCAGAATTCCAAGCTGACTGGATAATCTAAAAATCCCAAGGACCTTAGGCAGAGGCAAAGCAAAACTCCCATGTAGGCTGCACACAACCACCATAAATATACATCCAAAAAATTTTAAGCCCTGATGAAGATAAACTCACATTCAAAAATTACTTACCACACGAGAAAATGATCCACCATCAGAAGAAGTCAGCAGATAGAACAAATGTTCTATGACGATGTATCATGAAAAGAATTTAAAATAAGAGAATAAGCCGAGCAAGGTAGGAAACAAGTATGTTTCTAATAAAGAGCTTAGAAAAGAAATGGAAACTATTATAAAAGAATAGAATACTCTGGGAAAGAAGAGAAGAAAGAACAAGTGACACTGAAATTAAATCTCAACAGATTGGTTAAAATACAGAGTATTTAAGTTTAAAAAGGAAAAAAAGAATTAGTACCTTAGAATAGAGAAGAGAGAATTACCCAAAAACAAAAGAAAAAAAAGAGGTGTGGAAAGATAGGGCAGAATGGGAAGATTTAACCTACATAAAACTAGAGTTCCAGAAAGAGAGAACAGAGGCAATCTTTGAAAACATAATGGCTAAGAATCTTCCAGAATTGATGAAAAACATAAATCTTCAGAATAAAAACACACAAAAATTTGTAAACATAAAAAATAAAATTCATACCTAGATCTATTAAGTATTACAAGCATAAAAAATAAAAATGAATCCCTACGGGGCACCTGGATGGCCCAGTGTGTTAAAGCCTCTGCCTTCGGCTCAGGTCATGATCTCGGGGTCCTGGGATCAAGTCCTGAGTCGGGCTTTCTGCTCAGTGGGGAGACTGCTTCCCTTTCTCTCTCTCTGCCTGCCTCTCTGCCTACTTGTGATCTCTGTCTGTCAAATAAATAAATAAAATCTTTTTTAAAAAAATGAATCCCTACCTACACATATCTTAATAAATCAGAAGGGCAGAAAAGACAAAGAGAGATTCTTCTGAAGAAAAAATAGGGATGGGACCCCTGGGTAGTTCAGTCAGTTAAATGTTGATTTCAGCTAGGGTCATGCTCTCAGAGTTGTGAGATCAAGCCCCATATTAGGCTCCATGCTCAGCAAGGAGTTTGCTTGAGATTCTCTCCCTCTACCCCACCCCCTCTAAAATAAATAAATAAATCTTTTTTTAAAAAAGGGAAGGAGAAAGGGAGATGAATTAACTACTATGATCAGAGGGTTCTCCACAGTAACAGGTCAAAAGACAATGAAAAATAGTTTCAATGTATGGAAGGAGCTAAGAATTGCCTTAAAACTCTATAACCAGCTCATCAAAATATAAAATGACAGTGAAACAGATAAATTTTTAGTTATCTAAAGTCCAAGAGAATGTATTATTCATAGACTTACAGTGAAAAACCACCAATGCTTGTTCTCCAGTAACAGGTTAACTGAACCCAGAAATAAAGGGAGATATAAAAAAATTCCAAACAAAAAAATTATTAAGTATACAGTGACAATAGCAATAATAATAGTGACTAATTTGTATACTCAGACAAAGGACAATATATAGTTAAACATAAGACAAAGGGATTCTGAGAAGCTGGAGAGGACGGTAATCAAGAGTTGATAATATGAGCTGATAATAGGAGTTAATCAAGAGTTGATAATATGGGACTTGAATTGATCAGGGTAAAGATAGAAATGTTATTAAGTATAGATTTGATTATGTTTAGACTTAAGTACAGAAATTTAAAATTTGAGTGTAATCCTTAAAACCACAGAAATAGAATCAATAATTTTCAAACCAACAGAGAAGAAAAAGCAGAAAATGAGGGAAAAAATAAGAGATACACCTGAAAAAAAAAAGTGAAGGAAAACAATGGTATACAAAAAAAAAAAAAAAAAAGACGATGGAAAAAACTTCAAGTGTAACAATACTCACAATAAATATAAGTAAGTTAAACTTGCCAGTTAAAAAATGAAGATCCTCAGATTGAATTTGTCATCATTTTGAATCCAACTAGATGCTGCTCTTAAGAGTTATGATAGGCATAGATGACATAAAAGTTATGAAAGAAAGGAATGACAAAAGAGATCAGGTCTTCCAGTTAAACATTAGAAATTTAAATAAATTATGTATCTTGACTCACCTCTAAAGCCCCCAGAAAAGAATAAAGGAATAAACCCACAAAGGCAACAGAAGAGATGAGAAACGTCAAGAAAGTTTTGGAAGAAGGAAAGCAGACGGGTAAGTGGTAACTGACTCAGCAGAGCGGAGTAAGCTGAAACCCAGTAGCCAGTCTGCGGGAGGTAAGAAGGCAGTATGACGGGTCTGACTCACAGAGCAGAAACCCAGAAGGGCCTGAAACGGAGGCATCACGTTCCCTAAAAGCTCAGTGAAGGGTGGCATTGAAAAAAGGAAGTTTGGCTGAAATTCTACATACGAAATTATTTCCCCTTTCGTCCCAAAAGATGGTACTAGATAGGATCATAACTGGAAGAACAGGCACAGCAAGTGGCAGGTGTAACATGCCAAACCCAAACAGGAAGATCATTTAATGATGAGATTATCAGTGTCCTTGTTGTCTTGGCACTGAGAACATTGACAGGTCATAATGTCCTATGGGCAGGACATTAAATGGTCCACCCTGGGGAAACTGAACAGTCCAAAAGAAACCTATATACATTTAAACTTGGTTATCAGACAAAAACCTTAGTAAACCTGTATCTTCCCTGATAATCTATAGTAAACATCACTCTTAATTGAAATAGATTACATGCATTGCCTTTAACAGGGGAAAAAGCAAGGATTTCTACTATCATTGCTTCACTTAAACATTGGTCTAGATATCTGAGCTGGACAGTAGATGAGAAAAGCAATAAGAGTTATAAGTGGAAGTAAAATTGTGCCACATTTGATTGCCTACTCAAAAAACACAAGAAAATACCCAAACTGCTGGACGTTTTTAAATTCAGCTGAATTGCTGGGGTGCTTGGGTAAGCCAGTGGGTTAGAGCCTCCGCCTTCAGCTCAGATCATGATCCCAGGGTCCTGGGATCAAGTCCCACATTGGGCTCTCTGCTCAGCAGGGAGCCTGCTTCCTCCTCTTTCTCTGCCTGCCTCTCTACCTACTTGTGATCTCTGTCTATCAAATAAATAAATAAAATCTTTTTTAAAATTATTAAAAAATAAATTCAGCTGAATTGCTGATAACAATATACAAAAGTCAACAGCCTTTTTAAATTCTATAAAGAACGTTATGCTGAAAATAAATAAAAAATAAATTTAAAAAAATAATTTAAAAAAGCCCTCAGAAGATGTAACTGAAAAAAAAATAAATAAATCATAGTAGCAAAAGAAACTATGTATCTGGGAATAGAAAATTTAATAAAAGATATGGCATTCCTTAATGGAAAAATTAATACTTGAAGTCAGAGGCTAGGGAAGATTATCTAAATTAAAGGGAATACTTTGCTGTTGTTTTTTGTTTTGTTTCGTTTGTTTGTTTTTTAGGATTTGGTTATTTACTCATGAGAGACAGAGAAAGAGGTAAAGGCAGAGGGAGAAGCAGGTTCCTTTTAGAGCAGGGAGCCCGATGCACGATTCAATCCCAGACCCTGGGATCATGAACTGAGCCGAAGGCAGAAGCTTAAGCAACTGAATCACCCAGGTGCCCTAAAGGGAATGCTTTGGATAAGAAGACAATGGGGCACCTGGGTGGCTCAGTGGGTTAAAGCCTCTGCCTTCGGCTCAGGTCATGATCCCGGAGTCCTGGGATCGAGCCCCACATCGGGCTCTCTGCTCGGCAGAGAGCCTGCTTCCTCCTCTCTCTCTGCCTGCCTCTCTGCCTACTTGTGATCTCTGTCTGTCAAATAAATAAATAAACAAAATCTCAAAAAAAAAAATTTAAAAAAAGACAATATCCCTCAAAAAGTCACTTCTCCTCCAAATTAACCTATAATTCCAGTCAAAATCTCAAAGAGTATTTTTCAAGAAACTTGGCAAGTTGATCTCAACTTCATTTTGAAGGATCAAGAAAATAAAGGTTATTCAGACTTATTGAACAGCTAGAATAATTAAAACTATCTGTATTAGCAACGGATAGGAAAACATCTGGTTTTCAATTAATCTCACTTTTAAGCCTCCCACTGTTACTACCACTTCCTACATGCCAGCTGACTCTCTCCAGTACCCCCAACTAAAACAATCAATTTAACCTACCAGGCCCTAGAATTGTTTAATTTTACCACCTCCTCACTGTCCCCCACCATCCTCATGTCTCTTTCACCATCTTTACCCCCAAGTCCCTTATGCCTCTGGCTATCCCTCTTTTTTTTTCTTTTTTTAATAAACTCACTTAGTAGAACCCCATCTCTTGTTAGATCTAACTCTTCACCTTCTGTGAACCTACATTAGTGTTGCCCAGCATGGAGAGCAGAAAACACAGATGGGCCTCTGGTTTGCTAGCAAACATACATTTCTCTGATCCTTTCATGTTCCTACTCTGCCAAATGGCTCTTTCTTATCTTTTCTCCTTTCTTCAAACCTCCAGCCCTTCCTCCTCCAACCTCACTTTGTAAATTACCATGTTTCCTGGTGTCTTGAGGAACCTGAAGAATCGTCAGTTTTGGTTGTTGTTGTTGTTGTTGTTGTTTTTAGGTTATCAACAATAGGAACAACAACTTGATCAAAAGTCAGCAGCTCAACAACTGTGCAGATTAGAAGACAATGGCACAGTATCATCAAAGTACTAAGAAAGGGATTCCTGGGTGGCTCAGTTGGTTAAGCAGCTGCCTTCGGCTCAGGTCATGATCCCAGCACCCTAGGATCGAGTCCCACATCGGGCTCCTTGCTCCGAGGGGAGCCTGCTTCTCCCTCTGACTCTGCCTGCCGCTCTGTCTGCCTGTGCTCGCTCTCACTCTCTCTCTCTCTCTCTGACAAATAAATTTAAAAATCTTTAAAAAAAGAAAAAAGTACAAAGAAAAAATAATTCTTAACCTGTCCTATACCTGTATTTCTTCAAGAATGAAAGTAAGAAGCCAAAATTGAGATTACCACTTAGAAGCATTCAGAGAAGAGTGTACTATGGAGAAATGTGATGCGGGAAGGAATTGTGAGCAAACAAACTGGCAAATATAGAAGTCCCCAGAAACAGGAACTGTATGCAAGAATCATAATAACATTTAAGTTGGAGGTTAAAATTAAAATAGAAAATATCAGAAAACAATAAAATGTATGATGGTACATACATTTTATGACTGGAGTGAAAGTGGTCTAAGATCCTTGAATTGTGTGGGGGAAGGTAGAAATATTAACTTTAGACTTGAAGTATGCATGTTAGTATTTTGGTAATAACCATAAGAAAAAGTATGTATTTTTTTTCAAAGAGTAATGAAAAACGTTATAAAGTTTACTGATCGAAAAGGAGGCAAGAAAGCCAAAAAAGTAGCAACTTAGAAAAATCAGTTCATACTCAAAATACAAATTAAGATGGTAAAAATAAATATACTAGTGATCATATGTTATTGGACTAAACTAGAACATTAAGACAGAAGGTCGTCAGACTGGATTCAGCTATCTGCTGTTTTCAAAAGACATTCATCAGATACAAGGACACAGAAATATTGAGAGTTAAATGATATAAACAGGTCATCTCAAGTAAACACCAATCAGAAGAAAGCTGGTACGGTGATACTAACATCAGATGGCACAGACCTTAAAACAATGATTATCAAAGATAAAAAGGTGATGGGGAGCCTAGGTGACTGGCTCAGTGGGCCAAGAGTCTGCCTTCGGTTCAGGTCATGATCTCATGGATCTTGGGATCCAGGCCCCTGCTGGGCTCCTAGCTCAGTGAAGAGTCTGCTTCTCCCTCTGCCTCTCACCCCACAAATTACCCCATGTGTACCCTGACATGCACACACACGTGCACTCTCTCAAATTAATAATTTATTTATTTAATTAATAAAATCTTTAAAAAAAAAAAAGATAAAAAGGTGTTAAGTCGTTTACCTAACCAGGAAGTTATATAAGTCTGACCTTGTATGCACTTAAAAACAGACCCCTACAATATGTAAAGCAAAACATACGGAAGAGAAACAAGGAGAAATGGAGATTTAAACATCTCTCAGTAATCAGTAAACATATATATAAACATAAAGTACATGAAACATATAAACAACCCAACTAACAAGTTTAATCTAATAGGCATACATAAAACCACACTAAATACACATTTATCTGAAACACATTTGGAATATTTACAAAAACTGACCACATACCAAGCCCTAAAGCAATTTCCAGTAAGTTTCAAAGCATCTGTATCATACTGATCATATCCTCTAACCACAGTATCTTTAGGTAGAAATATATAAGAAAAGGATAAATAAAATGTTTTAGAAATTTAAAAACACATTTCTAAATAACTGTCTAAAAAGGAACTATAGCAACATTTTGAAAATACATATAATTAAACAATAAGGGAATACTATATCCCAAGGTTTAGGGGATGTATCTATTTTGATCATACAAGAGAATTATTTCCTTGGTTATATCTTAGAAAAGAAAAAAAAATTGAAAATTAAGGTGATAAGCATCCAGTCTAAAAAGTTAGAAAAAGAGTAAAATAAACCCAAAGCAGAAAGAAGGAAATAATTAAGCAAAGAAAGGAAACCAATACCATTTTTTTAAATGAATATGAAATAGAGAGAATGACTTATCAGGAAAAGGAGAGAAGGTGAAATAATCCATTTAAGAATTTAAAAGCTGGTAAACCTCTGGATAAAACAAAGATTAAAAATCATAAATACTGGGGTATCTGGCTGGCTCAGGTGGTTAAGCAACTACCTTTGGCTCAGGTCATGATCCCAGGGTCCTGGGTTCAAGACCCACATCAGGCTCTCTGCTCAGCTGAGAGCCTGCTTCTCCCTCCCTTCTGCCAGTTCTCCTGCTTGAGCTCCCCCACTCTCCCTCTGTCAAATAAATAAATAAAATCTTTAAAAGAAAAAAAATCATAAGTATTACATAAAATTTATGGCAATGCATTTGACAACTTAGGTGAAATAGACATTTCTGAGAAAAAGTAACTTCCTAAAACAGACTAAAGAAGTAGAAATAAGAAGAATAAAAATGAGTCATCAGTTCAAAAAACAAAAACAAAAACAAAAAAAACCCAACACCATGTCCAGATGGTTTAGATACAACTTGTACAAATAGTCAAGGAATATTTCGTTGTACATTATATACACTCTTCCAAAAAATAGAAAAATTATAAACAATCCCTAATTCTTCTTGTAGACTATCATAATCTTGAAACCAAAATCAAACATGGAAAGCAAAGAAAAGAAAACCACAGGAGAAAACCATTTGAACATGGGTACAAGAATCCTAAACACAGGCTCCAGGTGAACCTAATAATGCATTAACAACAGACAAAGCGTGACCAAACTGGACATGAAAAAATGAGTAAACTTTTTATAAAAATGGAGTGGGCTATAATTCATTACATTAGTGACTTTAAGGAGAAGTCCCACAGGATCAATGCAACATGTTTTATTGAATAACTTTTCTGAATATAACATATATTTATGATTTTTTAAGTAAATTAAATCTCTTAAATAAAAAGAAATTAAATGGAATGGACTTAACCCCATAATGGAACTCCCAAATCCACAGCAAACATCATACATAAGGGTGGAATATTGGGAAACCTACCTCTAAAATCAAGACCAATACTACTGAGTTACTATCACTGCTTCTGTTCAATCTTTACAAAAAAGAAATGAAAACGATAAGGACTGAATTAACTGTACAAGCCCTTAGCATAAGAAAGACAGAACTGTCCTTATTGCAAACCATATGATAATAGTATTATCCCCAAAATTAACTGCTGAAAATAACACACTTATTACTTCAGTTTCTGAGGATCAGAGTTCTAGAAGCAACTTAGAGGCCCAGTGTCTCTGAAGAGGTCATAATCAAGACATCTGCTGAAGCTACAGTTGTCTAGAAGGTTTGACTGAGGCTAGAAGATCCATTTCCAAGTTGGCTCACTCACTTGACTATTGGCAGGACTCAGCTCTTCACATGGACCTCTCCACAGAGCTGCCTGTGTGCTCTCCTGACATGGAGGCTGGCTCCCTCTATGGAATCGTCAAGCAGGCAAATGGAAGCTTCAGTGTATTTTACAACCAAATCTCAGCATGACGCACCACTTCCATATTTGTCTGTTTGTTAGAAGGCACTGAGCCCAGCCCATGCTCAATGGAAGGCAAGGAGACTCTGCCTCCTGAAGTGGGAAGAAACTAAGAATCTGTGCACATTTTTAAAACAAGTAAAATTATACAAGGGCGCCTGGGTGTCTCAGTGGGTTAGAGGCTCTGCCTTTGGCTCAGGTCATGATCCTGGGAGTCCTGGGATTGAGCCCCCCTCCCCCCAGTCAGGCTCTCTGCTCAGCAGGGAACCTGCTTCCCTTCCTCTCTCTCTGCCTGCCTCTCTGTCTACTTGTGATCTCTGTCTGTCAAATAAATAAAGAAAATAAGAAAAATAAAATAAAATTATTGAAGTAAAGAATCCAAAAGAATAGGCATATAATTCCTTATGATTAATAAGAAAGTATGCTAGGTTGTCAGAAATAGTATCTATATACAAAATTCAATTACATTTTTATGCAGGAGTAATAGAGTTTAAAAATGTACATTTTAATTAAGATACAATACTGATGGGAAGACTTAATTTTTTAAATGTAATAGTCCCCAAATTAATCTACGAATTTTCACTGTACTTGATACACTCATTCTAAAACTTTTATAGAAAAGGTCCAAAAATAATCATGAAACATTTAAAGACAAATACAGAAAACTGGCTAACCAAAATTTACTTATTTTAAAGCCATAGAAATTCAAAAGAGTGTTTGAAATAAAGATAGATAAAGTGACAAATGATTCAAAACAAAAGGCCCATAAATGAATGCACATATACATAGAAACAATATTTTATAGAAATGGACTTGTAGATCAACAGGGAAAGAACAGCCTATTCTATAGCTTCTGGGATAGTTGCCAATTTTTTCAAGCAAATTAGATTTCTACCTCATATAAAATGAATTCCAGTTGAATTGAAGACATAAAAACATAACCCAAAACTTCTAAAAAACATTAGAATGAAAGGTAGGAGAATGTCTTTGTAACGTTGAGGTAGGAAAGGGTTTTTTTTAAAACAAGGCATAAAACAGCACAATACAGATAATAAAAGATTGACACATTTGCTACATTAAATTTTAAAATTAATCTCTGATGAGAGAATAAAAAAGAGAAATGATGAGCCACAATCTAGGAAAAGCTCTTTTCCATACATAACACCAACAAAGGATTAGTACCCAGCATACATGCAATACTTTAACCCAAAAAGAGAGGCAACTCAATGAGAAAATTGAGCAAAAGATATTAATAGACAATTCAAAGAATAAAAAAACAAATGAATAATAAACTTACAAAAATATCAGAGAATACAAAATAATCAGAGAAATTCTAAATTAAACCAAAATTACTTACCATTTCACTCTCATCAAATTGGTAAAAATGTAAACCAGAGTCCTGGGATTCTAAATGTTGGCATTCCAAATGTTGGAAAGGATGTGGAAAAAAAGAAATTCTTATATACTGCTGACAGGAATGTAAGTTGGTACAACTATTTTTGGAAAACAAGTGGGCAAAGTCTAGGAGAGCAGGCACTATTTCCTACCCTCCTCTAAAGCCACTTAGTAATCAAGGAGTCTTGGGGAGATGGAGGAATCTAGAGGATTCCCAAGTTGGGAAGAGTAGAGGAAGGACTATGAGTTCAGCGTAGGACAGGCTGAGCTTTAGACACCAGTAGGAAATTGAGCTGAAAATGCCAACAGGCAGATGGGTGTGCATCTGGAACTAAGGGAAGATACTGGTACCATGGATAAGGAACTGGGAGTCTAGTTCGTAAGTTGAAGGGAGAGTAAAATGGAGGTCCATGAGCCTTGAATGCCTACAAATGTGGTGCTTCACATGACCAGTATCTTTAGGTAGGCAGGTGTTAAGCTAAGTTCCTATTCAAGCAGTTGTCTCCCTGGCCCCCCACTTTAAACAATCTGGCTTCACTTGCTTGAGGTTTAGCTGGAAGCTGTGATATGGGTGATGGAAGGAGCCACAGTCTCCTTGGGACTCCCAAAGGCCCCAAGTGCTCAAATTTGAAAATTTTAATTTTATAATACTACCATAACCAGAGAAAATGGATTGTAATGCATATTAATTATTCTCCTGTGCTTATTCAGAAACTCGGGCATTGAATTCACTATCTCATTTCCTTTTAAGCGAATTTTATGGACATTTGCAAATAGCCTGTGAAATAATGTCGGTATATGACAGCCCCAATATAAGGTTAAATCAGCAACAGACAAAAAAGTAGAAAGCTAACTCTTCTTATTTGGATGTCATTCTTACTAAAGTCTGACCTCTACCTAATACGCAACAAAGACAGGGGTAGTTTAAAAAAAAAAAAAAGAAAAGAACTTGACCAGCATTCAAGATTAAGATTTAGTAAATGGAACTTAATCACTCTTAGGATATATATCCAAAAAGTACATACAGGAATTGATAAAAACAAGAAGATTCTAGAGATCATTATTAAATCATAAAGGACAATGTGAAACTTTACAAAATGCTAGAATTGAAGGGACCATGCTTGAGAACAAAAGGTAGTACGATGACATTTTAAGCCTAATAAAAATATTAGAATTAATCCTATTCATGTTAGAATAAATAAAAGGGATTCTGTTCAAAAGCATTGCTTAACTCTCCTCCTATCTTTCACCTGTTTTCAAAACCTTGGAAGTATACCTTCCCTCTAGACCACATAGGTCAGTTTCCCCCTTTTAGGATCAACTGAAAACAAGAGTAAAGTCCCAGTCCCTCGCCTCCTAAACAAGAGAAGAGTCAAGACCTTCATTCCAAAGGAAACTGACTCAACAGGAGCAAAGGCAGCCTTGAAGAAGTTCCCAGCTCCCTGACTGGTTGTCAGGCCTCCCCAGTTCTTCAGTGTCTGCTCCTGATGCCCAGGCACCCCCCGCAACCCCAGTGTGTGTTTCCTGCATGTGGGGATCAGCAGGGAAAAGGAAATACACTGATTCTTCTGGCAAGTAACAAGTGCAGCTCACTCCTGACCCAGAGAATCCCAATCTGTTTCTAGAGTGAGTCGGATGGATACTGAAAACTGAGGGCTAAGGCTTACAAAGTCTCCATCCTGGGCCTCAGCCACCAGCAGGTCTGGAGCACAGAATCCAGTTTTAAGGCAGAATCCAAATTTCAACAAGCTAGGAAGAGGCCAGCCTGGCCATTCTCTGAGAACCTGGAGCAGTTTCAAAGAGAACCAAACTGGCCTGTCCCTGCCTGGCAACAGACATTTTGTCTGTGCCTCATTCAGTCCTAGGAACACACTAGAAGACTGTCAGAAAGTGAAGACCATTTGCCAACCGGAGGGATGTAGCCAAACTGTAAATTTCTGTTCTTTATTCTACACCTAGACAGGATTCCATAATCTCCAAAGCTGATAGCCAGTGCTATTTCCCCGGTTATGAGTTCCCAGGGAGAAGGACAATATGCACAGGTGACCGAGGGCATTTGTAAAAAAAAAAACACCACCATGGGAAGGTGTGGGCATGTGTTTAAATAATTTTGACGTGGTCTCCATTCTCACTGAATCTTTGACAGCCACATACAACACATGGCCACATATATCAATAAGGTAAGTAAACACCTGTTTTGCTAAGAAAAACTCTGTACAACAGTGGTTCTCAAACCTGATTACACACTGAAGTCACCTGGGGAGACTTAAATATACTTACGCCAGGTATAATCAGTGGCACTGTAATCCTGTTGTATGGCCGACGGATGATAGCTACCCCTAGGGCAAGCACAGCATAATGTGCAGAATTGTCAAATCACTATGTTGTGTACCTGAAACTAATATAACATTGTGTGTCGACTACACTTCAATAAATTTTTTTTAAGAAGCCAAAACAAGGGGCACTTGGGTGGCTCAGTCCGTTAAGTGTCTGCCTTCAGCTCAGGTCATGATCCTAGGGTACTGGGATGGAGTCCCTCACTGGACTTCTTGCTCAGCGGGGAGCCTGCTTCTTTCTCCCTCTGCCTGCTGCTCCCTCTGCTTGTCCTTTCTTTCTTTCTTTCTCTATCTGATAAATAAATAAATGAAGCCAAAACAGAAGAAAATACTGATGCCTGGATCCCACCTTCAGAGCTTATTCTGATTTAATTGTCATGCACTGTAGCCTAGACGTTGGGAATTTTCAAAGCTATTCATGTAATTCAGATATGCAGAGGAGTCTGAGAACCACTGCTACAGAACACTTCCTGGAGATACCTTGGCCATCAGTAGGGTTTTTTCCATGTAGGGGCTCCCACTCACTGCGGAAACAGCATAATGGGTCTGAACCTAAACTAACTGCTCGCTCTGAGCTTCTGTTTGGCTTTAAATACATCACGTGATTTAAATTCTTTTTAGAGTCTCAAGAAACGACTGGTTCACAATTTCTTTTTTGACACTCTGAAATCCAGAAAGTTCTGAAAATTAAAGTTTTGAAACGATCCATTTGATGGCAAAATCTGAGCATGGCTGATGTGGGACTATTAATAGCCTTCACTCAGCTCACTTAGGGTGAACAGTCCTAAATTTTTCTCTGCAGAAATTGTCATGTAATGGATTACATATTGCTGCTTCAGTGTTAGGAACTATACAATATATTTATCCTAACAGTTGCCTAAAATCCAAAGGTTTTGGGTTAGAGAGGCATTAACCTATATGCAAACAACAGAAAAATAAATCAAGATGTGGTCCTAAGCCTCAAATAACTCACATACACACAGAATCATATTGCAATATGGAAATTTTGTCAAAAAAGAAAAAAACACATATAAAGTTCTCTGGGAATGCAAAAGAGGGAGCAATTACTTCTCTAGTGAAAAGAAGTGGAAAGTCAAGCCAGAGGTAATAACTGAGCCAGATCTTGGAGAATGAGTAAGGGCTAGCCAAGGTGAGACCCTCCTGCCCAAGGCAACCACTCACTTTACAAAGGCCTCGATTCAGGAGGCAAAAAAGGGTGGAACCTATGGAAAAGGGTGGTGGAGACACACTTAGAAAGAGGGAAGCCATGGGCTTCCCTTAAGGGCTTTATAAATAAAAGACTTGGGACTATAAGCTAGTGGTTCTAAAGTCTTTAAAGATTTTATTGATTGATTGATTGATTTGTCAGACAGAAAGACAGAGAGCAAAAGCAAGGGAAGCAGCAGGCAGAAGGAGAAGCAGGCTCCCCGCTGAGCAGGGAGCCCAATGAAGGACTTGATCCCAGGACCCTCAGATCATGGCCTGAGCCAAATGCAGACTTAACCGACTGAGCCATCCAGGTGTCACCAGTGGGTCTAAAGTCTTAATATGTGTAAGAATCACTGGGGAATCCTGTTAAGGTTCAGATTCAGGAGCTCTGGGATGTGGCTGGATATTCCGCATTTCCAACAGGCTCCCAGAGAACATCAATGCTGAAAGTCTAAGCAGCGTACTACTGAACAGCAAGGCTGTCAAACCCAGTAGAATACCCAACACAGCAGCCGTGAGTCACGTGTGCCAGTGAAACTTCCACTGTACTTACATAGGATTAAATAAAATGTAAAATCTAGTTCCTCAGTTTCACGAATCACAGTTCAAATACTCAGTGGCCACGTGGGACTAGTAGCTACCGTACGGAATGGTGCAGAAACAGAATACTTCCACCATCCCAGAAAGTTCCATTGGTCAGGGCTGATTCTAAAAGACAACATGACACCACTGGGCATTTTCAGAAAGCAATATAAGACCAGCTAATGAAAATAACTAATACTTAACATAGTACTTACCATGAGCCCAAAACTGTCTGTAGTGGTTTTAACTTATATCCATAAATAAATCCCTTGATAATTCCTCCCCTTAAGAGATGGAACTTCATTCTCCTTCTTTTGAATATGGATGAACAAATGAATAAAATGTGATGGCTATGACAGTGTGATTTCTTAGACTCATCACAGAAAACCATTGTGGCTTTCTTTTCTCTCTCTCTCTCTCTCTCTCTTTCTCTCTCAAATCACTCAGTCTGAGGGAAACCAGCTGCCAAGTTGTAAGGACATTAAGGCAACCCTATGGAAATGCCCACATGGTGAAAAACTGAGGCTCCAACCAACAGCCATGTGACTGAGCTATTTTGGAGGTAATCCTCCAGCCCCTGTCAAGGTCACCACATTCCCAGCGGACATCTTGATTTCACCCTCGTGAGAGACCCTGTGCCAAACCTAGCTAGTTGAGGTACTCCCAAACTCCTGACCTGTAGGAACTGTGAAGTAATAAATACTTGTTGTTTTAAGCCACTAAGTTTTGGATAATTTATTACCTCATAATAGAGAAGTGATAATACAGTTCTGAGCACTTTTCATACTTAAACTTGAATTAACTCTTTAATAGAACATGCTATCTTATGCCCACTTTACAGATTGGGAAACCAAGGTACAAAGAGGTTAATTATAATTGTCTACAGTCCCACAGCTAGTATAAATGAGAATGAGGATTCCAACCCAGGAAGTCAAGATCAGTGTCTTGCTCTCTACCACTACACAGTTCTATCTCAGTTCTCTGCAAAGATCATAAGATACAGTTTCAGGGAACCACTGAAGGAAATGCCTTTGTCCTATTCTGGCTGTATATCAGGGTCACACAGGGAACTTTCACCAATGCCTGTGCCCCACTCAATATCAACTGAGGCAAGATCAGTGGAGGGCAACCCAAGCATTGGTAGTTTTTAAAGCCTTCCAGGTGATTCCATTGTGCAGCCAAGGTCAAGAACCACAGATAGAGCATAGCCATTCCAAGTGTGAGCCCAAGAGGATAGGAGAAGTGAAATTTATATGTCCACAAGATTGCCCAGGTGCCTTGAACTGCATTAAAGTTTGAGAAGCACTTCTCCCATCCCTTCCCCAGGCCACACCTGGTGCTAGGCAGCAGCTCAACATCAAATGGATTGGCACACATGGTTTTGCTGCAGGGACTGAAATTAGATGCATAGAGAAAAACCAAGTTTAGCATTTTGTAAAGTGGTTCTTCAAAAATACCAAAAAGACAGGAGGAATGAAAACTTGAAGAGACAGGTGGGAAAAAGCAGGAGGAAACAAATAACTTCTCTCGGTGTCAAAGAGAAATAAAGAACTCCAGGGAGTGATCAGTAAACATTAGCGTGTCAGAGAAGGACCTGCCTTAGGAGACAAAAATCAAACAAGACAGCAAAATTACCTCTCATTGGTTTGAGGCCAGGGGTAACGCTACACTCACTGTATGGCTTTGGAGGTCTTTGTGAAAAGAATATGAAAACTGCTCAACTCTAGCCTTCTCTGTCTACAGTAAATGTGCCAGTGCAAGTTAATTTAAAAGAAAGAAAGCAAAATTTCTTACTTTTTCCCTATCCTATTTAGTTATCAGCACTATAATTATAGCTAATCCTAAGTTATTGGTGATCTGCTTTATGACTTACCCACAAACTTTAAATTTTATCAATGCCATCTGTCACTTAAAAAGCCAGTCACAGAGAGCCCTTCCTCCATCTCCCCTCCCTCCTTCTGCACACCGCCCTCCTCCACCCCAGACCTGACTGCTTCCAGGAAGGTGAGAAAATGAAGGGCTAGGGAGACAACTGGTAGCATCCTCCTGCCTCAGAACAGCATACTAGAAACCATTCTGTGTGCGAATGCTTTGGTAGAAGTTTCTCCTCCTTCTCCAAAAGGAGACATAACTCAAAACGGTAAATCAAAATGACTTGCTATGTGGATGGTGGTCCAACACAGTTGTCCAATGTTGGCATGCACTGAATTACCTTAAGGGTTTAATTTTGACACAGATTGCTGGATTCCACCCTCAGAATTTCTGGTTTAGAAGGTTGGGCCAAGGCCAAATAACAGTCCCTTTCTAGCACACCCCCCAGGTGCTTCTGTGGCCACTTGTGCCAGGACTGCACACCCAGAACCCTTGCAATGTAGACTGGTGGGTAACTCTAGCTTCCTGGGAAGGAGCTGCAACTCTGAGCCAGTACCAGGGTTTAAAACCCAACCCTGCTTCTTCCAAAATGGATGACCTTAGGCTCTCTCTGCTTCCATCCAAAATGAGGATAATAGGAAGAAAATCTCCTTGGGCCATTATAATGATGAAAAATATCAATTTCCATAAAAAGCACAGAACAGGACTTAGCAAACTGTAAAGGTTCTCTCAGTTTCCACTGTTAATGTCAATGTCTGCTAGAGACAAATTAATTCTGTACTAGCTTTCCTCAGAGCACTTGCAGAGCTAAAGAAATAAAAAATAACTCAATTTATGTGCTTATTTATTTTTTTATTGTAAATACAATTATTAGCCTTGTTCTCAAGTACTGCCTATGAAACAGTGATCTATCAAATGAGAGAACTGAAGAATTATGTGCGACTTTGAACAAATTCCAGAAGACCCAAGCAGATTCTGTCATGAGTGTAGCACAACAGACTTGGAAGGACATACGGTTCTCATAAAAGCACAACAATTACTAAACAAAAGTTTCACAGCCCACGTTATGGCATAAAAGGAAAATTACCTGAGGAGAAAAGGAAGAGTCAAGCAGAGTCAGAAACAGATGGAGCCCAAAGGAGGAAGCAGAGAAGGTAGGCCTCAAGGTGACAGGACACAAGATGGCTGCCACTGCCCTGAGCACCTGAAAACCAAGGCCAGCAAAAGCTCCGTGTCTGGAACACTGGACCTAGAATGAGTAAAGGCGAATCAGCTAAAGGAATTTGAAAGGAAACATTCAGAAAAATGGAACAAAAAAAAGCAACCCCTCCCCCCAAAAAAAACCAAACCCAGAGCTCAAAGAGGAGGAAGAGGATGCAGGTAAATAGGGGGGTGGGGGGTGCGGCGGGATCAGGCATTTCCTAAGGGATCCCAGCCCAGGGCAAGGGTTCAAGTCTATCTACAAGTTTTTAAAAAATGTAATACGTTGTCCCTGCCATGAAAAGTATCACCAGTTGAACTCGTGGTCCTCCATCGTCCAGCCCTCTGCTTTTCCAACTGATCTCCTTCCTCTCAGCCATGTTTTGTCCCATTCAAACCCACTGCTTCCAACTGTCCTCAAACAATCCGAGGCTGCAGCAGCCACAGCTGTGCAAACACTAGTCCCTCAGCTTGAAACAAGCTCTTCCTAGCTTAATCCTCTCCACCCTTTAAGCACAAATCAAAATCCATCTTCTCTGCTCTCCTAAAGCAAAATTAATTTCTCCTTCCTCCACGTTCCCATGCCAATCTATCACCAAACATCCTGCCTCACAGTAGAGTAAATGGGTGCTTGTCTGCCTCCCTTCCTCAGTCCCGCCACTGGAGGCACCCATCCAGCACTCCGGAGCACAGGACATGGTCACAGGAGATCTTGTAGTGTTCTCTGCACTCCCCAGTCCCCTCCAGGGCAGACTTCTTACCATTCACATCTGTAAATCTGCCCCCACAGGACTGTTCTTGTGGCTGGACTGTGCTAACCAGCACAAGGAAAAGTTAGAACTGGAGAATACAGTCGCTGGAAGCAGTCTTCAATTAATTGTGGTCATGGGCTGGTGGATTAATGACCCAGCACCTTTGGCTGTCTGCTAGAACAACTCTGCAGAACTCTGTTCTACACATTCTCCCAGAGGCTCCCAGCAGTCTTGAGCCCCACTTGTGTTAGGTAATAACCTGTTCATTAATGTACCACATATTGGATTCTTTTCCATCTCTTTTCCACTTCCCCCACTCTTCCGCTGCTGTTTCCCAGGATTATCTCTCAAAAAAAAGAAAAAAAAAAAAAAAACCAACCTGCTCTAGAATCCTTGTCTTAACGCCTACATCTAGGGAAATGCAATCTAAAATAATGCTCAGCAACTATCAGCATTTACCTTGATGACTTAAATTCATGGAAGAGGAGAGACAAAAGGAAAAGTAACTATATGTTAGGGTGAATGTTCAGAGGTAAAAACTGAGCAAGTGGGTCCAGAACATGGAGGTTACAGGCTGGAGAGAGGAGGCAGTGAGGCTGAACAGGCCAAATAAGAGCAGATTTTTATAATGATGACCTTCCCCCGGAAACCTTCAAAGGTTTTCTCAAGGTATTTCTTTATGGGTTAAGCTACAAAGAAATTCATCTATTATAGTTATCTTATCATTATAGGATTAGGACATGGGTACTCTCAAGAAATGTATAGCAACAGACCCCAAACAAAAACTCAGTTCAAAGGGTGACTGCATGTTGAATGGGACTTTCCTCTTAGAATTTCAGTGGAGGGCTCAAAGCTGAAAACTACATCCAAAAAGATGGACAAGGTAAATCTGCAGTAACAAAAAACTTCAAAATTTCAGTGCTTTAAAACAAAGGTTTGGAGGTACCCGGGTGGCCCAGTCGGTCAAAGATCTGCCTTTGGCTCAGGTCATGATCTTGAGGTCCTGGGACTGAGCTTCTCCCTCTGCCTGCCAGTTGGCCTGCTTATGTGCTCTCTGTCAAATAAATAAACAAAATGCTTCAAATTAAAAAATAAAATAAAACAAAGGTTTTTTGTTTACACTATACAGCTGAGGCAGATTAGGCGATGTCTCCACTCTGTGTCATCACTCAGGGACCCAAATTGACAGAGGCACCATTCTCTTATAAATGTGATATTTCAAAAGCAAATCCACATGATTTGCCATGCAAGAAAAAAGAAGGATGGAAGTCGAGCACTGGCGATCAAATGCTTCCATCCACAAGTGAAATGCATGTTTTCTGCTCACATTTCATTGGCCGGAACTGGTCGCATCACCATACCTAACTTGAAGGGGACAAGGAATCTTAATTATTCCTGTGCCTCACAATGGAGATGAACCATATATGGGAGAACATTAGTTATAGAACCATAATCCTGGTAGGTTGAATACTGCCCTCCCAGGATGTCCTTGTCGTAATCCCTAGGGCCTGTGAATATGTTGCTTTACATGGCTTAAGAGACTTTGCAGGTGGGATTAAGTTAAGGATTTCAAGGATAACCTGTGAAGGTTATCCTGGATTATCCAGGTAAGACCAGTATCATCACAAAAGTCCTTATAAGAGAGGGGCAGAAGGCTCAGAGCCAGAGAAAGCAATGTAATGATGGAGGCAGAGAGACAGGAAGACGCTGCACTGCTGATTTGAAGACGGAGGAAGAGGCCTCAAGCCAGAGAACGCAGGTGCCAAAGAAGCTAGGAAAAGGAAGGAAATAAATTCTCCACTAGAGCTTCCAGAAGGAATGAACGGCACACTGATTTTTAGCCCCCCAAGACTGATTTTAGACTGACTATGTTCCTCGGCAGACAGGAGATGGGAGAGAGGGGAGCAGGGGCACCCACTCCAGACCTTGCATAGAGACTGTCTTTTCTTCCTAGGAGGAGGCCCCTGGGGACTGGCTGACTGCTCATCTACAGTTTTCAGAGAATAAATTTGTGTTGTTTGAAACTATCAAGTTTGTGATTAGTTTCCAGAGGAAACTAATAGGACAGCCATCCCTCGGGTGGCCAAACGGCTTGTCATCAATCTCTATTACATACCTCCAGCCTAAATCAGAAAAAAAAAAAGAAAGAAAAGAAAAAGAAAAAAGAAATTTGAAGGACAGCAATGGCAGGAATTCAATGGACAGAAAATGCTTTGGTTTGGGGGCGCCTGTGGGGGTCAATCCGTTAAGTGTCTGCCTTCGGCTCAGGTCATGATTCCAGGCTCCTGGAATTGAGTCCCACATCGGGACTCCCTGCTCAGCTGGGAGTCTGCTTCTCCCGCTCCCTCTGCCCCTTCCCCCAGCTGTGCTTTCTTTCTGATAAATAAATTAAAACTAATAATAATAATAAAAATGCTTTGGTTTTGCTTCCTCCATCCTGCCCCAAACCAAGTGAAGAAGAACCCCCAACAGAACTCCTCAGAGAGAATGCAGTGTCAGTGAGACTGGGAGACTGGCTTCCTACATCCTGGCAGAGCAAAAACGAGGGCCCATCTGGGGTGGCGACCAGGGTAGAACATGTCAAAGAACGCTTAGCAGAACTTGTTATATGTCACCAGGCGTTTGGAGCCTACACAAATAAGGATGAGACTAGTGTCTGCTTCTTGCAATGTAAATTCCAAATGCTGGGTTAAGGGACTGGCTGAAGCTGTGTGTGGTGAACAATGCAAAGAGAAAGAGGGAAAAAGGGCAAAAACTAGGCAAGTTTCAGGTCTCCGTTCAGTAGGGTGAGGATCCATGAGTTGACTGACCAAGGAGGTAACATGGAAGACAGACAAACAGATAAGCTTAAGGCATCTTATCATACCGCATTAAGAGGGAGAGGTTCCACAGGGTATACAGCTGGGAGAGGAGGGCAGGAGCTGAAGTGGGATGCTAGAAGATCAAGCAAAAAGTGAATCAACAGCTCCAGGAATGCAAAATACAAGAGTTCCCCAGTGAAAATATCTAGGAAGCCCATAAAAATGTCCCACAGAAGAGCCAGCCATAACAGAGGCAATGCTGGCCAGCAGAGAGCAGCCATGAGAACCACACCAAGCACTAACTAAGTAAAAAAAAGACCCTGGGAAATAGGATGCAAGAATGAGATGGTGAAAAAATAAACCATCACTGCTTCCTCTTTCCCAGACCCTAAACTTGAGTCTTCAGGCCTGGGTTGTAAAAAAGAACGTATTTTTAACTGAATGCATGCCTGAAAGTATTGACTTAACTTGCACTATATTTCATAACACAAAAATGAGACAGTTATTAGAGCTGAAAGTGAACAAAAAGCTGTCATGGGGGCAAAGGAGGCAAGGGAAATGCAACAGAATAAAGTCAGGACAGAAGAAAAGCCCATTTCCTGTTGTTGTTTCTATTAAGCTAGGCCCATTGGTAATCCAGTTATATAAACCAAAACAAAGTATCATATACATTATTACCAACCCATTTTTCTCTTTATGATAAAAACAGAATGGAGAGTATCAGTTACTTGTTTCCATATTCTCACTATCACTTGGTCACTACAAAGTAACTTTTTTCCAGACTAGCTTCAGAGATACTATGCTCCCATTTTAACAGCAGGCCCAGCTAAAGATTGTTCAAGCAAATACGAATGTTGTGATTTTACATAATTTAAAGTGGGGAGGGCCCAGGATTGGTTAATTCAATGGCTCAATTACTTCACAATCTCAGAGGGTGAGATTATTTTAACATCCCCTCGTGATCACAAAATGATTATGGAAGATCCCCTATCACAAGGTCACTTGACGATGTCCAGAAAAAAATACAGACATCTATTTTCCTTCACTCTCCTTTTAAGATGAAAGAAAACACATTCAGATGCCCTCCAACAGGCTTCCCTTAGGTGCCACTGACTGAAACTAGGCCATGCAACATTTTCTTCTCAGTATAGCTGATACACAATGTTACGTTGCTTTCAGGTATACAACATAGTGATTCCACAATTCTCTATGTTGTGCTGTGCTCACACCACACGTGTGGCTACTGTCTGTCACCACACAACACTATTATAGTAGCATTGACTATATTCTCTATGCTGTGCCTTTTATTCCTGTGATGTATTCATGCTACAATCCGAAGACTGTGTCTCCCACTCCCCTTCACCCATTTTGCCCATCACCCCCACTTCCCTCCAGGCAACTATCAGTTTGTTCTCTGTATTTATAGATCAGATTCTGCTCTTTGCTTGTCTGTTCTGTTTTTTAGATTCCACACATAAGTGAAATCATATGGTATTGTCTTTCTCTGGTTCATTTCACTTCACCGAATACCCTCTAGGTCCATCCATGTTGTTGCAAATGGCAAGAGCTCATTCTTTTTTGTGGCTGAGTAATATTCTATTTTTTTTAAACACACACTATATCTTTACCCGTTCCTCTATGGATGGACATTTTGGCTGCTTCCATATCTTGGCTATTATAAATAATGCTGCTATAAATATATAAGCACACATATCTCTTCAAATGAGGGTTTTTGTTTTCTTTGGGTAAATACTCAATAGAAGCATTATTGGACTGTATGGTTTTTCTATTTTAAATTTCTTTAGAAACTTCCATAATGTTTTCCACAGTGCTTGTACCAATTTACAGTCCAACCAACAGCACACAAGGGTTCCTTTTTATCCACATCTTCACCAACACTTACTATTTTTTGTCTCTTTGATTCTAGCCATTCTGACATGTGAAAGATGATATCTCAATGGGGTTTTGATTGGTATCTCCCAGATGATTAGTGATGTTGAACATTTTTTCATGTGTCTCTTGGCCATCTGTATGTCTTCTTTGGAGAAACGTCTATTCAGATCCTCTGTCCATTTTTAATCAGATTATTTGAGTTTTTGGTCTTGAGTTGTATAAGTTCTTTAAATAATTTGGATATTAACCCCTTGTCAGATCTATCATTTGCAAATATCTTCTCCCATTATGTATGCTGCTTTTTTGTCTTGTTGATGGTTTCCTTTGCTGTGCAAAAGCTCTTTATTTCGATGTAGTCCCAATGGTTTGTTTTTTTCTTTGGTTTCCCTTACCTTAGGAAATATATCCAGAAAAATGTGCTATGGTTAATGTCAGAGAAGTTACTGCCTATATTCTCTTCTAGGACTCTTATGGTTTTAGGTCTCACAATCAGGCCTTTAACCCTCTTTGGGTTTAGTTTTATGTATACTGTAAGACAGTGGTCCAGTTTTATTCTTCTGCATGTGGCTATCCAGTTTTTCCAGCACCATTTATTGAAGAAACTGTCTTTTCCCCATTGTATATTCTTACTTCCCTTATCATAGATTAATGGTCACATGCAGTTCTTAAACAACACTGGAAAGGAGAATAAAACTATCACAACTGGCTTGGACTTAACAAAATTCACCCTTGGAGACCAGAATGAACTGATGCACATAGCCACCTGACTTCTGAATACAATGTGTTCTCTTCAAAGGGATAGGAAGTGATTGCTGATAGACAACAACACATTACATAAAGCAAAGAATAGTATTTGTCCTACCAAGACAAAAGAGGGGCTATCTCAGGTAAGGTTTCCCAAAGCGGAGCCTGAGATGGTTTCCTGTAGGAATGCTCTTGGGAAAAGGGGACTGAGGGAAGCAGGATGGAAGACAAGTTGCTAAGCAAGATGGAGGGGATCTCAGCTGGGCTTTTCCTTCAGCCTGATTCTGTGGGGAACCCCAGCATGAGTCATACCACAAAGTTGGTTCCTACCTTAAGGAGGCTGACCTTTTGTACCCTATTTTCAGTCAGTCATGTGTGAATTGCTGAGAGGAGCGTAAACTTCATGACAAGGTGACCCTTTCCAATGAGGGACATTCTCTAGAGAAAAACACAGCTAGGAGTCATCTGCCACCAACACTCACAGCATCCAAGATGAATGTACCAGTCGAGTAAAAGAGATCTGGATGAAGGACTAGCAATGACACCATAGAAACTGCCACTGGAAACAGAGCCAAGGACTGAAAACCTTAACCGGCCTCCAAAATGGTGCCCTCCCCAAGATGCCCAGCACACTGGGCCTCTGGTTTCTCCTATAGCAGGACAATTACAGAAAGTTCTGTGAGCCCAGGCTACTGAGCAAACACCTGTGTTTCCTCTGGAAGAGCCCAAACCTACTCGTATGTTCTAAGGTCCAGCACTTAGCTCCCCATGCTACAGCCTAGGTTCCAGGTATTACTTCTAGAGCTTTTACAGAACCTGGAACCCAAGATGAAAAGCATTTCCATATTCATAACTGCCCTGCCACACCCCTCTGTCCACCTTGAAGGTGCTACAAGCCCCTTTAGTAAGACAGCAAGCTTCAGAAACTGCTCATCTGGCTCTTTTTGTGGCTTGAGTTGTCCTATCCTTGATGTGGAGAAGGCATCTGAACTTGGAGAGTGGCTTGTGTCTCATCTAGTGACATCAGCCTGCAGGGATTAGATGAATCACATGGAGCCTGTGGCCTGGTCTTAAGCCTACAGAGTATCACTCAACCCACACACTTTCAACAAATCTTCCACTGCCAATACTCTGATAGGAAAAGGTTAAGCAACTCCCCACTTCCAAATTTCACTCTAGATTTCCTCTGGGTGGAGGAGAGCCGAGTTACAATAATTCCCCTTTTTGACGAGAAATGGAAAGACTTTACAGGAAACCAAGACAATGAACAAGTCTTTCCAAATAATCTATTTTAAAAATCATGGGTGGAATTGCAATGTACAGATTAATTTCCTCTTAAAATACAGCTGGATTTCAAACATAGGAAGAAAGGAGGCTTGAACAAATCAATTCTGGCAGAAGCTAAAGGATTTTAAAACAACTTGAGTGCTCTGGCCACTATCTACAACAGGAAATGGAAAGAATTCTAAAGCCCACCAATAATTAATATTAGAGAAGTCAGCAAGTATTTGAAACAAGAACAAATATTTTGTCTTATATTTTAACTTCCTGCATGTATGTCTTATTCTCCCTGTATTTCAGAAATTCTCTTCCAAGAAGGTCTGACTCAGGCTCACCCTTGTACACCCACCCCCAACCCTGTGCCTTGCACACAAGAGACACTCAATCAATACTGGTTGAAATTACAAGTAAATAAAATCAGCACAAATTTAAACCATTTTACGATCTGCTACCACCATCATTCATAGTACAACTTATCACTTACCCAACTAAGAAAAATATTGGAACAAATCTTCTTAACACTTTAACACCATATATATAAATAACTTGCCCAAAAAACAAGCTAAATTGTAAGGCTTTTAGAAGAAAACTCTGTTCCCTAATGCACATCAGTATCTGCAAATAATTGAGGGTAAAGAGAAATTCTTTACGTAAGGATGCCCTCTACTGGGAAACACTCTTTTCCACTGCATACAAAAAGACAATCTTTCTCCATTGACTTGCCTACCATTCACATTTCTTATCAAAGGAGAAAAAGGCCACATGATGTGAGCCTGAAATCCTAAAGTGTCAAGACTTGAAACACAGATGAACGATCTTAAAATGCCATCATTCTCATTTTAGATAGAACCATCTCAAACTACAGGTGACTCTTGGACAATGGACAGTGGCGCATGGTGCAGGGTTGGGGAACTGCAGAGTTGGAAATCTGTGTATAACTTTCAATTACCCAAAAACTGAACTACAAAAAGCCTAATGTTGACTAGAAGCCTTACCAATATCACAGTCAACTGAAACATATTCTGCGTATATATGATATGTATTATTTTTATGATAATACCTATAATTTTCTTGAATTTTTCAGAATTTCTAGGCTACTGGGTTCCTCTGCAAATTTTTCCAAGTTGTCACAAATCTCCAAAATATTTTTTCCAATATATTTATTGAAAAAAATTCACATATAAGTGGACCCATGCAATTCAAACCTATGTGGTTCATAGGTCACCTGTGAAGCACAAGATGAAGAAATCTTGGAAGATACAGTTTGGAGAAAAAAAAGGAATTCAGCTTCTGGAACTCAATGAACATTTTCTCTATGCCCAATTTTATCCCCTCAGTGTTAAGACTGCCTGATCTTTGCAGATTTGTTTAGGATTAGAAGCAGTAAGTCTGACATTTGAATTCCATCCTACAGAAATTGTATTCTGATGTTTTTTTCATTGTACTTCAACTGAAAGGGAGACTGCTCCTTTCCTGGCCTAATCTGATCTTAGTATTGTTAAAAACTGATGGGTGTTTATCTGGTGTTCTCCCTCTCCTTCCACCTTCTTTCTCTATCTCCTTACTCTGTTTGAATGTTTTAGTGTCACATAAAAGAAGGTTCCTAGGAGGACTCCTTTGGTGACGATTTTCACGTCTCCCTCTGCTCTGCAAAGCTGCCTAGAAATTTTCTCCTCCTCCTGAGACTCAAAACCAGCAGGTTATGAAGGATTAAAACCAGCAGCCCAGCAGCCCTAGCACCAAGAGGCAGAGTTTACACAGAAGGGCTAAAGCCATAGCAAATTCTAAAGTGGGATATAACCTGGGTATGTCCAGCAGTGGATGGAATGGACCATTTCTGACTCAGAAACAGGTTCTGAAGTTCCCCAAAATGCTCAAATCCACCTTTCCAATTTGGATTGGATAAAATAATTAAAGAACAGTCCTTCAGTCCTCAGGATGAGAACGATGCCTCAGGCGCACCCTTCTTCTGGGGGAAAAAAAAGGGTCTATATGCCATCTCTCCCATCTCTTGCCCCTCTCTGATGCTGTGACTCCAGCCTACCCTCTTCCCATCCCTTCAGTCCATTTATCTGGGAAAGTGAAGCCAAGAGTTGCTTGCAAATCTCACAGAGGTGGTGCTGTGGTTTAGCTAAGGCAGTTGGAGTTAATGACACAGGAAATTGTACAGTCTTTCTGGAGACTCGTCAATAGGATTGTCTGGGTAGTATATTGTCTATCTATAGAAAAGTTTGGCTGGCTATCCACCCAAAGTTCCCACAGAGACACATTCATTATCTTTGTGAATCTCATAAGGTCAAGGCTGCTCTTCAGCCTCTTTAGGCTCAATACTGGATCTCATCAGCACACTGAGAATTAATCTAACTGGGCATCACTTGAAGAGCTTATAAAATTATGACATTTGGGTCATGCCATCAGCGATTCTGACTTAACTGGTCTGGTTTGTAGCCTGTCATTAGGATTTCTAGAAGCTCCCCAGTTGATTATAAAGGGTGACTAAGATTAAAGACCACTATCTTAGAGATAGCCTCATTAACATCATAACTGTGAGTTCAATGCATTTCATTCCATTTGCCTTCTGGATTATTATTAATGACACAGGTTTTGGTGCCTTAAAAGTAGTGCTGAAATTTAAATGAGCAAACGCTTTAAAAAAAAAAAAAAAAAAGGAAGGCTCCCAAGTTTGTCATGTTAGCTCACTGAGTAAAATAACTCTAAGTATTAATCACCACAGCATTGCTCCAGCTGAGAACCAGATATCCCTACTTAGAGGTCACAAGGGATGGCTATCTCCAGATGTATGGGTAAGCAGCCCAGATTGTTGGTTTCCAGTTCTCAGAGAGAAAGACTGAGAAAAAATTCCTTTTATTGTAAGCTCAAAACACAGAAAGAAGGAGGACAAGAATTGGCTTCATCAGAAGAAGAAAGAAACTTGGTGGTAGGGTAACCACGCAATTTACAATCTACAGCAATTCAATGTAACTTGGTCCATGGCCTTCCTCCAAGACACACAGAAAGTGTCTCTCCTGGCATTTAAATTTTTGCAATCACACTGAAATGTATTTCAGCCATATTAAGGTTAAAACTAAAATACACATACATACCTTCATTTCTAGAAAATATAAAGAATGCCTAACAATCAATGCAAAGGTCAGGCACTCTAACAGAAAAATTGGCAAAAGACTTGAACAAGCACTTTACAGAAAAAGGATATTCAAATGGTAAATATATTAAAAGGTGCTCAATTTCATTAGTCATCAGATCAAAGCATACTGAAACCATAATACCATACCAAGACATACCCACTAGAATGCCTAAAATAAAAAAAGACCAAAAACACTAAGTGTTGAAGAGTAAGAGGAGCAACTAGAACTCACAGACACTGCTGGTGGGAGGATAAGTTGGTACAACCACTCTGAAAAACTGTTGGGCACTACCTATGCCTCCCCTGGGTTCCAGTGATTCTACTTCTAATTATACACTCAACAGAGATGCTTATGTGTGTTCACTAGGAGACTTGTACAAGATTTTTCATTTCAGCACTGCTTTTAGTAGCCAAAAATTAGAAATTATAGTAATAATAAAATGGGTGAATAAACTGTGGTTTAGTCATAAAATGGAATTTTATACAGCAGTGATAATAAATGAACATGGATTAATCTCACAGACAGAATAGGGAGAGAAAGAAGCCAGACACTAAAGAACATATTGCATGATTCCATTAAAAAAAAAAAAAAAAAGAGCTCAACAATAGTTGAAACAAATCTCTGGTGTCAGAAGTGAGATAGTGGTAGCCTTGAGGAGGTAGGAAATGACTGGAAGGAGTGTGATGGGGCTTCAGAGGGCCTGATGATGCTTGATTTCCTAATATGGGTACTGGCTTCATAAGTGTGCTCAGATTCTGAAATTCCTTAAGCTATTTAATTATGCTATGGGCCCTTCTTTATATTATAAGAATAAAAATACCCAAACAGATATACAAATACATACACATAGTTAATGGCTGCCCCGTTTTTATTTCTCTGAGGTCTTTCTAGAGAAGTATTCAAAGAGTAGATGAGTTTGGGGCCCCAAGGAGCAGACGCCAAGACAAGATTGGACATGCAAGAGATCTACTGGGGGAAACACCTGTAAAGAATCAAGGGGAAATGGACAGAAGGCAGGGAGACCCTTCAGACTGTGACAAAGTTCTACCATCTATGAAAGGAGAAAAGGAAGGAAGGCCTCGGTAGGATGATCCTTCAGAGCACAATGCAGTTCTACAAAAATTCAAGCCAGGTCACTGGGGAGACCCTTGGCCAAACCTATAATCCTATATCATGCAGGTACCATGGCCCTGCCACACTTAGCAGCAGGTTGCAGCCGGCTGGCAGCGTGGTCTTGCTGTGATGAGAGCAGAGGGATGGCAGTTGGAAGTGACCGTGATCGACGCCCCCAGAAGCAGGCTCTCTGGAGGAGTGCTGGCCACCACAGGAAGCATACACAAAGAATGCTCTTTGAGACTACATTTGCACCAGAAACAATGTAAACAGCCTCAATAGTCTATTGCTAAGGAAGTCACAAGATAACTAAATATCCACATTGTAGAATATCCACACAGTGGTTTAAAAAAACAGACATTTGTGTATGTGTGTGTGTGTGTGTGTGTGTGCCAATGTGAATAGCTAGATGTTCAGGATGTATCAGAGAGTAAAAAAAATAAATACATGGTAGAAATCATTTTTTTTTCTTCTGTGACTACCAAAGACCCAGCTTTAATTCTGAAAAGGTTTATTTACTCCTTATGACTACATGTCTAAGAATACGGATACATTGTCATGATTTTCCCGCCTTATAGGTGCATTTTTAAATACTGCACATTCGAAGCAAGTATCCATACAAGACATTATTCCTTTAGCTGCCTTTGGGAAACTCATAAATTGATGTGCTATTTTTCATCATTACCTTTCCATTGTTCCTTTCTCAGACACTATTTGCCTTAGGCCTTTAAAAATGTATTTCAATAGTTCGTATCTTTCAAGAAGAGAATCAGCCATTGATATCAATGGTCTTTCAAAGTTTTGGTCTGTGTCTGTGCCCTGATTTCCACCTGGGTGGCTCAGTAGGTTAAGCATCTGCATTCAGCTAAAATCACTATCTTCGGGTCCAGCCCCAGGTTGGGCTCCCTGTGTCAGGCTCCCTGCTTGGCAGGGAGCCCACTTTTCCCTCTCCCTCTGCCTGGCCTTCCTCCTGCTGTGCATACTCTGTCAAGTAAATAGATAAAATCTTTTAAAAAAAAACAAAACAAAACAAAAAAACCAAGATATTCATCTTATTTTGGGGTCTTTGAACTCCAAAGTGTTATGTTTTGTTTGCATAAATTATGCTATGTACTGGTGAGTTTCTCTTTCTGATTTTTTTTTAAGGCCATTTGGTTTCTTTTTCTAGAACTTGGAAGCATTTGCTCTGGAGAGCTCCCTTTCTGCGTTTCTCGATCCCTGCCACACCTTTCCCTCTCTTACTACAGCCAGTTTTACACATCTCCCAGGTGGCTTGTTGACACAAGCAGCCAAGAACTAGAGTCATTTACTTAGAGTGAATTATGGATAATAAGAGCATGGGCCCTGGTATCAGACCTCCCTGGCTTCACATCTTGTCTCTGCCACTTACTAGTGAATGGGTACAGCCAAGTTCATGAAACCAGTCCTCACCTGAAAATGGGATGAATGACAGCAATTACCTCTAAAGGGTATTGTAAGGCTCGAATGAGAAAATTTCACATAAAGTGCTGAGAGCTCGAGGGGCCACTCATCCAGTCAACAAGTCACAGAACACATCTTTAATAGTTAGGGGCATTAAATCAGCACGTTACCAGAGGTGTGGCCCTGGTGGGAAAGGAAAAAAGTGCTTTGCATTTCTTTAAAGCATTGGTAGTCATTCTCTTTATTTGGCAAGAAGCACCGGGAACAGTTCCATACACCTGCAAAGTGACCACATTCTCGTTCTTCGGTTCCTGGAGACCTGGACAGAGTTGAGAGAACCATGACTCAGCAGAGCAATGCTCCATCGGCCAAGTCAGGATGTCACCATTCCCGAATCTCAGCAGGAAACAGAATCCAGGGTGCCTCAAGTACAGTGGATTCCAAGCAATTAAAATCAAGAGCAAAGGATTGGGATTTTAACACAACATGTTTACAATGTTTGTCATTGAAATGGGCCGGCTGCTCACGGGGACCATAAATAGTTCTGTCGTTTCCCAATTTCCAGCTCTCACATTTAAAACAGATTTTTTATTTTTGAGGTGAAAACAATAAAAACAGAAAGATCAGAAGATGATATATGACAGGATGTTAGGCAACGATGAATGACCTTTTAATACGCACACTCACTTAGTCATTGCCCCGATGGTCAGCCTTTCAAGTCAAAACTATAAATAATTCCATCCGCCAGCGAATCGCAAACAACGCACTTATCAAAAATTGTCAAATAAATCTGTCAGTCATCAGGGGTTACAAGGCATTTGTAAATGTGGCAGACTTCCCAAAGTAACAAGCCCCCTAACGCCCTTGACTGTCTCTCAGGAAGAGAAAAAGCAAACTATTGAATGACTGCCAGAGACTTGGAAATTCCAAAGACTGACATGGCAGCCAAGGGGTCAACAGAAGCCAAGGAGGCCAGCTGCAGGCTGCAGGCTCAGCACTTGGCCACCACCCAGAGACTGCTTATTCTCAGGACCCACCTGTCAGACAGGCTGTGCAGGTGTTGGCTGAACAGCGGCTTGGCCTCTCCAGCGCTTCCATTATTCCTAAAGAGAGAGGGCTATAAAAGAGGGACCAGAACACCCATCTGGAGTCATGGACTCATTGAACTTTTAACCCAGAAAAATCCTTAATGACCCATCTAACCCACCCCCTTCATTTAAGCTAGGACAAAATGACATCCTAGGAAGATCATAGGCTTTGCCTGAGATTCACAAAGGCAGAACCCAGAACAGACCCTAGACTGCCCAACCCCAGCCATTTATTGGCCACTGTAAGAGACAGTAAAGCAAGGGAAGAGACACAACCTGTCTTCAAAGATGCTATCATATGACTCAGTGTAAAGAACCTTGCATAAAAGGCATGCTCAAAAAAATGGTAGTGCCTACCCTGCTTCCAGGTAAAATATGACATTCTGGCTGGTGAATGATCCTCTTAACAACTGCAATGTCAAACAAGTTTGAAATAGGTTGCTCCTTCATATCATATTTTTAACCAAAAAAAGTCATTCAATTGAAATAAACTATCAAAACTTTAGATGCATTTATAGAATTTTTTTTCCAAATTCCAATGATGGTGAGGAGAAAGTTTCTGACTGATTCGCCAAAATAAACATTAATGTGACTGGTCCAACCAAACATGTTCCAGAGCCAGTGCTTGGCATTCAAAATTGCCTTCCAGAGAGTTCCTGCCTGAAACATTTTTTTAGCCTTCCTTCTCAAGCCTGCAATCCTATGAGAACTTAACAAGAAGAAAAAGAAACATGTTTCCTCTTTTTCTTCTTGTTAAGTTCTCATAAGATTGCATGGTGTGTTCATTTTCTTTATCACTCCTGTACCTAGCAGGTGGATTTAAAGTATGTTGGTTGAAGGCATGGGCTTGAGAATCAACCACTCAGATCTGGATTTCCAGTTGGGGGACTTGAGGGAGTCGTGTAAAGTCTGTTTCTTTCTCCATCAAATGGGTATGATAGATCTTATCCATGGGGCTGTGGTGATGATCAAGTTAAAGGAATGACATCAAGCAGTTGTTGGCAAGAATGTGGAGAAAAGGGAACCCTCGTGCACTATTGGTGATAATGCAGCACTATGAAAAACAGAATGGAGGTTCCTCAAAAAGATAAAAATAGAATTGCCATATGACCCAGTAACATTACTACTGAGTATTTACCCAAAGAATATGACAATTTGAAAAGATACATGCACCCCTATGTTTACTGCAAGGTTATTTACAACAGTCAAATTATGGAAGCAACTCCAGTGTCCATCAACAGATGAATGAAAAGAGATATGGTGTAAGAGAGTGTGTGTGTGTACATGCAATAGAAAACTACTCTGCCTTAAAATAGAATGAAATCTTGCCCTTTGCAACAACATGGAAGGACCTACAGGGTGTAATGCTAAGTGAAATAATCAGAGAAAGACAAATACCATATGATTTCACTCATATGTAGAACTGAAGAAACAAAACAAGTAAACAAAGAAAAAAGAGACAAGTAAAAAACAGACTCAAATACAGAAAACAAACTGGTGGTTACCAGAGGAGATGTGGGAGGAGGGGATGAGTGAACTAGATGAATGAGAATAAAATTATACTTATCATGAGGTAGAGAAATGTTGAATCATTATATTGTACACTTGAAACTAATATAACAATGTTAATTATACTTGAGTTTAAAATAAATTGTTAAAAATTGAAAATAAAATAAAAAAGTAAAAATTGAAAAATAACAATGCCACCAAGTATTCTTAAGTTTATTCTGTGCCAGAGACTGTGCTAGGCCCTAAGAATTCAGTAATGATAAGTGACCTCAGTGGAGCCCAGAAGAAGAGAGAAGAGCCCTAAAAAAACAATCACATAAGGAAATGTATAAAGACGACTCATCTCCATGAAAGGCAAAGCGAGTGAAAAGGACAAAGATGTTAGTGAGAATTTTCAGGACATGCGTGTAAAGCAGAGGCAGCAAGAAAGCCGTATTTGCCCCCACATGATGTTTTCTTTGGGAGAAGAAGTAAGCTGGTGCGGCCCATAACTGGTGATGGACCATATCAGTATCCATAGGATTTTTTCTTATCCCAACTCCTCCCAGAAAGCTGGTCCAGAGTCTCCCCCCAAAGTAGAACATCTTGAAGAGGCCACATGTAGTCCCAAACCACATGAAGAGGCCATATCATATTCTTGCCTGGACCCTAAGGGAGTCTGCTGGTCACCTTAATGGCATTGGCTGAGGTTTCCTACTGCCCTTATTCTGCCTCAAGTGGCTTACATGGAATAATGACACAAAGACAGAAAATAAAGGAGATGAGGGTGACTGGGTCACCTGGGGGCTATTGCTTTTGGAAAGATGGTCCAAGCAGAATTGTGAGAAACTCCTTAAGTTTGGAGCCTCAAACAGCAGCCTCACCAGGAGGGACTTGCAGAAAAAGAAAAAAAATTCCATTGGTTTTTTTTTTTTTTTCTCCTCCAAGTTTCTGACCTATTCCACTTTGTTTTTGAAAACTGTTAAATTGGACTTTAAAAAAATATATATGCCCAAATGAAAGAACTTTTATTCAACTGCCTGGAGAGACAGAGGGCGTTTATTTTAAATGGAATATCTTTCCATGTCTCTTTCTGTTTCTAATTTCTCTGCGTTAGGATCAAGAAACATGGCCATCCCTTGGAAGGCCCCATTTGAGAGAATTCCCTAGCAGCTGGCTCATAGGAGCTGTCTCTGGAAGTCAGCTAGTCTCCTGCAGCTGATCTCCTCCAAGGCCCACAGGCATGGAGTACGAAAAGGTCAGGCAAAGAGGGAAGGCTTGTGGCATTGCCTTATGTTGGCATCGCCTCGGGGCCAGGGCTTGTCCAGCGGGAGCAAATTCCAGTGATCCCAGATCCCAGAACAAGTGTGTTTTCCCAATGATTCCTGCCAACTCCCCTTTAAACTGACAGGATGCATGTTCCTGATGGCTGGAGGCCTGCCAGTGCTAGAATGTGCATGCATGTGCGTGTGTGTGACAGAGACAGAGAGAGAGAAGCAGCCTGAGAGAAACCAGGTTCCAGGCTGATGTTTTATAAACATGGGGCTGATGATATGACAAGAAGTCAGGAGAGACGGGACTTCAGAGAAAGAAATGCCCCAAAAAGCTGAGTCTCCTTGCTGCCATGCTTGAACCATAGGTTCCAGGAAAGTGGAGTGTGGCTGTCTTAACACTGACAGAAGGACCTTGTAACACTTCTCAGCTGTCACATTTGTCACCGCACAGCACTCTGAGGCAGGTGGAATTGTTCCCATTTAACAAATAAGGAAGCTCTGGTCCCTGAAGCAGTAAGAGCTCCCTCAAGCCAGACCCTAATCTCCTGACGCAGCTCCACTGTATGCATTCGACCACCCTCTGGGTCCTAGGACCTAAATGTCTAAGCTGATGTGTTGCTCCCACCTTCATATGGCTCTGATTTCAGCCCCAATATGTAAAGAGCTTGGAAGACACCACTCCCATTCTTATAAGATGAAGCTGAATAAACAGAAAATCAATACTTTGCTTAGACTCATCAGGAAACTGAAGTCATAGGGCAAACTACCACATCAAAATGTGAAGATACAGGGATGCCTGGCAGGCTCAGTCAATGGAGCACGCAATTCTTGATCTCAGGGTTGTAAGTGCAAGCCCCATGTTGGATGTAGAGATTACTTAAACAAATAAAATCGTTAAAAAAAAAAAAAAGGAGAAGAGACAGACACATCGAGAGAAATACAGCAACTGAGAGAGACTTAACTGAAGAAGATGCCAATGGAGGCAGAAACTGGTGGGAATATTTAAATGAGAGTTTTGATGAATTCCTGGGGAATGAGTGGGGAGCAGTGTAAAAGCAAGAAACTGCTGGGGCTAAAATCAAGGGGGACCCCCACACTGCCATAAAGTTTCCCTCTAGGAACCTCACCAAGTTCTCAGGCTAAAGATCTGGGCAGGACCTCCTTGTGGCTCCTGCAAGGGGAAGAGTCATGATAGGGAAATGTACTTGAAAATTCTTCATCATACTCCAGACCCTCCTGCTCCTGTCTCATCTAAAGGGGAAAAAAACATAGTCAATAGGGGATAGGGTTTCAAGGAAACAGATTGAGAATGCTGCAGCCCTGGAAGTGGGTGGGGGACATAGTAGGTGGTAGAGCTATACCACTAGAGGAGTTCGAACTTGTGGAGGTCATGACCACAAGCCACAGGCCCACTAAAGATGGAGACTTCCCAACAGATGATAGTAAACTCTCCTTGCTATAACCTTCCACTATAAGGCTCCAGGATAAAAACAGTGGGTTATAGCTCAAAGAGCCATAAGGCACAGACTCTTTCTGAATGAATGTAGACATGCTCCAAAGCCAAAAGAAAAGACAGAATAAAAACACTAGAAGAATTTGAAGCCTCTGGTACCATAGCTACAACAAATATAAAACACAGTCCAAATCCTCACCCAATTAACATAAAATCTCATGCTAAAGATCTTTTTACTTTAGTTCCTCTTCCCCAATACATGTCCAGCTTTCAATAAAAAGTACAATGCATTCAAAACACAAGAAAAAACAGTCCAAAGAGACACAGAAATCATGAGAACCAGATTCAGATAAAACACAGATGCTGGAATTACCAAGCAAAGAATTTTAAATAACTATGATTGATAATTTAAGGGCTTTAAATTAAAAAAAAAAAAAAAAGAAGAAGAGGGGAACCTGAGTGGCTCAGTGGGTTAAGCCTCTGCCTTCAGCTCAGGTCATGATCTCATAGTCCTGGGATCAAGCCCTGCATACTCTCTGCTCAGCGGGTAACCTGCTTCCCCCTCTCTCTCTGCCTTCTTGTGATCTCTCTGTCAAAGAAATAAATAAAATCTTAAAAAAAGAAGAAGAAGAAGAAAACAATATGCAAAGATGGGTCAGGTAAGCAGAGGGATGGAAACTCTTAGGAAAAAGTCAAAAGAAAATGCTAAAAATTAAAAACATGGTCAAAGAAATGAAGAATATCTCTCAACAACATAAAAGTATCAACTGGGACAAGAATTGAACATAGATCAATCAAAACTTCTCAAACTGAAATGCAAAGAGAAAAAAATGGAAAAAAAAAGGACAAAACATCCAAGGTCTATGGGACAATTTCAACAGGTATAACATAAACATAATTGGAATGGTTGTCCAACTCTGTATGAAGAAGAAAAAGAGAGTGGAGCAGAAGAAATGTCTGAAGTTATAACAGCCACAAACTATCCAAATTAATGACAGACAAAACCACAGCTCTAGGAAGCTCAGAGAATGCCACATGAGATAAACAGAAAATAAAAACTGTATTATTATGTTATAGTATATGATCTTCAAACTGAAAAATAAAACAAAGACAAAAAGAAAATCTTGAAGGAAGACAGAAGGGGAAAAAAAAAACCTAACCTACAGAAGAATACAGATAAGAATTACTATAGACTTCCCATCAGAAATCAGACATTCAAGAACAGAGTGAAATCTTTAAGTCTGGGGGAAAAGAACGCCAACCTAAAATTCTATATCCAGCAAAACTATCCTTCTAAGCAAAGAGAAATGAAGACTTTTTCATACCAAAAAGAAAGAAAGAAAGAAAGAAAGAAAGAAAGAAAGAAAGAAAGAAAGAAAGAAAACGGAAAACTGAGAAAATGTATTCTTGTCAGAACTTCCCTGCAAGAAATGTTAACAAAAGAATTCTTCAGGCAAAGGAAAAATTATGTCAGTCAGAAATTGCATAAAGAAAGAAAGAGTGGGGGTGCCTGGGTGGCTCAGTGGGTTAAAGCCTCTGCCTTCGGCTCAGGTCATGATCCCAGGGTCCTGGGATCGAGCCCCGCATCGGGCTCTCTGCTCGGCAGGGAGCCTGCTTCCTCCTCTCTCTCTGCCTGCCTCTCTACCTACTTGTGATCTCTGCCTGTCAAAAAAAAAAAAGAATCTCCTCCCTTTAAAAAAAAAAAAAGAAAGAAAGAAAGAAAGAGGAGGCGCCTGGGTGGATTGAGCATCCAACTCTTGATTTCAGGTCAGATCCTAATCTCAAGGTTCTGAGACTGAGCCCTGCACTGGGCTCCTTGCTGAGAGGGGAGCCTGCTTAAGATTCTCTGTCCCTCTTCCTTTGCTCCTCCCCTCTGTTTGCTCTGTCATACTCTAGATAGATAGATAGATAGATAGATAGAAAGAAAGAAAGAAAGAAAGAGTGAGTTGGAGAAGGAATAAAGTAAAATATTTTATTTGTTTCATTCTTAATTGATCTAAAATATAGCTGCTTATTTAAATCAATAATAGTAACAACATATTTGGAAATTATAGCTTATAGATAAAAGAAATGAATGACAGCAATGGCACAAGAGATAGAGAATGAAATTGGAATACTCTAAGGTACTTGCAATACCTGTGAAGCAGGATAATGCTATTTGAAAATGTACTTAAATTATCTAAAACTATATACCATAAACTCCAGGGCAACTACTAGAAATATAAAAGATATGCTAAGAAAGATCAAATGGAATCACCTAAAATGCTCAGCTAAAACTAGAGAAGGCAAAAGGACGGGAAAAGAAACAAAAACCAAATGTAATTAATAGAAGACATTACAAAGATTATAGATATGAAACAACAATCACTTTATTGTGAGTGGTATAAAAACACAAGCCAACTCTATGTTTTCCACAAGAAACCCACTTTAAACACTAAGTCAGATAGTATATAAATAGTAAAGACTTAGAGAAAAATCTACCGTACTATCACTATCAAAAGAAAGCTGGACTCACCTTATTAATTTCAAACAATGCAGGATTTAAAACAACGAAAAGTATCAAGGATAAAGAGGGATATTACACTGTGATAAAGAAATCAATTCTTGGGGCACCTGGGTGGCTCAGTGGATAAAGCCTCTGCCTTCAGCTCAGGTCATGATTTCAGGGTCCTGGGATAGAGCCCTGCATCAGGCTCTCTGCTTGGCAGGGAGCCTGCTTCCCCCTCTCTCTGCCTGCCTCTCTGCCTACTTGTGATTTCTCTATCAAATAAATAAATAAAATTTTTTAAAAAATCAATTCTCCAAGAAGACAAAACAATCCTGAATATGTATGTACCCACCAAAGGAACATCAAAACACACGAGGCCAAAACTGATAGAACTGGGGCACCTGGATGGCTCAGTGGATTAAGCCTCTGCTTTCGGCTCAGGTCATGATCTCAGGGTCCTGGGATCGAGCCCCACGTTGGTTTCTCTACTCAGTGGGAAGCCTGTTTTTCCCTCTCTCTCTGCTTGCCTCTCTGCCTACTTGTGATCTCTCTCTCTTTCAAGTGAATAAATAAAATCTTTACCAAAAAAAAAGAATTATTTAAAAAATGATAGAATTGGAAGGAGAAAGAAATAAATCCCAAGTTTTAATTGGAGACATCAATATCTCAACAACTGTTACATCAAGCAGGTGGGAAGTCAGTAAGACTACAGATGACCCCAATAACACTACCAAACAACTTGGACTAATTGACATTTGTAGAATACTGTGCCCAACAACAGCAAAGTACACATTCTTCCCAAGCTCACATGGAAGATTCTGGGCCAAAAACATACCTTAACAGATTCAAAAAGAAAAAAAAAAAAAAGTCAGACAAAATGGGATCTCAAATAGGATCTCATACCACACTGGCATTAAATTAGAAAGCAATTACAGAAAGAGAGCCAGAAAATCCCCTACCTATTTGAAAATTAAACAACATACTTCTAAATAACTCATGAGCCAAAGCAGTCGTTTGTCCCAAGAGATGTTTTTCGAATACAATCAACTGAAAATTAAACTGCAATTTCTCAAAATTTGTTGCTGCATCTAAAGCAGAGCTTAGAAGGAAATTTACAGCATTAAATGCACATTGTAGAAAAGCTGACCAACTTAAGCCTCCATGTTGCATCACCACTTCCTCATATCAGGGAGATCATATGATAGTTGTCTTTCTCTGCTTGACTTATTTCGCTAAGCATGATACCCTCTAGTTCCATCCATGTTGTTGCAAATGGCAAGATTTCATTTCTTTTGATGGCTGCATAGTATTCCATTGTGCTTAAGTGGGTAGGAGAAGAATAAATGAAACAAGATGGGATTGGGAGGGAGACAAACCATAAGTGACTCTTAATCTCACAAAACAAACTGAGGGTTGGTGGGGGGAGGGGGTTTAGGAGAAGGGGGTGGGATTATGGACATTGGGGAGGGTATGTGCTTTGGTGAGTGCTGTGAAGTGTGTAAACCTGGTGATTCACAGACCTGTACCCCTGGGGATAAAAATATATGTTTATAAAAAAATAAAAATAAATAAAAATAAAAAATTTTAAAAAAAATTAAAAAAAACAAAACAAAAAAAAGAAAAGCTGACCAATCTAATACGAATAGCCTAAGTTTCCACCTTAAAAACTAGAAAAAGAAGAGCAGATTAAAACTAAAGCAAACAAAGAAATAATTTTAAAATTGGAGCAAAAATCAACAAAACTGAAAACAGGAAAACAGAAAAGAAATTCAACAAACCAAAGACTAGTTATCAGTATCAGAAATTAAGAGGGAGTCATCTTTATAGACAGATCCCATGGATCTAGAAGAATAATAAGGAATTCTATAAACAACTCTGCTCACAAGTTCGATAAATTAAATGACCTGATTCCTTAGTTTAATGAGCCCACAAGTCCTCTATGCATCTTGTTTAAATAAAAAATTGGGATTCATGGGGCGCCTGGGTGGCTCAGTGGGTTAAGTCTCTGCCTTCAGCTCAGGTCATGATCTCAGCTTCCCCCACTCTCTGCCTGCCTCTCTGTCTACTTGTGATCTCTCTCTGTCAAATAAATAAATAAAATCTTTAAATAAAAATTAGGATTCAGAAGATTTAGGATGGGGCCTCAAACTCTGCATCTCTAAGGCTTTCCCAGGTGACTCTGATGGGGTTAGTCGGGGAATTACACTTTGAATAGCAGTGATTTAGAAGACCAAAGAGAATGCATTGCTTCATTACACAATGCCAAAGTGATGTGAATACAATCAACTTCAGGAGAAGCTTATTTAAATTGATCACATATTCAGGGTCATGTCTTTCCAGGTCTTTTTTCTTCTGCTTTTCCTGGCTTTCTTTCTGACTTTTTAGAATCTCACCGACAATAATGCCTGAAAGACAAGGAAGATGGAAGGCAGCCTTACCTTTCATGAAAGCCATACGTACCTCTACAGACTGGGGTAGGAGAGGGAGGCTAAAACACTTCAAAGCCGGGGCGCCTGGGTGGCTCAGTGGGTTAAGCCTCTGCCTTCGGCTCAGGTCATGATCCCAGGGTCCTGGGATTGAGCCCCACATTGGGCTCTCTGCTGGGCAGGGAGCCTGCTTCCTGCCTCTCTGCCTACTTGTGATCTCTGTCTGTCAAATAAATAAATTCTTTAAAAAAAGAAAAAATTAAATGCCTCTAGCTTATAGTCTTACATGCTATTTAAATGCGTCATAATCTGCCTTTAATGACTGTGAACATAACTTTGAGACTACTGCAGAAAAGATCTGTGTCCCATCCATACCTAGTGTTAGTTCACTACCTCAGCAGCCCCTTGGAGGGAAATCTGGAACTGGCCCTCAAACCAGGGCAAGGAGACTGGCAGACCCTCCAGATCAGGAAGCCGCAGGTTAGAAGAGAAAGGAACCTTATAAATAAATAAAATCTTTTAAAAATAAATAAATAAAATCTTTTATAAAAGGAGAAAGGAACCTTGTCGGGCTTGGTTAGGCGGCCCCAAGAAGAGTAGATACCCGCACTAGCTACCAGAATCTTGGAAATTTATACAGAAGTCTTACCTTGGTTCAGTCACAGACATGGTCCTGATGTCCTCAACAGCGCATTGCTCTCAAAGCTGTGGCCCCGGGGGGCACCTGGGTGACTCAGTCACTAGGCGTCTGTCTTCAGTTCAGGTCTTGATCCCAGGGGCCTGGAATCCAGTCCCATCAGGGGCTTTCTGCTCCGAAAAGAATCTGCTTTTCCCTCTAGCTCTCACCGGACTCCTGCGTGTGTCTGGGCGCGCGCATGCGCTCTCTTCCTCTCAAACCAAAATCTTAAAAAGAAAAGAAAAAAAAAGTTGCGCCCTGGAAAATGGATCCCCCTGTGAGCAAGACATACGTTCCAGGATAGGGGCAGGGACAAAGAGCCTCCAATTCTCCAGGTTCCCAGGGTGAACCCCTCCATGAGTCCTCCAAAACTATACCCCTGGCGACAGGCTCTTACAAACTCAGATGCTCCCGGGTTCCATGGTGCCCTGAGGGTCAGAGAGGGGTTTCATTAGCATGGAGGGGGTTCATTCGGCACAGTGATCTGGCTGCACAGGAAGTGGATACTCCAGCAACAATACAGGCAGGTGCAAGAAAAAACACAGGTTATCATAATGGTTCCTAAAATAAGTAACAATGTGCCACCAAGTGCCCCATGATCTGAACCACTCATTCAGTAGGTCCCCTGGGCTGGGGATTGGATCACTCAGAGCATACACTTGTGTTCTCATGTGATTTAATAAAGATGATACACCAGCAGAGACTCATCAGGTATGAATACACCACGTTCTATTTCGATAATGGCACACGTGCCTCCTCTCAAGGCAATAATAACATCCAAGGTCATTCCATTTTGGAGGACAGCTTTTCTCAGCAGACACATTTCAGTGTTCAATCAAGACAGACTTTGCTGACTACCAAATACATGGCTCTCTCAAGACCGTGTCCTTGAAAACCAGCTCCAACCGTGAGAGCGGTGGGCAGAACATACAATTTACAATTTTAGTCATCATTGTATTCACCCCTGAATACCCCTGGAGCTCCATTTGGGTCCAAGTTAAGAAAAGAAAAACTCTAAATAATCCCTTCATTGTTCAGAAGGGAAGGCAGATGGATTTTTCCAAGGCCACACAGTATGTAATGGGCACAGCTGAGGAGAGTACATTCACTCAAGCTCCAAGGATTAAACCAGCACCAGTATTCTCCAACAAAATGGTAAATGAAATAATTCAACCAAGGAAAACTGACTAGAATAATCAAGAGCTGAAAAAGTACATTAAAAAGTACTTACCCAAGCTGGGCTAGGTAGGGAGAGACAGGGGGCCACATGATCAGGCTCACAGAAATCCCAAAAATTTCTGGGGAAAGCAGAGATAAAGGGACAAATCAACCACCCTGCCCTAGGTGTTCGGAGTGGAGACCATCCTGCCCTAGGCATCTGTGGTGGGCCCTGTGGGGTGGGTGTCTTTATGGTAATCACCTGTGACCAACAAAGTATAACCAGACCCTAAAAAGGAAGTAAGCCATTGAAGGTGTTATGTTATCAAGATATTAAAGGATTGAAGTTCCCTGGTTAGCTTTCCATAAAAGACCAACCCTAAAGGCCCTTGCTGGCAATGCTGTCGAGACCCCTTTCACTCTTGATAGCTTTTTATTTATTTTTTTTAAAGATTTTATTTATTCATTTGATAGAGATCACAAGTAGGCAGAGAAGCAGGCAGAGGGGGTTGGGAAGGGGGCGGGGAAGAAGGCTCCCCGCTGAGCAGAAAGCCGGCTGGGCTCCATCCCAGGACCCTGGGATCATGACCAAAGCCGAAGGCAGAGACTTTAACCCACTGAGCCACCCAGGCACCCCTTGAGAGCTTTTTCTATATCTTCACTTAATAAACTTCAATCACTTTACTCAAAAAAAAAAAGTACTTACCAATGAATTCCGAGTAATCAGATTTGTGAAATACAATCACAAAAGGCAAAGACTTCTCTTTCATCACTTGTCCCCTAGAAGCTACAAGGGCATCCAGAGAAGTCACAAAATCCTAGCGCTTTGTCATTGGAAAAGCCTTTAGAGATCTGGCAGACCATTTACAGATGAGGACAAAAAGGTTCATTGGGGGCGGGGGGTGCAGGTTTGCCAGGCGTGCCTGGGTGGCTCAATTGGTTAAGCATCTATCTGCCTTTAGCTCAGGTCATGACCCAGGGTCCTGGGATTGAGCTCTGCTTTCGGCTCCTTGTTCAGCAGAGAGCTTGGGCTTCTCCCTCTCCCTCTGCCTGCAGCTCCCCCTGCTTGAGCTCTCTCTTTATGTGTCAAACAAATAAAATCTTTAAAAAAAAAAAAAAAAGTTCATAAAGGCAGTCAGATGGAGACTAGAGGGAAAGATTTCCAGGCAGAGGCAGAGCCCAGAGTCAAGTGTGGGGCTGGTACGCTCAGAGAAAAGCAAGGAAGCCAGGATGGGCTACATTGGAGTGAACTCCAGGGGAGATGGCAGGAGAGTTCAGAAAGGTTCAAAAATTGTCTTAATAGCCAATAAAGGCTGGAGGGACATTGCATTAGTTTTCCAGTTCTTTCCTACACCACATTATTTTTTTATTGCAATTTATTTTACTTTTTTGTTGTTCTTATAATTTAAGATACTAAAAAAGAAATTTTGCTCAAGTATTTTTCAAGGGGAAGTTTAGTTAAAACATTCTCAGCAAGATCAGTTTTCAAAAGGGAAATTTTAAAAATACACAATAAGTTCAGAAACCAAAACTTTGAAAGGCATAGGAAAAATTGTCAGTTGTGTAAGTTGTGTTTTAGCTCTTAAACAGCAACTGTAAAAATAAATTCTTTTTGTTCAAATTTCACACCATTCATTCATTTTTATGTATTTTCTCCCAAAAAAGATCCACTTATACAAAGTTAACATATATTATTTATAGGTCTTATGGATGTGTTTTGTCAGTAAGTTTGCTTCCTGCTTTGAAAAGAAAGTAAACAGGAAGCAGTAAATTTCAGTGAACTTCCCCATCAGAAAGGAAATAGGATTAATAAAGCATTTTTTATCCCCTCAGTTCACCTAGAAAGCATTTACTAAATGATTACTTCAGTGGATGATGGAGTAACTTCATGACCAGGGAAAAATATATTCTATTATTATACATCAATTTTTAAAATATTTTTATATTATAGTTTTTATACATTATTGTTACTTATATTTTATTTTTATATTGCATATTATATACTAATATTTTATATTTTTTATTTTAATTAATGTTATATTTACTATTTATACTCTGTTCCTATACTTCATCCTGGACAAAAGCATTTCTTTATAAAAAGGAGAGGAGAGGGGTGCCTGGATGGCTCACTGGGTTAAAGCCTCTGCCTTCGGCTCAGATCACAGTCTCAGGGTCCTGGGATCGAGCCCCACATCGGGCTCTCTGCTCAGCAGGGAGCCTACTTCCTCCTCTCTCTCTGCCTGCCTCTCTGCCTACTTGTGATCTCTGTCTGTCAAATAAATAAATAAAATTTTAAAAAATATATGAAAAAAAAGGAGAGGAGATGAGAATTAGGACATCAAATACTAAGTTAACCTAATACATTTCTAAAAATTAAGATTTGAGGGGTCCCTGGGTGGCTCAGTCAGTAAAACATTTGCCTTCAGCTCAGGTAATGATCTCAGCATCCTGGGATGAGCCCCCTGAAGGGCTCCCTGCTCAGCGGAGAGTCTGTTCCCTCTCCCTCTGATTTCTGCATGCTCTCTCTCTCGCTCTCTCTCTCTCTCTCAAATAAATAAATAAAATCTTGAAAATCAGTAATCAAGTAAGCAGTCTTGAAAGCCTTCTCAGGAAAGCTCGATAAAACCGTTATGTACCTATTCACTTGTGACAAGTGAAGTTGAACATTAAGATGTGACTTTCAGTCTGATAAAAAATCTTTTGTCTATTTATGTGGACTTTCTTAAGTTTATTATGCTATCTTGAGGAAATAGATTCCTTCTATACTTCAAGTGCTTGAAAAGTGCTTGGGAAGCTTTAATGTACGTATAGTCTCCTCCTTTTTTGATGAAAGATATTAAGCTTTAACATGAAGTCTCTGCATTTCATTTCTCTCTACTTGCAAACCACTAAAAATGCCTATGAACAACACAGCAGTTGGTGATCACTGCAGCTACTGTGGCTTGCTTTAGAGACCTTCCTAAGAGGCAAGGCAAAGCTCCTTCCCAGGGTTTTACAAATTTATGTCAAAGGTTTAAAACCCCAAATCCAGGGGCACCTGTGTAGTTCAGTGGGTTAAGCCTCTGCCTTCGGCTCAGGTCATGATCTCACAGTCCTGGGATTGAGCCCCACATCAGGCTCTCTGCTCAGCAAGGAGCCTGCTTCCTCCTCTCTCTCTACCTGCCTCTCTGCCTCCTTGTGATCTCTGTCAAATAAATAAATAAATAAAAATATTAAAAACAAAACAAAGCAAAACACAAATTCATTAGTGTTTGAAACTCTTCCCTGCCATATGACCAATCCATAGTAGCTGTATTTGTCAGGGTAGGCTAATGGCTGTAACAAATAACCCTAAAGATCAGTGTCTGAACACAAGAGAAGTATCTCTCGTTTATGTAAACTCCCAAACAAGTGTTTCCTATCATCAAGCATCTCTACTCCAAGTAATGAGTCCTGGGCAGGGGAGAGGTGGGAGGTAGGCATAGTCATCTCTGTCATCTTCAATATCCAGTTATTTGGGGGTGGTCGCCACTCCAGCCAGCTTACTAGAAGGAAAAAAACAAAAACAAAAAAACCCATGGTGTTACATAAAAGGTGTAGACGTATCTCCAATTGGCTTCTCCATCAAATTCTTTCCTACAAGACCTTCATCTGAGTGACTCCTCTGTTGAAACCCCTTCAGTTGCTCCCCATTCCCCACAGGAAAGAGAAAAGTCCACATTCCCCACCACAGCCTATGAGTCTGGCTCCTGGCCCAGCTCCTGGCCATTCACACCTCACACAGGGCAGCTCGCCTTCGCTAAAGCTCCCCAGCTGATACACATCCCCTCAGCAAGGATCATGCCATCACCCCTTTTCCTCAAAACCCTACTTCCTATCCAGTGGCCCTTCTTCCACCAACACCCCTCCATTCTTCAAGACCCAATCCAGGTCACTTGGGCAGGAGCCCTTATAATCCTCCCCAAACACTAATGGGGATTTTGCACATCCCATGTTGTATAGGAAGGGTCTTCTGGGCCAGATTACCTCACAAAATGCCTGAGTTAGCAACAGTAATGATAGAAACAATAGAAATAGCTACCCCCAAATGGCTAACGTGCCAAATATCATCCAAAGTACTTTACGTAAATGGATTTGTTTAAACATCACAACATTCCTATGATGGAACATCATTCCCGTTTTACAGATGAGGAAACGGAGGTCATGAAGGAAAATATGATGAGACCCTCAGCCAGTAAATAATACGGGCACGATTCAAAGCCAAATCCATCTCCAGAGCTCCTGTCCTCTTCATCATACCTACTTGGCTTTGTAGCCATTTCTAAAAGGTCTGGTACCAGGAGGATACCAGAGACACATGGAAGAAACTGACCCAAAAATGTACCGCTCAGAGAAAAAGGCATTAAGTAAAAACAAAGGAAATCCAAAACAAAAACAATCCATAGACTTTAGTTACTAATAGTATTGAACCAATAGAACGAATATTGGTTCCTTAGTTATGACAGATGGACCTTAGTAATGTAAGATACTAACAATAGAGGAAACTGCGTGCAAGGTATACAAGATCTCTCTGTGCTATCTTGGCAACTTTTCTGTGATTGTAGAACTATCCCAAAAGAGGGGTGCCTGGGTGGCTCAGTCGTTAAGCATCTGCCTTTGGTTTAGGTCATGATCCCAGAGCCCCAGGATCAGTCCTGCATGAGACTCTCTGCTCCCCGGGAAGGCTGCCTCTCCCTCTCCCACTCCATCTGCTGTGTTCCCTCTCTCGCTGTGTCTCTCTCTGTCAAATAAATAAATAAAATCTTAAAAAAAAAAAAAATACTTGCCAAGTCAAGTTGGTAATCGCAGAATTTCTACAAAGGAAGGACACTATTTCTTTGGCTTAAGACTTCAACCATTAATATGATTAAAAGAGGGCTTGAATGAATGAAATTAAAAATAAAATTATCAATACATGGTCTTGTCTGTCACTGACTCTCCTTCTCCCAATTTTCTTGGTTTCATCTCTTGATATGAATCTATTCATAGACGTTTTCAAAAGGAAGAAAGAGACAGAAGTAGTATGATAGTTCAAAATGAGTCTACAGATTCTTTGATCCTTGAGGTGGAGCTCATTCCTGTCCCTTCATTTCTAAGAAATATATGTGACAGATGAGATGGAGTGACTTCAGAGATCAGATTGTAAACGGCATGTGGCTTCTCCTTTTCTCTCCCTCTCTCTTAAGCCACCCATTCTCAGGGAAGCCAGCCGCCATGTTGGGAGGATCCTCCAGAGGCCCCATGACCAGGTCCACGCTGCAAGGAACTTAGGCCTCCCACGCACATCAATGCGAGCGCACCATCTTAGAAGACTTCCCAGTTCAGCCCTCAGCTAACTACAGCCCCTGCCAACATCGCCACCACAGATTCATGAAAGTCTCAGAACCAGAACCACCTGGCTAAGTCACCCCCAAATTCCTGACCCACAGAAACTCTAAGATAATAAAGATAACTCTAAGATAATAAATGTATATTGTTTAAGCTGCTATGGTTTGGGTAATTTGCTACACAGCCACAAACATCTCCTTATTCACCACGGACCTCCACCAAAGGTAGAACTGTCCTTAAGTGATCCTTAGTCTTGACACAAGGTCTCATAGATTTGTTTGTGCCATAGACCTCTTTTTTCCCTATATTCGCTTCCTATTGCTGCTATTAACAAATGACCACAAACCTAAACCCTTAAAACAACACAAATGTATTATTTTACAGCCTCTGTAGGTCAAAAGTTCATACAGAGCTCACAAGGCTAAAACCAAGGTGTTGGCAGGGTTGTTTCCTTCTACAGGCTCCAGGGGAGAATCTGTTTCCTTGCCTTTTCCAGTTGCTAGAGGCTGTTCACATTCTTCAGTTTGGGGCCTCTTCCATCTTCAAAGCAATCCCTTTACTCTGTTTTGATCATCACAAAGTCTTTAACCCTCTGACTCTGATTCCAACTCTGACTCCCTCTTTCACTTACAAAAACCTTTGTGATTACTTTGGGTTCATCCGGACTCTCTAGGATGTTCTCCCTATTAAGGTCAGATGATTAGCCACGTTAATTCTACCTGCAACCTTAATTCCCTCTTTGCCATTTTGCATGACATTTCACAGGTTCTAGGGAGTAGGTTGTGAATGTCTTTGGGGAGCCATTTTTCTGCCTACCATTAGTCAGTCTGGTGGAATCCACAGAACCCCTCTCAGGATGATGTTTTTAAAGGCATTCCATAATATGCATACGACTACCAAAGAAACCAACCCCACTAAATATGATTATCAAAATCCTTTAAAAGTAAATGTGTGAGACAGAAATATATGCACTTCTCTTCTAACACATGATAAGATCTAACAGTGAATCTAGTAACAATGTTAATTTCAAAGTGGAGATGAAGTATATATGCTACTTCAAAATCTACAATCGTGTATTATAAAAACTGTGATTTCTATTGGTGACAGAGTCCTAGGTAGTACAACTACTACCTACATTTATACCCATTTATACTCAAAGGCAATGCTACTTTTCTGTTGGGGTTAGTGATTTTTTTTTTCCCTACTCAAATTCACACCAAATTTGGATTAAGCTCTGGTTGAGAACCTGGGTAGAATCAAGGAATTTACTTAATTTAAAAGAAATAAATAGGGGGGCACCTGGGTGGCTCGGTTGGTTAAGCATCTTACTCTTAATTTTGGCTCAGGTAATGATTTCAGCATCCTTGGACCAAGCCCCTCATGGGCTCTAAGCTCAGCACGGACTCTGCCTGTCCCTCTCCCTCTGCTTCTCCCCTGCCCCTCATAACTAAATAAATAAAATTCTTTTATTACAAAAATAGTACTTCAGAAAATTAAAGTACTAGGACACTATCTCCTCAAATTTCTGGAAACTGTCCCTTCCAATTCAATCCAAATTTTATTTAGTACCTACTTTGCACAGAGACCTCCACATACCCACTACGAGCAAAAAAAAAACAAAACCCACAAACGTAATGGAAAGTCAGTGACAATATACAAACAAAGCAAGGATTCTGATAATTTATTGAGACAAATCTGCCTTCTAACTTAAAAATGGGCATATTTGGGTTCTCAATCTAATGAAATCAAACCAGGGTGGGGGAGGGGTGGGAGGACTCAGGAGGTAGAGGATTAATGAACATGACAACAGTGACATCTAGTGGGCTTCATGTGCTAAGGCACCTCAAGTACCTACCAAGAAATGCTACAGATTTTGAAAGCAAGAACAGAGAGCCACTCGTTAAACATTTATTGAGCACCTATTATAGATTAATATCTCATTTGGTCCAGGCCATCAGCCCACTTGTGTTCTTTTCAAGCCCCTGGCTCTATTCCACACCATAATAGCCTCATGTATACATACCTCAGCCAAGTCCCAGACACAAGGTAGGTAAAGAAAATGATTCTGGCTATTCTTAACCTTCTAAAACGAACTGACTGCAGAGTCAGTGCCAAAGCAAAAACTCATGTGGGTTATGAGACTACCAAATCTAGGCAAGGGATATTTTTTCATGGGGACAAAGAAAAACATGTGCACTCAGGTCAATTAAGATGTTGACCCTAGGGGTGGGGTCATTCACTACTCCACAAACTACTTCCATGCTCTGTTCCCTGTGATCATTCCTGTGTTCTTCCTCCAACAAACACAAAGCACCCTACAGACAATACAAGGGCTGTGAGAGAAGAAAGGAAGGGGAAGAAGTAAACAGACAGGGTTTGGAGGAAAGGGAGGTCCTTTGGCCCTTGGACCTAAAGGTGCACACCCTTGTGACAGATCCACTCTGCAGAGAAAGGGGAGCCCCAGGCACTGTTCCTCTTGTGCTGAGGTCCTACACCTCACAGCGGGCTGGAGACCCATTGGAAGCTGGGTGTTCAGAGTCTAATGGCTGGAGGAGAGGCCCATGCAGAGATATGCTTGGGACCATCTGTGCAAGGAATTCCTGAGTCTCAGGCACCCAAAACAAGGTCTACAAGGGCAGTGGGGGGGCTCCAAGTAGACACTCCTCTTAGCCTTCATGGACTCCTCAGACAGTGAGAAGCCAAAGGAGAACCATGGGGGAGGAAAGGGAGCTCTTGCCAAGACTTAAGGGTACTACTGCTCTTACAGTGAGAGTTCCCAGCTGGTACCATTACCGTGACTGCAACAACTGTTTACACATTCATCTAGGCACTGCAGAAGAGGAGTGGGAGAGAGTAACCACACCTCTCTTTCTAAAAGGCCTCTGGAGTACAGCTCTTCTCATACATCACTGGGTTCGGGAATCACCCGGAATCTTGTCAGAACACAGATCCTGATTCAGTGGGTCAGCAGGAGCAGCAACAACACGCATTTCTAACAACTCCCAGGTGCTGAGGCTGCTGCTCTTCTGTGGGCCACACTGCAAGTAGCAAGGCTGTAGGAGAGAGACATCATTTTCGTCTGCCTGGCACTGCATTTTCTTGGAGAACCCATTTCACTCCCATTCCATAGGAATCTGCCTCATTCCAAGTGATTCACTTAAGGCTGGTTCTACCCTCCCCAAAACAGGCACATGCCCCAAGCCAGGCTTATGGGCAGCCTTCCCAGGACACTGTCAGAACTACTCAGCATTGTCAACTGTGCATTTGTAATGAACACGGTGAAGGTCATCCTCTCGCCAGGTTGAGTCAGCCTGAGAATGACACCACCGCAGAAGAAAACATAGCCAAGACATGATGAGAAAGAGGCAGGACTCTGCTGAAATTCTGCATCTAGCGATGCCTCTAAGCTTCTCAGTTGCTAAGTCTTCCTTAGATGCCTAGTCAAGACAAGAGCTAAACTGCCTGAGTTCAAATCCTACCTTCGCCACTTCTGAGCTGTATGATGTTGGGCCAGTTACTTAACTTCCCTGTGCTTCCATTTCCTCATCTGTAAGTGGGGATAATTATAGTTCCTTACTCCCGGGGCTGCTGTGATGTTTGGTTGATTAACATATGTTAAATTCTGAGTACAGTGTCCAGCCCATGGTAGTTTCCATAGAAGCATCTACTATTACCACGACTATCATTATTTTTATTATTATTTTTTCCCCAAGACAACCTGCCAGGGAAGGTATGATTTTTATCTTCATCCCCATTTTGTAGATGAGGAGACAGAAAATGATTGCGAGGCAGAATCATTTACTGGGCAACACTGCTGAGATAATGTCAACATTCTTCCTCAAACTGTACTGTGGACTCTTCTAATGCTATCTTGTATTATTTAGCTATTTCATTGCTATGCCAACACAAAACAGTGTTTATATATAAAGTTCTGTTGTCAAAAATACTTTCTGTGTACACCTTTCTACAGGTAGACAAGAAAATAATGACTGTAGAAATTTATATCCAAATGTTAACAAGGTTATCATTGCTGAATAGAAGCTTATAGTTAACCTTTGTGCGTGTGTCTGGGATTTTAATTCAGAGACTTCCAAAGACTCAGTAGTTGACAGATGTGGGGTGTTGACAGAGTTCTCCCCCCGATCCTCCCCTACTGCTACCTGAGAGCTGTCAGGCTCCTAGGAATCACCTCAGCTGAAAATGGACTGAGGGAATCTTCTTGAATCTAGAAACATTAGTTAATACCCCCTTGGTGTGGCCACCTGTCCCAGTTTTCCCAGTGGGTCCTAAGCTGCTAGAGTGAAGCCTCCCAGAGGTGCCATCAAAGTCCCTCTCACTTCCATTTGGTGTCTCCTCAGTCAAGTGTTGTCAGAGGGGCACTCACAGCTTGGCACTCTCTCGGGATCTCTTCCATGTGAAAGAGCCCATGTGGTCCTTCGAGGTGGAAAGAGTGAGGTTCCACACAGGGGCTCTCCTTTCTACATCTTCTACCATCATCATGCATCTTATAATAGAGAAAAATGCATTTTTAAAGGCAAATGTTTGTTCCACCGAAGCATTAAACATATGTTGGAAATATACTCAAAGAAGTGGTTTGCATCCTGTCAAGCTTCATAGTGCTGAGAATATTTTTTCCCTAGCATTTGTTTTTGCTCTTTGGGATCCTTCGAATTCAATCAGCTTTGAATCATCTATTCAGGATTCTTTAGTCCACACATCCTCTCAGTTTCCTGGCTGCTTTCCTACCTCCACAATGGCTGGCACAGAACAGTTGTGAAATTTATAAAGTTAGTACTAAGATCTTCCCTAATTTCTTTTTTAAAAATAGTCTTTAAACATTCCGATGGGTCAAAACTCAAGTCTGATCCCTCTTTATCATTTAGCGACTATTTGCTCAGTGCCTTCTACATGACAGACCCTGGGAGTAAAGTGATTAATTAAAACCACTCTTCCTGCCTTAAGGGACCTTAGAATATAGTGGAGTTAAATCTCACTCACCTCTAGAAATTATTTCCTTTTGTCATCTTTCTATGCTAAATGCTCTGTAAATGTTCCAAAATCAAAGCTTCCCGCGCACACTGAAGAGAGAGAGGCACCAGGGGGAAAGGCATTAGGAGAAGAGAAGTTGTTTCGTATTTTATCTTCCTAATTATTGGTCTAAAATCTACCTTTGCAAGTATATGTCAAGCTCCATGAGAACAGGGGTCATGTCTTTTAATTCACTGCTTTATCTGCAGCACCTAGAACAGTGCCTGGCACCTAGGCGGCACTCAACAAAGATTAACTTACTAAATGAATGAATAAACAAATGAACCTAGAAATATTGCCTGGTAGATGGTAGGCGCTGGTTTGTGGAAGTTAGATGGATGAACAGGTGGTGGATAGAGGAGTGGATGGATATGTATATGGGTGAGTTAATGGCAGGTGGACAAGGAGAAGGTAGGGAAGGTTAATGTGACATGAATGAGCGGGTGAATAGATGTGTGGTTGGGTTGGTGCTTATGTGGGTTGGGTGATATTAAAAAAACAGCAAAGTTTCAGTAGAGTGGCCATGATACTTATGATAATGTTCAGTTTGTAGAGTTTTGAATTTGCTCCAATCACAGAAACACCATCAGAGTTTGGAGCAGCCCATGGCCAGGAAGTGACCTGCACATTGCTGAACTGTCATCCCAGGTCATGGGGCTCCAGCAGCACACATGGGTCAATGTCAAGAGTACCTCCTGTTTTTGCTCTCCTCACCATTTTCCCTACTCCTCACAATAGCATCTCTTTACCATTGGAAGAATTACTTCCTCCTCCCAATATGATTTCCTGAGTGGTCACACGATATAAGCTAAGCTACCCAGATGTTTGTCTCTTGGGATTTGAACTTGGAGCAAAAGAACACTAATCATTTCCTAGAGCTTCCATAAGCAAGCACTACAAACAGGTGGCTTAAAGCAACAGAAACTTTTAATCTCACAATTCTGGAAGCTACAATTCCAAAATCAAGTAGCTGGCAGAGCCCACATGCTCCCTTGGAGATCTATAGGGGAGAACACTTCTTTGTCTCTCCTAGCATCTGGTGTTTGCTGGCAGTCCTCATTGTATTTTGGGTTTTGGATGTATCAACCCAGTCTCTGCCCCATCATCACATCATCATGCCCTTGCATGTCACTGTCTCTCCTCTTTTTTTTTAAGATTTTTTATTTATTTATCAGAGAGGGGGGTGGGAGAGAGCGAGCACAGGCAGACAGAATGGCAGGCAGAGGCAGAGGGAGAAGCAGGCTCCCTGCCGAGCAAGGAGCCCGATGTGGGACTCGATCCCAGGACGCTGGGATCATGACCTGAGCCGAAGGCAGCTGCTTAACCAACTGAGCCACCCAGGCGTCCCACTGTCTCTCCTCTTATATGGACACCAGGATTGCTGGATCTACTGGATCGCTACCCTACTGGCTCACCACTGGATGAGCAGGACCTCATCTTGAGTACATCTACCAATATCCTTCTTCCCAATTAGATCCCATTCACAGGAATGGAGGGATAAAATGTCAACATATATTTTTGGGGGGGACACAATCCAACCCATAGTAGACATGAAGTCTAAAACCATATGGAACTCATTCATCCAGAGAGGGGAGCCTGAAGAGACTTCCTGGATCCCTGGTGTGCCTTGGTCTTTCTGTTTTCCAAAGTCTAATGGGGAGATTTTCCTTGATTCAATGAACTATACCTTCATATCCTTACCATAAACTCCTTTCAATTTTGTCTTTTTACCCTTTTAAGACAGAATTGGTTCATGCTGCCTAAAACCAAAGTCCCTTAACAGCTAAACCCAGTCCTCCAAGACAAAAGGGCTAAGTGTGCTACACACATGCACAGTGTTATTGCTCGCACCTCCCTTCCCTTTGGACTTTTAAAACTAACCTTGGCAAGAAGAGGCCAAGGGTTTCCTTTGTCAACTTAAAGGAAAACAAAAGGATGGGGTGCCTGGCTGGCTCAGTCAGAGGAGCATACAACTCTTAATCTCGGGGTCATGAGTTCTAGCCCGACCTTGGGCATAGAGATTACTTAAATAAATTTAAAAACGTAAAGAAGAAGAAGAAAACAGGGGTGCCTGGGTAGCTCAGTTGGTTAAGCGGCTGCCTTTGGCTCAGGTCATGATCCCAGAGTCCTGGGATCGAGACCCACATTGGGCTCCTTGCTCAGTGGGGAGCCTGCTTCTCTCTCTCCCTCTGCCTGCAGCTCCCCCTGCTTGTTTTCTCTATTTCTCTCTCTCTGCCAAATAAATAAATAATCTTTAAAAAAAAAAGGGGACGCCTGGGTGGCTCAGTCGGTTAAGCTGCTGCCTTCTGCTCAGGTCATGATCCCAGGGTGCTGGGATCGAGTCCCGCATCAGGCTCCTTGTCCAGCAGGGAGCCTGCTTTCCATCTCTGCCTCTGCCTGTGACTCTGCCTGCTTGCGCTCTCTCTCTGACAATAAATTAAAAAATCTTTAAAAAAAAAAATAATAATCTTTAAAAAAAAAAAAAAAGAAAGAAAGAAAAAGAAAACAGAAGGACTTGCCAAGTGACTTTTTATTTAACAAGGGTACCTCTTTCCCTCTGTATTTTAGTTCAAGAAGCTTGGATGGTTCACCAGCTAGATTGTGTTGAATTCTTGCCTAAGCTTATCACAGGGCTATTGTGACAATTAAACAGGGAAAACAGATTTCAAAGAAAAAAACATGGGCTACAAGGTGTTACACAATAATGAAGGCCCATATCTTCAAATGAGGAGGCTCGAGCAATACACTTTAGATTAAAAAGACCCCTTCAGTTAAAAATCAATCCCTTATCCTGCTTTATTTTCCTCTATAACCTGAAAGTACACTTTATCTGTATTTATTTACTTACCCACTGTCAGTCTTCTCTACTAGAAGACGAGTTCCACAAAGGCAAGGGCTTGGTTTCATTCACTGCTGAACCCACAGCACCAGAAGGAATAAATGAGAGAATGAAGAAATGAATAAAAGCCACAAGCTTCGAAGCAACTATACTGTTAGCACTGCAAACAAATTCCTTTATCTGAGCTTTAATTTCCTCATCGCTAAAATGGGAATGCTAAAACCTACTTTGTTAGGTAATTACAGGAATTAAGATGAAGTAAGGCTAACTATTCAAAATGTAGTCTGGAAATTATGGCACTCACACAAAAATTGGCACATCCATCCCTGGAACAGAATAGAAAACCCAGAAATGGACCCTCAACTCTACAGTCAACTAATCTTCAACAAAGCAGGAAAGACTTGTCAATGGATAAAAGACAGCTTTTTCAACAAATGGTGTTGGGAAAACTGGACAGCCACATGCAGAAGAATGAAACTGAACCGCTTTCTTATACCACACACAAAAATAAATCCAAAATGGATGAAGCACCTAAAAGTCAGACAGGAAACCATCAAAATCCTACAAGAGAACACAGACAGCAACCTCACTGACAGAACACTGACAGCAACTCCTCACTGGGCCCCAGCAAATTCTTACTAGATATGGTGTCAGAGGCAAAGGAAACAAAAGCAAAAATGAACTATTGGGACTTCATCAGGACCAAAACATTTTGCACAGTGAAGGAAAAAATTAACAAAACTAAAAGGCAGGGGCACCTGGGTGGCTCAGTGGATTAAGCCTCTGCCTTCAGCTCAGGTCATGATCTCAAGATCCTGAGATCCAGCCCTGCATTGGGTTCTCTGGTTCAGTTGGGAGCCTGCTTCCCCTTCCCTCTCTCTGCCTGCCTCTCTGCCTGCTTCTGATTACTCTCTCTGTCAAAGAAATAAATAGAATCATTAAAAAAAAAAAAAACCTAAAACGTCTATGGAATGGGAGAAAATATTTGCAAATGACATATCTGATAAAAGTTTAGTATCCAAAATCTATAAAGAACTAAACAAACTCAATACCCAAATATTAAATAATCCAGTTAAGAGATGGTCAGAAGACATGACCAGACACTTCTAAGGAAGATATCCAGATGGCTAACAGACACATGACAAGATGCTCAACATCACTTACCATCAGGGAAACACAAATCAAAAGCATGATGAGGTATCACTTCACACCTGTCAGAATGGCAAAAATTAACAACACAAGAAACAACAGGTGTTGGCAAGGATGTGGAGAAAGAGGATCCCTCTTGCACTGTTGGTGGAAGTGCAAACTCGCGCAGCTACCCTGGAGAGCAGTATGGAGTTTCCTCAAAATTTAATAGAGGCACCTGGGTGGCTTAGTCAGTTAAGCCTCTGACTCTTGGTTTCGGCCCTGGTCACAATTTCATGGGTTGTGAGATTAAGCCCCACTTAGGCTCTGCACTCAGCAGGAGCCTCTCCCTCTGCCCACCCCCCTCACACATGTACTCTCTCTCAAACTGATAAATAAATCTTTTTCAAGAAAAGTTAAAAATAGAACTACCTACAATCCAGCAACTGCACTACTAGGTATTTACCCAAAGGATACAAAAATACAGATTCAAAGGGGTACATGCACCCTGATGTTTATAGCACCATTATCAACAATAATCGAACTATGGAGGGAACCCTAATGTCCCCTGACTGATGAATGGATGAAGATGTGGAGTATATATATAATGGAATATTACTCAGCCATCAAAAAGAATGACATCTTGCCATTTGCAGTGATGTAAATGGAACTAGAGGGTGTTATGCTAAGTGAAATAAGTCAGTCAGAAAGACAAATACCATATGACTTCACTCGTGTGTGGAATTCAAGAAACGAAGCAGATGAACACATGGGAGGAGGAAAAACAGACAAAAGAGAGAGGGAAACAAACCATAAGAGACTCTTAAAGATAGAGAATAAACTGAGGGATAGTGGAGGGAGGAGGGTGGGGGATGGGCTAATGGGCGATGGGTATTAAAGAGGACACTTGTAACGAGCACTAGATCTTATGTGTAAGTGATGCATCACTGAATTCTGCTCCTGAAACCAATACTGCACGGTATGTTAACTAACTAGAATTTAAATAAAAATTTGAAAAGGAAAAAAAAAACGTAGTCTGGAGACAACAGCATCAGCATCACCTGGCAGTTTGCTAGAATGCAGATTCTCAGGCTCCAACCCAGATCCACTGAACCAGAGTCTGCATTTTAACAAGAAACCCAAATGACACGTAGGCACATTATAGTTTGAGAAGTCTTGAACAAAGGTATATACAAATGCTTTATAAACTATATGGCAATAAGCACATATTATTATGACTGTACAGCTGTTTGCGATAAGTACCTTCGCTATTTCACCTACGTGTCAACAGCAGGTTTCCCAAGGCCCTGGTAGAGCACTTAGCACAGTTTAAATATTTAACACAAGGCACTGCCTGATAACAATAAATAATAATCTTAGAGGAGTTCTGATATATTGCTTGAGAGTCTATTTATGGGTGCAATCTCTCTGGAAAAATACTCTTTAAATTTTTGTGTGCATGCACTACACTTTACCAAAATGTCCAGGACGGCTTTAAGTTAGGGAAAAGGACAATTCAAAACAGTAAGTTTACAGGATTAAAATAAATTATGTATATACAGATAACAGCATGTGGCTGTTCAGATATCAGATATCAGAAAGTTTACTGAACAGAAAGTCCTGTTCAGTATTATGGAAATATATGTATCTCTACTCCATTAACTAAGCAAGATTTATGCAGTGTAATTTTTTAAAAATTATCTTATTTGTTTCCCATTCTGCCTATTGGCATGGGAGGAAGGGTCCCTATTCAGATGCCATTTGCAAGAATTGTGTCCCCAGGGTACCTATACTCTGATTTGGCCACAAAACCAGGGGTTGCCTAACCCTCGAGGCTTGATAATTTGCTGGAACAACTCACAGAACTCAGAATAATGCTGTATTTATTCTATGAGTTACTTATAAAGGAAACAAATGAACAAAAAGATGAAAGAGGTAGTTTAGAGTGTAGTTTTAGATGGATCCCAAAGATAGGGACATTTGTTCCCTTGGGGTTAGAGGTGCACACTCCTTCTGGCATGTGGATGTGCTCACCAATTCAGAATTCTCCAAAACCCACATTTAAAGGTTTTTATGGGGGTTTCTTACCATAGGCAGGATTATAGCAGTTAGTGATTAACTCAATGACACACCCCTCTTCCCTCCCCGGAGATTAGACAGAGGTGCCGAAAGTTCCAAGATTTTAATCAAGGTCTGGTCTTCTGGCCACCAAACCCCCTTCCTGAAGCTATCTAGGGCCCCACCAAGAGTCACCACCTTAGAACAAGAGACACTCCTGTCATTTGTATCATATGGGAAATTCCAAGGGTTTTCAGAGTTGTGTGTCAAGAACAGCGGAAGACCAATGTCTTCCTTATTATACCATGACAATGTTTACACTGTTTCATAACTATAATCCGTATTTGCTTTGTTTATAGATTACTTTTTTGAAATTGAAAGAGTTATCATTTTGTATCCTTTTCTTACAGCCTTTTGCTTTCCTGAATTTGCTGACTGACTTTATTATTTTTTTGCTGTATTTTCCTTTCACCATATCCCAGGTTTTTTCCCTAACTTCTCATAATGCCAGATTTTCTTTGAGGTCTTCATTTGCCCGGGAGACCTCTCCCCAGGGCCTTTGATTCTCCCTCTCTCCTCATTTTGGATTGGATTTACTATTTCCTGCATCCTGAGTTTTCCCCTTTCTTGATTCACTTGCTTGTTTTTGAAGATGTTTTAGAAAACATTGCTTGTTTTCTAGGGCAGGTTATGTGAGAATTGAATTTTCTGAGTCCTTGCATGTCTGAAAAATATCTTGACTGATCATCTGGGTACAGGATGTTGACTTGTGTTCTTTTGTAAGTAACCTGATTTTTCTTACTTAAAGTTTTTGAATTTTTATTTTTTTTCCCATGGTGAGCTTACGTTTCACAATTCTGTCCTTTGGTGTAGCTGCTTATTCATTTGTTGGGTATCCAGTAAACTCTTTAAACTGAGGTTCATGTTCCTTATCTCTGGGCAGTTTCTCATATTAATTCTGTGATAATTTATTCCACTCTGTTTTTGTCTCTTGTATTAATCTTCCAGATTTCTTATCTTTTTATTCATTTATTTCTAGGTTAAATTTTGTCATGTTAATTTTACTTCATAAAACCAGAAAAAAAGTAAAGCAAGGATTCAAAAGAATTTTTTTGTCTCTCTTGCATATTGGAGGATTTCCTTAAATGTTTGATAATGTTTGAGGATGGGGAATTTTTTTTTTTAATCTGTTTGGAAGTTCAGTGTCCAAGGTTCTACTGATAAGGTATGCTTTAGGGTAAATGAGAGGAGAGTTAGCCTTTAAACCAGGTAACCCTTCCAAAGAGACATTTAACTTCTATTGAGTAGAGCCCCCTGGATTTGGGCTAGCAGGGTGGAGTTCTAGCATTCACACACTTAGCCTATATGTGATAGTGGGGGATTGACTGTCTTGTAGAGAGACATTCTATTCATTCCCTTTTTTGGGGGGGCAACATATTTCACTTCCACTGTCTGCCTTACCCGGCATTTCCAAGTCCTGAGTTTCTCTGAAAATATTCTGGAAAACCTCAGGGACATCCCCATTTTCATAAACTCCTAGACTATAGATTGTACTACCCTTCTTCATTGCCAAACGCTTCTTCTTCAATTTTCTATCCTATAGAAAATCTTTGAAATCTCTCACTGACTGATGACCTTTCTCCTGTTAACCTTTGTCATGGTAGATTTAGACCTTCTTATTCCGATTTTTCTTTTAAGATTTTATTTGTTTATTTGAGAGAGAGTGAGTGAGAGAGAGAATGACAGAGAGGGAGAGCATGAGAAGGGAGATGTCGAGGGAGAAGCAGACTCCCCGCCAAGCAGGGAGCCCAATGTGGGACTCAATCCCGGGACTCCAGCCGAAGGCAGTTGCTTAACCAACTGAGCTACCCAGGTGCCCCGAGACTATTATTTTAACAGAGAACTCAATAGGGAGAAACAATAAATAGGAGTAGCCTATCAACCATCTTTAACCAAAAATCAATCAGATTAAGTTAGATTCGGAAAAATAAAGATGACCATTCTCACACTCAGCATTCTAGATTTTTTTCAAAATCATGCCCGCTACCATATAAATAACCAGTGTTTACTGAACATCCATTGCCAGAAAGTAACATAGAAGTCATTCCCACATTTCTGGAGCACCCTGCAACTGCACTGGAATTTGGAAAGAGTTCACTGTGACCCTTTGCTACTAACCTGGATGTAATCTCTCAGTTTCCCTGTGGTGCACTCTACACAGGTTCACCTGAATGCCAGGTCCTCCCCTTCTTTGATCCCTTACATGTGAGCAAGAAAAGAGGAGAGGTGAGTATAGTCCTACCTCCCTGAGAACATCCTCACTCCTTCTTATTTTTTGACTTCTCTAAATTAATTATTGAACATTTGCCATGTTTCAGGCTCTGTGCTCAGTGCTTTACACACATTCTCTCATCTCATAGCACCCAACAAAGTGGGTATTACTATGCCAAATTTTACAGAAACTGAAACAAACTAAAGAGAAACAAACTAAAATATGCCCAAGCCCTCTGATCTATTTAAAGTCAGCAGTACAAGCAGGTAAACCCAGACTGGTCAGTTTCCAAAAGTCTGATATTCTCTCTCTGCTCCAGCATTCAGTCCAGGGTCTTGTGTGGCATTCAGTTCCCATCTCTCCTCAGTCTCTTCTGATCTGAGAAAGTTCTTCAGGTTGTCTACTCTCAGGAGCCTGATACTTCTGGAGAGTATTAGCAACTGTCCTCCCATTTGGGCTGGATCATTTCTCACGGTTAAATTGAAGTTATACATTTTGGACAAGAATTCCACGAAATGATGCTGTGTCCTTCTCAGTGTATCCTATCAAGAGATGGGGGAGGTCAATCCGCATCATCACCAAAGATGTTCATTTTGATCACTTGGTTAAGGGGATAGCTACCAGTTTTTTCTACGCTGGTGTTACTATCTTTCTATAGGTCATTGACATTTTGTAGGAAGATATCTTGAAACTGCCAATATCCTGTTTCTCATCATATTTTTATTCACTAATTTTTAAATCTATCAATGATTCTGGGCTGCGATGACTGGGTGGAAACCCCAAATGCATCCTGTCTCCACATCTCACTCACTTCCAAATTAAAGTCTAACTGTATCTGAGGGACAGAGTCCAGGTTATAGGCCTGTGCCCCAGCTGCAGGGGAGGTTGGGAATGTGAGTTCCAATTTCTAGATGGGGATGCTAACATAAGGATTTCTACAAACATAAAGAGGACTTTCCAAGGATGGTCGGTAGTCACGATGCCGACGATACTCACCAAGCTATTTTAAAATGAGAAAAACAAGAACACAGAACTGTATGCATAGAATACAGTCACTTGTATAAAAAGCAAAAATAATCTACATGCATAGACTATCTTTAGAAGGTTCTAGAAGAAATAGGTAACCATTTTCTCTGGGCAAGAGAACTTTATTATCAAAGAGGAGGAAGATTTGATTATCACTGTATACTCTTTTGTACCCATTGATTGAGATGGATGTAAAGGAAGAAAAGTGAAAGAAGGGAGAAGAAGGGACAGAACAAGGGAGACATTGACCATCTTCCTTGCTCCTCTCATCCTTGATAGTCGGATCTATTGTGGCCTCCAGCAAGGCCTGCTTACTTTTCTTTCTCCATCCAGTGCCTGGAGATACATCAGGACACACCCTCTCCACCCTCGCAAGGAGAAAATTACAGAACTTGCCTGGGCATAGAAAGTGCTCATTATCCATCCAGCTGGAAAGGAGGCACATTTGGATTCTTTGCGCTGAACGGAACATGTTCGCCACAAACATGAATGTAGCTCCTGAGTCCCAAGGACTGGGTGAAAATAAAAACACATTTTAAGGACCCATTGTCATTTCTTAGTGGCTGGACATTTAGCCCGTTGATAATATTTAATTAAGAAGTTTATGTTGGACAACATCCTGTCTGGTCAAATAAAACCATCAATCCAGAGAAACCCCGCCCCTTTTCTCCTCCCAGCAGCTTTTTCTCATTCTCTCTCAATTATATATAATTCTTTAAAGCTCTGAGGGCTCATTTAGTGGAAGTGGAAAGGTGCTGGAGGAGGGAAGTTGCTAGTATTTAACAAGACAACTAGGACCTTCAGAGGTCCTCTACTTGTTTACTTCCCCTTCCTGCTCAGTGAATAAGAACAGGGTCACAGCTCTTACCAGTCCAATCCACTCATATCCCATATGATAAAGCAGACGTGACTAACTTACAACTGGAGGACACTAATCCCCACGTCAGTTTTTCAGCATACGGGTGTCTGATAACAGTTATTGTTTCAATATTTATTTGTACCGTGAACACGTAACATTTTGAGGTCAGGAGACCTCCTCTTTATCCTCCATATTTTGCCAACGAAGCTAACAAGAACTATTTGCTAACTTAAAAACATCTTAAAACAGGGTGCCTGGGTGGCTCAGTTGTTTAAGCAACTGCCTTCGGCTCAGGTCATGATCCCAGGGTCCTGGGACTGGGGCCCACATCAGCTCCCTCTGCCCCACCCCGGCTTGTACTCTCTCTCACTTGCTCACTCACACTCTCTCTCTCAAATAAATAAAATCTTTTTAAAAATCTTAAAACAGTTTTCTAGAGACTACAGGTTATTATAGGCAACTATCAAGCTTTTATCCAATGCTTCAAAATCCATCTCAAAAATCATCTCCTTTCCGAAATCTTTTCTCACACTTCTCCCAACTCTGCAAAGTTGATTGTAGTAGATATCCCTCTTCTGAATTCCCTGGCATCATAACTGTGATCTGAAGATAAAGTCTCTGTGCCTCGATAATCTGAGTATTTTCAGCACATGTCACAGCATCTAGCCCAAAGGAACACAATGACTGAATGATTTATTAAACTAATTCATTACTTGATCAGGATGTGTAAATTAATTAAATAACTGATTCAAAGTGTTGATTCTGCTTGTTTTTTAAGAGACAGAAAGGGTGAGTATTGCTTGTTCATATATATATATATATATATTGCTTGTTCATACATATATGCGTATATATGTGTATTCTGGACTTGAATATATATATTCAAGTCCAGAATACACTTTTTAATTCATTTCTGACCCAGGACCTTAGGGATGTGTTAAACCTGTGTCTCGAGAATGATGATAACCAGGGGTTCCAGGGTGGCTCAGTTGGTTAAGGGTCAGATTCTTGCTTTTCACTTGGTTTATGATCTAAGGGTCGTGGGATCAAGCTCCATGTTGGGCTCTGTGCTGACCATGGAGTCTGCTTGGGATTCTCTCTCCCTCTGCCCCTCCCCTACCTACTACTCTCACACTCTCTCTCTCTCTCTACACACACACACATGCACAAGAATGATAATAACCAGATAGTAAAAAAAAAAAAAAAAAAAAAGCAAGCTTAGGACACACAATATGGATGAAACTCAAAAACATAATATAGAACAAAAGAAACCAGACATTAAATAGTACATACCATCTGGTACCATGTATATACAGTATAAAGATTAACAAAACCCAGGTAAGGAGTTACAAGTCAGGACAATGTTTATGTTGGTGGGGGGTGCTAGTAACTAAAAAGGGGGACTAGGGAACTTCTGGGGACTGGTAAGTTTTGTTTCTTGACGAGGACGCTCATACACAGGTGTAATCAGTATGTGAAAACTCATCAGCTATATAATCATAATTTGTGCTCTTGCATATATAGTATTTTAGTTAAAAGCTGAAAAAATAACGTAGACCAAGCATAAAGCTTAATGCCAGTTAAATTCTTCAGTAAACTCCAGATATTTTCAACTAATATGAGACACCAATTTGGTATAAATAAAGCCGTTAGTACTTCAAGTTCACACAGGAGATCTTAAAGAATGTCTGTGTTCTAAGCAGCCACGAACAGTCTCCACAAAGCAAGGCTTTAGACACTTTCTGCCTAAGATAACATAATTGTGCTGTTGGTATTGGGCCCATAGGGAAGTGGGACCAGATGATAGTTGACACCCTTCCCATAGGTGACAAAATTTACCAAATCAGGAAATTCAGTTTTGTGTTTTAATTATTTTGGTTTAATTTTAAAATCCCACATCTGCTAACAATTATTCAACTTATCCTTTTATTTTAAAAAATTTTTAAAAGATTTTATTTAGTTGAGAGAGACAGAGAGAGGGAGAGAAAGCAGTCTCATGAGCAGGTGGGAAGGGTAGAGGGAGAAACAGACTCCCTGCTGGGGAGGGAGTCCGATGAGGTTCTCCATCCCAGACCCTAGCATCATGACCTGCCCTGAAGACAGATGCTTAACCCATTGAACCATCCAGGAGCCCCTCAACTGATCTTTTTAAGGATGTTATTATTTTCTTTTAAGTAACTTGTACACCCAAACAGAGGCTCGAAATTACAACCCTGAAATCAAACTCAACTAACCTTTTTTAAAATTAAATGTAAAATATTTTAAAACCATTATAATGGCTGACTATGGTAATGTGCAAGAAATACAAGGATTCCATTTCTAAATTTGATAGCATTTTAAATTATCACACGCCTTATGTACTTGGTGTAAATCGCTAAAGTCTATATTATATTGCAGGAAGTTCTGCCATGGACTAAATGAAATCTCACACTGGTTGGTGGTGGACATTCCACCTCTACCCATTTCACAGATGAGGAAGATTATCAAGCCCTGACTGTCTCATTAAACCACTGCATCCATAGAACTCAGCCCGATGCCTGGCATGTAGTAAACACTCCACAGAGGTGTGTAATATGAACCAAAGAGGCTTGGACAGGTTGTGTACATTGGCCAGAGTCACCCACCCTTCCAGGGTGGTCCAGCCTTCTTTGGGAGGAAATCCGACAGGAAGGTGACCCGCGAGACCAGGCGGTGAATCTGAGGCAGGCCGCCCAGTTCCGGACTGGGGTGTGTCCTTGAGTTGCCCTGGTCTCACATTGTACATATTTTGGGCCGGTCTCACATTGTACGTATTTCGGGCGCCTCGCCCTTGTCGGGGGTTTACATCACCCTCTTACTCAGAGATGAGCAGCTCTCCTTTCTTCCACCCCTCGCTCGCAGGTCCCCCAGGCTCTTTAAAGGGGAGAAGGGAGTCTCCGGACCCGGACGCACACGGGGGTGGGAGTGATGGGTATACCTGGAGGGCAGGGCACGGAGCCGGACCTCAGCCACCTGGGCTAGGCCCCGCAGGGTCTCGGGAACCCCAAAACAGGAGGCGGCCTGCGAGGGGCCGGGGGAGAGTTCGCTCGAGGGGCGCAGGCTACGGGCACCCGCCCCGGTTCTCCCCGCCCTCCCGCCGCGCCGCAGCCCTGCGGGCACCCTCAGCCCTCCCGACTCTGCCGCCGAGCGCTTCCCCTCCCCGCGAGCGAGACCCAGCAGGCCCGGGGCTGGGCGTGCCCTCACCTGCCCCGCCGCGCGCCGGCCTCGGCCGGGCCTCCGGGGTCTGCGCAGGGCAAAGACCGCGCACCCCGCGCCCCGCGTGCTGCTGGGGGCGGGCGCCGAGCGTCGGCGGGAGGTCCCGGGCGGCTTCCCCGCGGGCCCAGCCTTAGCCTCGAGCGGCCGCCGCGAGCGCCCACCCCCGCCCTCCACTTCGCGCGCCCGCCCGCCCGGCCTGGGGCGCCTCCGCCTGGACTCCGGGGGCGCAGGCGTCCACGTGCGCGTCCGCAAAACTGCGCGCTACCCGCGCCCGGAAAGCAGGTGGGTGCGGAGGGCTGGGGCTGGGGTTCGGGGCGCGGGGAGGCTGAGACGGGCGCCGCCCTGGCTGGAGACCCCTGCTTTCCTTTCTTCAGCCCCCCTTGCACGTAAATAGCTGCGGAATTAAAAATACCGTCCATGTGGCCACTCTGTCTGGCGTTGTGTATCTGGCCCGGCAACGTAAACTCTCCGTTTAGCCGCGGGGGCCGCCCTATGGGTAAAGGGGCAGGTTTCTGTCCACCCACCTCACCCGCTCTGGCCCCCAGGACCCTGCAGGACTGGCAACCGACAGGTGGAGTGGCCTTTGGACAGGCACACTCTCTGATCTTCCAGGAGAAGCATAGGGGCTATTATATCCCTCATCTTTCTGTCTGCCTGGCTGGCTGTCCTTCGTTGCATTTTCTGCAGACAAGGAGGACAGGAGGAGGTGGACTGCAGGGCTTCACCCAGGGAAGGCAGGTCAACTGGCGCTCTTGGCTTTCTGTTCTGGGCTCCTTCGATTTGTTTTCCCAGTTGGAGTTTGCTGCTCCCCTCAACAAGTAGCAGCTTGTTGCGAATGAGAAGTTCACTGAAAACTGAAGGTGCAGAAAGATAGGAGAGGAATGCGGGGAAACCAGATCGTCCAATTTAAGCCTGAATTTCGCTGTAAGGGAATCACCGTATATTATTACCTGCGTGAGAAGTGGGTTTTCTTTTTTTGTTGTTGTTTTTGTCAGAGAAGGGTTTTGATTGCCTAAGTTAGGAAGAGACCAATGTGGAATACTGCAGAAACAAGCAGTAAAGAGTCACTTTAAAGTACAAATGTTTAAAATAACTACACGTCGAACCGTAGCAGTTTAGAAATTGTGAGGGTCTTAAAGTCAAGTAGTTCAATGCCACGGAATGGAGTTATCTTTATTGCTTCCTCACTGGGAAGGATATTAGTAGAAATGCTTAGTGAAGCCTCCTGAGAGTTTAACTAACGTGGTTTTAAGAGTTTTATTTCATACTGGTGTTTCAATTTTATGAAGGATCTGCTCCAGGGTAGAGGCTAAGAGTTTAGAGTTGGAAAGACTTGGATTTCTGTCTGGGTGCCGCCATCTAATTTGCTGTGTGGCTTCCCACAAGTTGCCTAACCTCTGAGCCTGAGTTTCCTCCTTTCCAAGGGGACTGCTGAGCCGATGAAAGAGATAACACAAAATAGTGGTTCAAACAGAGTATATCACACAGTGATACTTGAGCCTGATGATGATAGTGATGCAAGTGGTTAGGCCCAATACAGTCATTATGTAGCCTTCACTTGGCCATGCAGGAGATCTGTGCATGGGGAGGTACAAGCATTACATCCCTTTTGGTCATACAAACACACAAGGAGCTACTTCTGAACTCTCGAATGCGACTTCGACAAATAAAATCTGTCCTAAGCCCATTCAGATTTGCAGTGTATTTTTTGTGTATTTTGAGATTCTCTTATGGTTTCTTTCTTCTTCTTCTTTTTTTTTTTTTTCCATAAAGATTTTACTTATTTATTTGACACAGAGTGAGTGAGAGAGACACAGAGCAAGCGTAAGCAGGGTGAAAGGCAGGCAGGGGAGAAACAGGCAGGCAGGGGAGAAGCAGGCCCCCTGCTGAGCAAGGATCCTGGTGTGGGACTTATCCCTGGGTCCTGGGATTATGACCTGAGCCAAAGGCAGAGAGGCTTAATGGACTGAGCCACCCAGGTGGCCCCCTCTTATGCTTTCAAATGTGAATGGTTTCAAATGCAAACAACACTGGTATACCACTGGGGGTGAAATTAATATTAAAAATAATGTTCCTGGGGTGCCTGGGTGGCTCAGTGGGTTACGCTTCTGCCTTTGGCTCAGGTCATGATCTCAGGGTTCTGGGATCAAGCCTGCCTCCCCCCCTCTCTCTGCCTGTCTCTCTGCCTACTTGTGATCTCTCTGTGTCAAATAAATAAATAAAAATCTTTAAAAAAAACAAATAATGTTCCTCAGGTGTCACCACAGTCCCTGGCTTAATATTGATCTGGGTAGATTGAAGGGCAGAACGGAGTCCTGACGCTTATTTTTCATGTGGCTGTTTGGACTCAAAACTGTGAGCCACAGACCAGTGGTACCTGGTGCTTCTTATAAATTCTTATAAATAAAAAATTTAGGTGTACCGCATATTTGCTGAACAGAATCTGGGGTGAGGAAGACCCCAGAGGACTCATGCACTTTCCCTTGAAGAAGTCCCTTTTTAGGAGTTTGAGTGCACTGATGTTTCTCAAAAATAGGCCTTATGAAAACATGGGCATCTCATAAGATGTCTTTACATAGTGAAGTGAAAAAGATGTGTTACCGTTTAAATGACTGATTTTTTTTAATATTAAAATAGTCAGGAGTGGTAGTATCATTTGTTTTCTGTTTAGAAGTAAGAGCCCTCATTTTAATTCTGCCAATTTCAGATTCCAGTGTTCCTATTACCCCCGACACATTTCAGTCTTGATTCTGTGTAGCTTATTTTATTCTTGTTCCTCCACTAAGAGGAAAACTCTGATTTTGAAGTTCTCACCCCATCTGTATTTTGAAGAGTGGCTTTGTATGTCTCTCACTCCTGTTTTAAATATTTTGCCGGAGCTATGTCCACAATTTTAATTGATGCACTTAATTTATTAACTTTTATATATCATAAATTGGTAGCTCAAGTAAGTCAAATACATGACAATAATTATTAATGACCTTTATCTTTATATGCATTTAAGGTAAAACTACATAGTATATGACTGAAATAGAAACTATTTTCCTATATTTCCATTTTTTGAATTTTCATAGCAGAAGATGTCATCAGTATTTATCGGAGGAGGAGTGCCTGGATGGCTCAGTGGGTTAAGCTTCTGCCTTTGGCTCAGGTCACGATCTCAGGGTCCTGAGGTCTTGCCCTGCGTCTGCTCAGTGGGGAGCCTGCTTCCCTCTCTCTCTCTACCTACTTGTGATCTCTCTGCCTACTTGTGATCTCTCTCTCTCTGCCAAATAAATAAATAGAATCTTTAATATATATATATATTTATAGGAGGAATATAATAATGTAGATAGAGGAGGATTTTAATGGCATCCTTTTCTAAAATAAACTTTATCAAGGCATAATTTGCATCAAACTGCAATCAAATTATACATTTAAAATCTGTGCATTTTTGTGATGAACACAGCATAACATATGGAGTTGTTGAATCATTATATTGTACACCTGAAACTAATGTAACATTGTATATCAACTATACTCACAAAAGAATCTGAGCAGGGGTGCCTGGGTGGCTCAGTTGGTTGAGCATCTGACTCTTGATCCCAGCTCAGGTCTTGATCTCAGGGTTGTGAGCTCAAGCCCTATGTTTGGTTCCATGTTGGGCATGGAACATGCTTTTAAAAAAAAAAGTCTATGCATTTTGTCATATGCAAATTACACTTCAATGAAGTTGATTTTTTTTTTTAAGATATGAAGGATTCCCATGATTTATTGCCTATTGCCACAATAAGTCAGAGAACTATTCAAAATAGTTCAAAGAAAGTCAAGAGAAGTCAATGGAGACAGCAAGTGAAAATTGATGCATTGGGCAGGCACAGAAAATAAATAGTCAGGTCCCTGCGGAAAGATAAAGTTACATAAATTTAGAGACTTGAGACCATTTTGTCTTTAAAGTTAAGATGTTGAATAAGGGGTGCCTGGGTGGCTCAGTGGGTTAGGCCTCTGCCTTTGGCTCAGGTCGTGGTCTCAGAGTCATGGTCTCAGGGTCTTGGAATCGAGTCCCACAATCACCTCCCTGCTCAACAGGGAGCCTCCTTCCCCCTCTCTCTCTGTCTGCTGCTCTGACTGCTTGTGACCTCTCTCTCTCTGTGTCAAACAAATAAATAAAATTAAACTAAAAAAGATGTTGAATCAAATATGGAGCACTGGACACCCTGCTGAGTTTCTGAAGAAGAGGCTAACATGAGAAAAAGTTTTGCCCTGCAGAATCTACTAACAAGCTCCAGCATCCTTCTCACATTCTGATCCGTGTCCTCCTTTTTCTGTGGCAGACGCCTGCATTTGCCATGATGCTCTCATCCAGCGACTTTGCGTCTGCTTCTTGGGAGCTCATCGTCAGAGTTGACCATCCAAACGAGGAGAAGCCCAAAGAGGTCACACTGAGAGTGTCTGGAGACCTGCATGTTGGGGGGTTGATGCTCAAGTTAGTAGAACAGATCAGTAAGTTATTGTTTCTTTATGGTTTCCCTGTATTTGAAACCCTTTCTCTTGCATCAACAGTCAATGGCTGATCTAGGTTGTCTGATTGTCAGAGTTTTTCTACTTATTTATCTTACCAATCAGAGAACAAGCTCCTTCCCACAGGAAGAAGAGGAATAGAGGATCCTGCAAAAGCCATAAACGGAACCCTTCGGCCACCCTCATAAAAAGTTGAGTCTGGTGGCAAACTAAAGCTCCCCAGTGGGTATGAAACCATGTCCCCACAGGCTCATCCCACTGGTGGCATCTCAGGTGACTTTAGGTAGCATGACTTTAGTTGACTGTGTTGATTCTGTTTGTTAAAGTTTGATTGCTCAGGGAGAAAGTCAGCTCAGTGCTAATGTGTCTTCTAATTCATATCCACCATTTGCTACTCTCCCTGTTTAAATAGAGGAAGAGAAGTCTTAAGTGACAGTCTTCACATCAGGAATCAACATGATCGACCTAAAACTTAACAGTGTTTTTCTTTTCTCTTATTTGTTTTTACCTTCTATCCAAAATTGTCCAGATGCTGACTTTTCATTTACACTAATGAGCTGGAGAGATTTTTTTTAAAATAAGTCTTCATTTAAGTATAATACGTACAGAGAAAAGTGCACTTATCATTCAGTGTACTGCTCAATGAAATTTCAGTCATGTAGCATCCGTGCAGATCAAGAAATAGAATATTACTGACTTCCCCCACCCAAGTATCACATCAGACACCCCCCTCCCCAAGTCACTGCCCCACGAAGGGAAACCACTATCCTGACTTCTAACACCATGGGAATAATTTTACTTGTTTTAAAACTGTATATAGGTGCACTTACATAGAACATACTTTTGTGCATCTGCTTTCTTTCACTTAACGTTATATCTGTGAGATTTACCCATATTGTTGCATATAGTTTGGTTCATTTACTCTCATTGTTGTGTGATATTGCATCATGTGATTAGGCCACAATTTATCCATTTACCTATTGGTGGGCATTTGGGTTGTTTCCATTTTCGGGGTCTTTGGTGAGTAGATAGAGGCATTTTCATTGGGGTATAGCTCAGAGAGGAATTACTGCACAACAGGACTTTCTAAAATAGTTACAGAATTTATACTTCTACCAACAGCATTGAAAGAAAAGTTTTCTAACGAAGAGAGAGAATAAGAGAAAGAGAAACATGTTTTAAAAAACAAATAAAGGAAGAAATATTGGCTCCAACATTGACAAAGGAAGAAGATTCAACTTTGATGTCAGCATTGAAGGAGGGGAAAGAGTCCACACTGATGCTGACTTTGAGAGAGAGAAAATACTCAGCTGATCTCAGTGTAGACACTTCAGAAACTGGGAATCTGGTGGCAGTGCTAAGAGAGCTGGACATTATGGGGGCGGGGAATGTCGGCTTTATAGTCCTTCTATGCAGATTTTGGGAGATATTGATGTTCCTCTGCAGAGCAGTGATGTAAGGATTCATTTCTAGTAGGGAAATAATCTTGGTTGAAGTCGAAAACTCCTGGCTTTCCCACAAAGGACCATGCCCCTAAAGGACTTTAGGGAAAAGAACTCCAGCTTTTTTATCAGGAACAAAATGTGTATGTTTCCGTTCCTTTCACTGTGTTCACATGTAATCAGGATAAGGTTCAGTCTCTGTTTTCTACCTGCCCCACCTTAGAGACTTTGAAGACTGTCCAAGGCTTGTTTGAGCCTCGGGTTGTAAAAGGAGATGGGGAGCTGAAGACCATTTGTAGTTTTCAGCTCTCACATACAATGAAACGGACTCTAGAGTTCTCTCTCATTTCACTTCATGGTATTTTCCATTTTTGCAGACGTAGCCCAAGACTGGTCAGACTTTGCCCTCTGGTGGGAACAGAAACATTGCTGGCTTCTGAAAACACACTGGACTCTGGACAAATGTGGGGTCCAGGCAGACGCAAAACTTCTCTTCACCCCTCAGCACAAAATGCTTCGCCTCCGCCTGCCAAACGCAAAGACAGTGAGGTTGCGAGTCAGTTTCTCCGCTGTGGTTTTTAAAGCTGTCAGTGATATCTGCAAAATCCTGAGTGAGTACCCTAGAGGGGCCCTCTGCCCTTTGGACTGTTGGTGAAGGAGGACAGAGATATTATGTGTGCTTTCTGTCTACAAGCGGTTGGCTTTACAGAAAACTTTCTTTACTAGGAAGCATATACTTTTCAAGTTTTTTCTGGGGACTTTCGCCGTGCAAGTAGAGTTAAACCAAATGGAACATTATTGGAGTAAATCAGATTCATTTCCACAAAGCTTAACACTATTTCAAAAGAGATCTGTAAACAGAAGAAACAAACCCATTAAGATTATCCCCCCCACACACAAAAAAATTAATTCTTTTAAGCTGTGCTAATATCATCATTATTTTTAAGGCAAACCAGGAAGTTCCATTCAATCATCATCACCATAGAGCTGATGTATCTTTATTGTTTTTGAGATAATGGTGTTTCAGTGTCTTAATTGCTTTACTAACACTTCACTACAGCAAATACTCTATCCACAAAAATTATCTGTGGAATTTATTTAAAGCTGGAAGTTATACTTCATTATGGATTGAAAACTAATCCTTACAGTTTTAACAGTCTTTAGGGACAACACTGCCCAAACTATGTATTTGGGGAACTTCTATAATGGAAGTGAACCCTACGTCCTTGTTTAATATTTTCTTTTTAATATTTTTCTTGTTTTCTTGTTTAATATTTTTTTAAAGTGTATAGGTGCATTCTTTGGTTCTAAGGCTAAGATTTGGCATTTGAATACAGTATTTATGATATATGAGTGAGTGATCTCTCTTCCCCATTAAACTATAAACTGCTCATTCATTCATTCCTTCAACAAATATATCCTGATTAGGCAGGCATTGTGGTGAGTGCTAGGGATTGGTGAACAATAAAAACAGTACCAAACCCCTTCCCTTCTTGAGCTGATATGCTAATATGAAGAGACAAGAAAGAATGAATGTAAAAGTAATTTAAAAATAAGATGTTAAAAGGAGATATTTGGTAGAGAAAAAAAGAAAAGTTCTAACAGTATATGCAGGATTGGGAGTTCCAATGTTGGGCAGTTGGGACTGCTATGGTATTAAATAGGGTGAAGACAGAAACCATTACTTGAGCATGCCTGAGTTCCTAACACCTAGCACAACACCGGGCACACGTTTGCTGCTCATTAACTATTAAGTGAACAAGTGAATGGAACCTTCCATTTCAGAGCCTTCCATTTCACAGCAGTGCCTCTGGTACATGGTGGGAAAATGGCGAGCACCAGGGCATGTTGTTTCCAGCAATATTCCAATGAGGATTGGAAAACAAAGGAAATGATAAAGCCCAGTCCACAGTAGATGAGAAAGACACATCGTGGCTGGGGCCAAAAACTTGAGGTTGCAACATATATAGATCTGGAAAAGAGAAGAAGTCAGACATTCTTCTCTTTTCCAGAATATATCTTCATAGTCGTTAAAGGGCTCAACCTGGCATTTCTGATTATTGTCTTTTGTATCCATTCAACTGAAGCTAAATAATATTTAGCAACATGATGGGTGTTCTCACAAAGAAAAGGCAAGATGCAAATCTTGGCCTTAGAGATGCAGGTTTGGTTTGGTTTGGTTGTTTTGTTTCTAATGCTCCTACTGGAAATTCTGATTCATCTCCTGGTCTTATCTATAAATTATGCATTTGGAATGGGCACATGTGTGGGTTGCAACCTGACAATCAAGCATCCTTGGTTACAGGGGAAGAGGATGAAGCTGAACTGCTAGCCTCAGCCTCGGCACGAAGCAGTGTTTGAACTGAAAAATGGCAGGACCTATGGAATGGGTGCATCCGCCTCCAGGAAAGCTGCTTTCAGATTCTAACCTGCACATTCCCTGGCTTTTACTTGGAATCACATAGCAGCTCAGTGTGGTTAACGGTCATCAGGTGTTCTGATTGGCAATGGCAATTATAAATATATTTGACTAATGGAGAAAACTGGGAATCCTCTTGGTTTGAGTGCTCCAGAAGCAGACCCTGAGACAAGAATTCAAGGACAAACAATTATTTGGGTGAGAGGGAGGAAGATGATTCCAGAAGACACTGGTTGGGGGTGAGGACATAAGACTGGAAAGAGAATGCCATCCATAAGAGAGTGTCACCAACCCAGTCGCATTTGGGGCAGTTGGGGGCTCCTGGGAGACAACGTAACATGCCTCGAGCTGGCCTGCCAAGGGGTGAGGGACCGGGAGGGTTAATATACCATCCCTAGTCAGTCATTGAGGGCTGCCCTCGGGGAATGTTAATTCCCTGAACTCGTGTGGCCTCTGCACTCCTATGTAGACTATGGCACCTCCATGGCGCAGACACACTTGTCCTAGCACCCACCGGAAGTTGCGTCAGAGCGTGCGGAAGTGGTGAAGGCGGCGAAGAGATGCGCAGGGCACCCGGGCTTCCTGCCATAGGGATGAAATTAGTGATCGGGCACAGTGTAAGAGAAAGGCTTTCAGGATCTATGTTCTATAAAGAAAAAGGGGAGTTCTTGGTTGTTATTTTAGAAAAAAACACTGAAAAAAGAGACAAAAGAGAAGGAGGGAAAATTTGGTAGTGAACAGATAATGTGAGAACAGCCAAGTGCTGATGATGGTTGAAGCTGGCTGATGAAAACACAAGAGGCCTATTATACTATTCCCTTTATCTTTGAAATATTTTCATAATACACTAAAAAACAACTAGGACTTTTATTAGACTAAATCTCCCTCCTCTTGGACATTCCCCTCCCCCCCACACACACACGTGCCTGCACCTGTTTTAGGAGTCTCTGGTCCCCTTCTGTTTCTTCCAAAGAGGTGTAATTTAGTTCCATTGACTTCTCAGGAATTTCCTGAGAAATGATTTCAGATGCCCAGCATGACTCTGAGTCTTAGAAGGAATTTTCATTGTACTTTTTTTTTTTTAAGTTTTATTTTATTTCTTTTTAGTAATCTCGATGCCCATTGTGGGGCTTGAACTCACAGTTCTGAGGTCAGGAGTCACCTTCCCCTCCAACTGAGCCAGCCAGGCACCCCCTCTTTTTCCTTTTTGATAGTTTTTCATTTTTCTTTATATTTATTTGTTTGTTAGATATCAGAAGATCAGAAGAACTTTCCTTGTTAAAGCCATCTGGTGACTATTTTAAAAAGAAGAAAAAAAAAGACAAAAGTAACAGGGAGCCCATAATTGAAGATATTTTGAACCTGGAGGGTTCTCCAACGACTTCAGGTCCACCGGGTATGATTCGTGTCAGCTGTTTTATTGTTGTGTTTCATTCTTAAATACAAAGATTTCTTAAATCCCAAGACATTTCCCTCCCTCTGCTCCTCTTTCCCTCGTCTTCCCATCCCTCCCCTCCCTTGCCCCCAAAGAAAGACTAAAATTTCAGGGTTCCTGTGATGAAGAAAGGATATGCAATTAATCTTAGAACTCACAGAATATTTTTAATCAGGTTTGTTTTATGGCTCGTTACTTTTTGAAGTGAGCTCTACACCCAGCGTGGAGCTTGAACTCACGACCCTGAGATGAAGACGTGCTCTACCCACTGTATACATTATTGGTTTCACTGTGTATATTAAGTTGTTGATGAATGCAAAACTTTAGGGGAATTGGCTGTGTGTGAATCTGGGGGAAAATAGATTAGTTGGATCACTCAAATAATACTTTCCCTGATTCTATCTTCATGTGACTCTTTCCTGAATTCAGTTTAAATTTTGCATTGGGCGTTTAACAAGTGGGCAGGTAAAAATTTTGGAAAGACACTATCCTTGTCTTTTTACATAGTCATAAATCAATCTCTAGCTTGCTTGCAATAAAGGTCTTCTTGCATAGTATATCCCAATGCAAAGAATAAAAACATTCTTTGCGTCTTCCTTACACAGACCATATGATTTATAAACCATCAACTAGCTGGATTCTTAAAATTGGCAGGTACTATTATTTGCCTAAAGGATTTGCCCAAAAATAAAGTCTGTACATGCACTTTTGGGGGACCTTCTGTTCTCTGATGATGCCAAAACTCACTGCTGAAATAAGATTTTGAACTGACAAAGAGAGAGTTCCCAACATTTGCCTGGGTTGGTTTTAGGCGTTTTTATGGACTATGAGTTCTCTGCCTTTTCAGGAGCTAAAGTGGTACAAACATTTAAATTCAAAATCCATTTGGGTATAAGCAATGTTAGCACCTATTTTTCTAAAGACCCTTCCTCCTGAATCTCGTATCATAGTGCATGCTTCCCTTTGCCTTGCAGTAAGTCCTGGCTTATACAGTAAAACCATGACTCCCACGTACGACCCCATCAGTGGAACGCCCGCATCCTCCACCATGACTTGGTTCAGCGACAGCCCTTTGACAGAACAAAACTGCAGCATCCTGGCATTCAGCCAACCCCCCCAGTCACCAGAAGCACTGGCAGATATGTACCAGCCTCGGTCTCTGGTTGACAAAGCCAGGCTTAACGCAGGGTAAGGACATGGCTCCATTTTGTTTCTCGGTCACCACATTCATCTGTTATGAGACTCACTCTCCCCCACTGGACCTCACTCCCCCACTACACCGGAGATTGTATCTCAGTCATCCTTATTTGCCCCCCAAGACCTGATAGAACAGACATTCAGGCCATCTTCACTCCATGGGACTGGATGGCATTCATCCCCATCTCATTCTGTTGCTCACTTTTATTCTCCACCTCTCCACCCCTTACCATGACCCAGTATTTATTTTTCAGCTCTAGAACTGTGCCATCCAGACAGGAGTCACTAGCCACAGGTGGATACTTACATTTCACTTTGAATTTAATTAAAATTAAAGTGTGGCACTAGCTACACTTAAATCTTCATTAGCCACATGTGACTTGTGGGCAGTCTGTCAGACAGGGCAATACAGAATATTTACATTGTTATAGAAAGTTCTAGCCAATAAGATAGACCCAGCGTTGAGTCAGACCAGACAGAGGAGAAGCAGTGCGGGAAGTCAGCAAGTAGAGATTTTCATTCTGGCTCCACGAGGAAGCACATGACCTTGAACATAGCATTTAATGTCACTAAGACTCCATTTTCCCACCCATAACACTGAGAAAATAGAAACTGCCTTGGCTTCTTCACTGGGTTACTTTAAAGTATCAGTGTAAACAAAATATGCATACAAAAAACACTTGGAAAGTTATTAAGAGCTATAAAATAAAATGTAGATATAAGATATTATCAAGTCCTCTCCCTTACAGATTTTTGGTTATATTACTTACTCGGACATTGTTCAGGGAAATACATACACACGTATGTGTATATCTACATCTATGTGTATATAAATGGAAATACATGTATATAAATGTAAATATGTATAGAAACATATTAGGTAATGCTATAATAGGTGTGTGTAAAATTGATTGACTATTAAACTCATCCTAACTCATCCTACTCTTTTCCAGTTGGCTGGACTCCTCACGTTCCCTTATGGAGCAAGGCATCCAGGAGGATGAGCAGCTGCTGTTACGATTTAAATACTACACTTTCTTTGACTTGAATCCCAAAGTAAGATACTGTTTATCTTCTTCATTTTTTTAAAGATTTTATTTATTTATTTGAGAGAGAGAGAATGAGCAGGGGGCAGGAGGGTAGAGGCAGAGGGAGAAGCAGACTCCCCATCAAGCTGGGAGCCAGACGTGGGACTCGATCCCAGAACCCCAGGATCATGACCTGAGCCTAAGGCAGACGCTTGGCCAACTAAGCCACCCAGGTGCCTCTTTTCCCTCTCCCTTTTTCAATATGAAGGCCTAGAAGTGGAAGATCCAGTCATTTAATTCTCCAAATTAGGGTTAATTTGTATAATCTTCTGTTTAGCTCTGCTAAACTCTCTAGTCTTTTTACATAAAAGCAATGACGTGACCAGCTGCCCCTGAGTTAGTGGAAGCCTCTCGGGGCCTTCCCTCCCAGTGTGGTGTGCGCTGCCCCTCTCCATCCCCATGAATGGAGGAACAAGAGGAGAGTGGCTCACAGAGCTGGACTCTCCTTCTAGGAAGGAAGGAGCATCTGAGCAAGGTTAAGAGCCGGTTCTCATGAACAAGCCAGGACCCCATGATGGTGCACGCCACACTCCCCACTGTAGGGCCAGATAAGACTTTGGTGATGAGAAAGAGAGATCATCTGTATGAATAAAGACCCCAGCTGGTCAGCGACTCCCATTAAGTGTCCATCTGCCTCCCGACGTTTACTAGGACAACTGAGGGGTGAAATAAATCCTCTGAATTTCTGCCCCTTCCTTGGCCTGCTTGGCCTGTTTGTGGAGTTGTGAGTCAGCACTTAACCTGCCACATGTCAAGAATATAAACGGGCCCTCCAAGTGCACAGGGTGATTTTATCCCAGGTTGGTGCTTGTTGCTTTCTTCCATTCACTGGCAGGCCCTTCTCACCCACAATAGTGATTCTGCTTCTCATGGCACTGTCTTCTCCTGGATCCTGATGTTAAGTCTGGTCTTCAAAGGTGCAACTTGGGTCCTAGTGCTTCCTTAACTGGCATCTTCTTCAAAATAAGTCAGTCCTTGGTTTAGATCCAACTTAATGCCCCTGGACCTCGCTTGTGTCTGGAGCGCCTGACTTCCACTGAATCATGGCAAACAAGCAAATTTTGGCTCTTTGATAAAACCTTCAGGAGAAACTACTCTACAGCTTCTTCCAAAATAGAGGGGGTTTTTTTGGTTTTGATTTTTTTTAAGGATGCTTTGAATGATCAGATTTGCTTAATTGCTAAGGAGTTCTCTCCACATGGCTCATGAAGGAAACCTGTTTAAATCTAACAGACAAATAGAAGCTGTCAACCCAAACATGGCCAGAAGACTCGGGCTTTGGGGATATGGCTTTGGGGCACAGGAAAAACCACTTCAGAGTTCCCTTCTCCCCTCTTCTAAAGTATGAAATGTTATAAATATAACCACGTTTAGTTCCAACTTTCTACTAGATACTGAGTAGATAGAGGGATACAGAAACTTAAGATGCAGTTCATGTTTTTATAGAATCTACAATCAAAGCAAGAAGAGCAAAGATAGCACCCATGAAACCAGGTAAAACAGACAGGACACCCCACAGAAGAGAACAAGACTGTATAGTAGAATGAAGGAGCTTCTCCTCTCCAGCTTTCAGAGGAGAGATGTAGGCAGGCAGTTGCACTAGGGTTACAAGTACTGATTAAAATCTCAGATACACAAAAATATTAGGATATACAAAATTTCAAAAATAATATACTTTAAAAATACAAAATCCAGAATCCATAAAAGATTGATACATTTTCATAAATTAAAATTTTATGCATGACAAAAAACTATATACACAGTGAAAAAATCAGTCTTTGCAACACATGCGACAAACAAAAGGCTAATTTCCCTAATAAAGAGCTCCTGAAAATCAATTTAAAAAAAGAAGAACAGGGAACTTGCTTCTCTCTCTCTCTCTCTCTCTACCTACTGGTGATCTCTCTCTCTCTCTCTCTCTTTCTCTGTCAAATAAATAAATAAATAAAATCTTTAAAAAAAAAAAAAAGAAGAAGAAGAAGAAGAAGAACAGCAACCACCCAGTAAGCTAATGAGCAAAGGATGTGAACATGTAGTTCATAGAAAAGGAACTAGACTGACTTTTAGCCTTATACTGGCAAAGATCAAAAAGTTTCATATACCGTCTTAGCAAGAGTTTGGGGGAAATGGCTCTCATACCCTGCTTGTAGTCCAAAGTACAAATTAATCTGATCCTTATTGAAGGTAATTTGGCAATATCTATCAGAATTACAATTCTACATAGCTTTGACCCAGCAAATCCACTGCACTGTATATATGCCACAGTTATACTCAAATATGTGCTTTGATATGTCTGTATATGAGAACAGTTATTACCAAAATTTGCTCATTTGCCATGATTCAGTGGAAGTGAGGCACTCCAGACACAAGCTAGGTCCAGGGGCATTAAGTTGGATCTAAACCAAAAACTGACCAGAAATAAGGCTTGAGGAAGAAAGTTGGAAACTACCTAAGCATCCATCAATAGGGAAGTGGTTAAATATATTATGATATATCCATATAGTGTGGTTGCTAAGAAGAATGAATCAGCTTTCTTTTGATGTGGAACCCATTCAAGGCATATTATAGAATGAAAAAGAACAAGGTACAAAACAGTCCATAGAGAAACTATCATTTGTAGGGAACAAGGAAGAGAAAGAGACTTTTTGTTGTCCGTTCTTTTGTCCCTTTAGAATTCATGCAAACCAAATTCCTTCATTATCTATTCATTTGCCCCATTTCAGTTGTGAAGAAAAAAACTGTTACAACTCTAGTAATTCATAGTATTTTTTTTAATGTTCAGTAGAGAAAAGGTGCACATCAGTTTTAATAAGAGTCCTAGAGGGCACTGAAAGTTCCTCCCAGCTAACTGGGAACCCTTTGTGAGGAGATCTCTATAATGAGCCTTTCTTGAGGGAGTGAATCTCTGGGAAACAGGTCTTGGTACTTGTTTGTATTGGTAGCTGGTAGATGGAGTGAGGCGTTAACTGAATTGTCTGGATGAGAAGAAACAGGGATTCAGGCAATGGAGGTGGCAGAAACCATGTGCTTCCCAGTCTAGGATTTCTGTTTTCACTAAACCAGAAGACAAAGGAAATCAAGAGCCAAGGAAGGGTAAGAACAGCCAATCCCCACCAAGGGAAGAAAATTTGTCTCTTGCGTCAGGGAAACCACTGACAGAGTTCTCAGAGAGAGAAAGATCTGTTAGGGTGCCTGTTAATAAATGACCCACCAAAACCTGGGAACTTTCGATGTTCTAGAGCCTCAGGGGGAACATGAACAAGACTCCAGAGAAGGAAATCCGGAGCTCTGCTGGCTGTCAAAGAGCAATCCAGTGTTCCTCAGTGGGAGCCAGGGCTCATCCTGTCCATCATAACATCTTGTACTAGAGCCTGTTCTCCTACTGCCAGTCTGCAAATGTGGGCCAACTTCTGTTTGGCCAATGTTCTTCCACCATATTGTTTTATTTGGTTTTGGGGGGGGGGTGGGTAGGGGAATTAGGTTTGTTCAGGTGTGGAAGCTCTGATTCATTTTTGTAAGTCTTTACTGACTGCATTTGAGAGAAAAACCTGATCGGGTGGTTTGACTTACTCTCACCAAAACTCCTACAGCATTAGGATTGAAGACACTGTGACTGACTGGGGGACAGACCGAGACAGACAGACAGTCCAATTCAAATTTTAGTAGCCGCACATACTATTTGGATTTTGCCTATAAACTGTTCATGAAGCAAGGGTCTTTTTGTTAGGGAGAGGGGCAAGGGTTGCCTCATTTTTGGTGTGCATGGTATGTGCTTTTTCAGTTGTTTTTATCTTGATTGCCGTGTCATTTACATGCCATAAAATTCTATTATAATGATTATAGTGCATTCCTATGGTTGTGCAACCGTCACCACAGTCCAGTTGTAAAACACTTGGCATCACCCAAAAAAAGTTTTCTCATATCCCATCTATGGTCAGTCCTGGCTCCTAGCCTCAGCCCACCACTTGGTCCACCTTCTGTCTCCAGGTTTGCCTTTTCTGGAAGTTTCCTATGGATGGACTCATACAGTATATCATCTTGTGCCTGTGGATCTGAGCCCACTCTGTGTTTTCACTTGTATCCATAGCACATTCCTTCTTACTGCCAAGTGGCGTCCCCTTGTTCACGAGGCCCACATGTTTAGCCTTTCACCAGTCGAGGGACCCCCCTGGAACCTTTCTGGTTCAGAGCTGTTATAAGCAACGCTGTTGTGAATATTCTCACGTGTGTTCTGTTTTGGTTTGTTTGGGGCAAGTCCTGGGCCCAGCTCCTGAGGGGTGTCCCACAAAGTTCACAAAGCAAAGACAGACTTTCTTAATGTTCTCAGTCCTCCAGCTTCCCAAGGGCCACACGTGTGGGCTCGTGTTTGTCTTGCCCTGCCGGCAGCTTCAGCACTACCAGGAAGGACCGTGCCTCTACGGTGGGCTCCATTTCCAGCTGACCTGATAGCAATGCTCTTTGCTGGTTTGGGCTCGCTGTGGATTTTTAGATCCCCTATCACCTTTTTTTCTAGTGTGTACAAGGTTAATGCAAAAGGAAAAATAAACTAATGCTAATCACCCTGTGATAAATCTATTTAGGCACTCTATCTTTCTATTCCTCCTCCATATTTTCCTCACCTTTTTTCTTTAAGGAAACAGTAAACTGTATACCGTGGCAGGGGGGTGGGGGCAGAGTAGGAGTTATGGTTTAATGGGTACAGAGTTGCAGTTTTGTTAGTTGAAGAGAGTCCTGTAGGTAGGTGGTGACAGTGATTTTTCCTATCAGTGGAAGTGTGATAAAAGAGAGGGAGAAATAATGCAATCAGAGATGGGTCAATTTGGCCCCTTGAAGAAGCTCTAGAAAATATTTTGACAAAGCAGTTTCTAAGTTCAGAAGTAAAAGGAGCTGGGGCAGTGGAAAGAGAAGTATTTCTTTCACTTACCTGAGCACAAGTTTTCTGCGTTAACAAGGAATGGCCTCCATGTTTCCAGTGTTTTCGTACTGAGGAATATAAATATGTCCCCTCCCCAACACATACACACCTACCTGTTTCTTCCCTTAGTACGACGCTGTCCGAATCAACCAACTCTATGAACAAGCCAGGTGGGCCATCCTCTTGGAAGAAATTGACTGCACGGAAGAAGAAATGTTGATCTTTGCAGCACTGCAAGTATGGGACCTTCAGTACCTTCTCTCTGCAAGAAAACAAAGCAAATTTGTTTTCTTAAAGTTTCGTTTTCCTCATACTGTTTCTTTTCTTTGAAGAAAGAACTGAAAGTGAGGGGAACCCATTTCAATTTAAAATATCCCTCATAACCCACACATGCGCCCATCTTCTCTAAGGCGTTAGTCTCGTAATTTTTATCTCATCCCTACTACAAGCTCAACCAGTGCTGGAGAAGAACCAAGTTTGAACATGACTAAGCATCCTTCTCAAAATAATTCAGATGAAAATGTCATTTTCCCTTCAGAGGAGGGAGACCTCCTTCTAGGAGACGTTCAGAAGAGATTGTCTTCAAAAAGAGGAAAGTGCTGAGGGATGCATGTGTGTTTATAACGTTGCTGAAACCTCTGTTTATATCCTAGTATCACATTAGCAAACTCTCGCTGTCAGCTGACACACAGGATTTTGCAAATGAGTCTGAGGTCGACGAAGTAGAAGCTGCACTCTCTAATTTGGAAGTGACCCTAGAAGGTGGAAAAGCAGACAACGCTTTGGTATGAACTTTTCTGGTAACTCAGAACTGTGGCTGCGTTCTCATGGGCTGACACATCTAAATGAGCTCTTTTTTATGAGAAATAAGAGAATCTTGTGTCTGATTTTGAAAAAAGAAAACATACTTTTCACCAGCTTAAAGCTAGCAAGACCTGACTGGCTTTTCTCAGGTTAGTTCTGGAAGGGACTATGAGATATGTTCGGTGCTGTTAAGGGCAGTACTTTTATATGTATTTCTTAGAGAGAAGCTGGGGAGTAGGAGGCAAAGACTGCCACCGCCAAGGACTTTTCTTTACTGAGGCAGTCCCTCCCCTCAGATGTGGAGAGAACCACCCAGTCTGTTGTACAGCTAGCTGTGAGAATGGAGAAGATGCTTCACAGATACAAAGCCTATTATCTACTGACCTAGCCATGCACTGCAACTGGGCAAGGTTGACACAGTGAGGGCGTTTATTCTGGGACACTCGAAAAAGCTCCTAAACCCTTTTGACTTCAGGAAATAGACAAAAACCTTCCAGTGAGACATAAAGTAATACAAGTATTTTATCATCTCCTTATCCATGAAACGTGGCAGAATGGTGGCTTTATAATCGGAATGCCTCTCCTGTTTGATTCACCTGTTGAGTTCCACCCTTTTGTTTAACTAAGTACCTCAGTCATGGGAGTAATTATTAGTTTAATGCACACTGAATCAGAGGTGGATCTATTGTCATTGGATATAAATAGTAAGAGATAAAAATGAATCACTATATTCTTGTGGATTTAATGCATGTTTCCCTGTAATTGATTTCCTTAAAATGGGAAGTTGGTATTATGCAAAAGCAAATACTTCACACAAACTAAATGCCAAGATTCTGTGGAGATTCAGAGCCCTGTCTCAGGTTTATAGGAGACACAGGACTCATTGTATTGACTTCTCTTTTGTCAGCTTCCTCCACTGAATAGGTAGACCGTGATCCTTCTCAGAATAAATGAAAAATTCCCTCCTCCCTCTCTGAATATTTTCACGTGATGCTAAACAATAGGCTTTTCATTTAGAAAGTAGGCACCGGCCTACACCGCAGAATGAACTCTGAACCAGGTTCCTTTTGAGAAGTTAATCAGTGAACTAGATGTAACTAGATTTACCCTTTCTGAGGTAAAACTTGCAAAATATTTTGCTAAAAGTAGCAATTTCTAACTCATATTTTTACCTTGAATGGTAGTGTTTGGTCAGGTTTTTTAATCTCTTTTCATTTTTATGACCCATGACCCATACAGAAAGTGGGGGAGGAAATGTACGACTTAACAAACTTGTATTGTCATCCAAGTCACCATCCAGATCAAGAATTAGAACTTTGTCAGCCACCCAGAAACTCATGTTGTGCCCCTTCCCACCCCCATCCCTTGCCCACTCCCCATCTGCTGGGGTCACTACTAGAAATGTGGCTCGTGTGACTGAGGTACTGAGTTTCTCATTAGTTTAATTTTGATTAATTCACATTTTCATCACCCCATGAGGTGAGTGGCTACAGTATTAGATGGTGCAGATATAGAGGATCAACGCCACCTAATTAACCACTTATGAAATGTTATCTGTTTTTCCTTAGGAGGACATTACTGATATCCCTAAACTTGCAGATCATCTCAAATTATTTAGGTAAGTCACCCTTAACGGGGAAAGGGATTTCTCCTAACAAAGCCTCGCAGGTCAACTGTGCAGGAATTTAAACTGAACCCGCCGCACTAAGCAAGTTCCTGGTTCAAAGGTGGAGCTCGAGATTTGGCATCAGACAGACAATGGGCTGAATCCTGGCTCGACAACCTGTACTAGCTGGGTCCCCTCGGGCATTGTCATGTGTCTGAGCCTCAGTCTCCTGATCTATAAAATGGGGACATACCTCTTCTTGGGTTTATTGGGGAGGTTGAAGAAGATAACATATATGAAGCATTGAGCATGGTCCCTGCTCATAGTATGTGCTCAATAAATGGTGTAAACATGGCCTGTGTCTGAGACTAGTGAACGCCTATGCTAGACTGGTCATCCGCAAGGCTCAGGACTGGGCATCATTCGAAGGTTCTTTTGTGGTTGAAAAGTCAGTTGTCTCTAGAACTTTGGTCCTGAGCTTATACAGAAGTAGTCTCCTTGGTTTATCAACCTTTGCCTATGACAGTGTTTCTGAGAAACTCCCCAGTCACCTCAGATCTGAGACTTAAAAAGACAGAGGAGTTTTTTATTTCATGGAAAGAAAGAAAACATTTGTGATGGTGCCAGGGTGTGTTAAGATGAAAAGAATAAGGCCCCTTTGAAGTTCTATCAATTACTCATGTCACTTTATGGTTCATTGACTTTTCTTAACACACTGACACTTCAGCGGGTCAATGACTTGAAAAGAAACACGAGTTGTTTGGGGAACATATGATGCAAAGAAAGACTTAGAAAGCGAGAACAGCGAATCAGGTATAAGTGAGAAGCATCCAAAGGTAACAATTTTTATCACTGGGTTTCTATAAGTTGCTTTTTTCTTTTTTTTTTTTTTAATGTCATCTCAAACAATGGGTGGCTCAGTCATTAAGCATCTGCCTTTGGCTCAGGTCATCATCCCAGGGTCCAGGGATCAAACCCTGCATTGGGCTCCCTTCTCGGCGGGAAGCCTGCTTGTCCCTCTCCCACTCCCTTTGCTTGTGTTTCCTCTCTCGCTATTTCTCTCTGTGTCAAATAAATACATAAAATCTTTAACAAAAATTTAAAAAATAAAAGGGACGCCCAGGTGGCTCAGTCAGTTAATCGGCTGCCTTCGGCTCAGGTCATGATCGCAGAGTCCTGGGATCAAGCCCTGCATTGGACTCCATGCTTAGTGGAGAAACTGCTTCTCCCTCTCCCTCTGCTTGCCGCTCTGCCTACTTGTGCCATCTATCTCTCTGTCAAATAAAGAAATAAATAAAATATTTTTATAAAATAAAAAATAAAAAAACAGAAATGCCCATTTTTAAAAATTAAGTCAATTTCATTAATTCTTATTAATTAAATTTAACTTTTGTGGCATACATGGTTGCAACCACATATATTGTTATAGTCGGAGCTACAGTAGTAATTTGAATCCACAAATACATCTTTATAATTTTTAATAATCATTCTATGAAGAAAGTAAGTTGCCATATTCTCTGTCTAGAGCAAATGCAGCGCTTCACAAACCAAAAGGTGACCTTTTCCTTCCTCTAGATGTTTCCAGAGAAGGAGAGAACATTCCGGGGTTAAGCCCTCCATCCACTTCACTTTAATGTGATTGCTTTGCTCAAACACACAGAACTGTCTTCTGTTTCATAGCAGTCACTGTATCTACCAAAGGTCTAAAGAGGTTGACTTTAATAGATAATACAGTTCATGGAAGGGAGAGATGAAGGAGGAAGGGAAGGAAGAAGGAAGCAAAGAAGAAAGGAGACAGGAAGGCAGGAGAGTCGAGCTCCACCCCTCCTACTTTTTAGCGTGTGACCCTTAAAGACCCTTCATTTCACTTCCTTGGGCTTCCTTTCCTTATCAGTAGACCAACAGTAGAATGAGCAGTAGAAGGAGCCGTGAACTTCAGTCTTGCTCTGAATATGCATGAGTGCTAGATAAAGTGAAAATAAAAGCATTGTGAATACAAAATTGAGGTGAGACGGGGAGGTTCAGCTTGCAGGCGATGCAGAGGGAATCTGATTCTACAAATGAAACCTCAGACACACAGAGGGATTTGGGCCAAGACCACATTCCCATGAGAATCTGGGATTTTAATCCCCAGGAGAGACAGGAGAGGACCCTATAGGCCTGTTGTAAGGTACTGATGCTGGCCCGAAGCCCATGCCCAATGGCAGAAACTTGCTAAAGGTGGCCTTCTCTGTTTAGCCAGGGGTAGAAAAGCTGTCCATCTGCCCCAGGAAGCAAGGAGGAAGTTCTTCCCGAGTGGGGTCCTACTTGGGGAAATGAAAAGTCTCTGGAGAAGCAAGAGTCAAACCCTATGTCCCACATAGAGGTAGATCTAAATTTAAATGTCTTATATGAGAAGTGAATTCTGAAAAAAAAATAAATAAAATAGAAATGGGCCCAGGACCACAAAACCCATGAAGCCCTGGCAAATGAAATTACAAAAATACCTGGAGGGAAATATCCACAATCTAGCATGCATGGGCCTTCCAGAGGAAATAGTAACCCCCTAAAAACTGACCTCCCGGGACGCCTGGGTGGCTCAGTTAGTTAAGCAGCTGCCTTCGGCTCAGGTCATGATCCCAGCGTCCTGGGATCGAGTCCCACATCGGGCTCCTTGCTCCACAGGGAGCCTGCTTCTCCCTCTGACTCTGCCTGCCACTCTGTCTGCCTGTGCTCGTTCTCGCTCGCTCTCTCTCTGACAAATAAATAAATAAAATCTTTAAAAAAATAAAAATAAATAAAACCACTCAATTCTTCAAAAAAAAAAAAACAAAAAACTGACCTCCCTGTAAAAATGACTAGCCACGTGAGCTCATGAACCACCATAAAGGAAAGACAACAGACCCAGCAAACAAGAAGATTAGCAGTTTCAGTAAGTTTAGATAATAGAACAATCTGAAAAAACAGTAAAATGAATATGCTTAGAATCCTTAAGGAAACTAACAGATAAAAATCCTCATGAAAGAGAAGAGATAATATTGAAAAGGACCCAAATAGAAACTCTGGAAATGAAAAATTTAGTCATAGGAATTTAAAATTGAATAGGTGCTCTGAATGTCAAGTTTAAAAGCACAGTTAAGGGGCACCTGAGTGGCTCAGTCGGTTAAGCCTCTGACTCCTGATTCCAGCTCAAGTCATCATCTCAGGGTTGTGAGATCGAGCCCTGTCTCAGGCTCCACACTGAGCGTGGAGCCTGCTTAAGATTCTGTCTTTCCTTCTCTCTCTGCCTTCCCCTCCCCCACCACTCATTCATGTGTGCACTCTCTCTCTAAAAAGATAGTAATAATAATTAAAATAATTAATAAAAATGAAAACACAGTTAAATAGAGAACACAGGTAGAAATGGAAAATGTTATAGGTAGAATGAAAAGTTTCAATATACACCTACTAGGAGTTCTAGAATATATGGGGAAGAGGCAGCAAGTATTCAAAACAGAAAGCTTGAGAGTGTTCCATAATTGTTGAAGCCAAAAATCCTTAAGTTCAGGAATCATAAATTCCAATCAAAATACATCTCTATAAATCTACATCTTAGTAAGGCCAATAATTGATAAGAGAAAGTCTTTAAATCAGAGAGAAAAGACAGATTTCCTAGCAAGGAAAAACAGTTAAGTGGGCAGCAGACTTCTTGTTGGCTAGAAAATCTCTTGAAAGTGCTAAGAGAAAATAACAGTCAATCTAGAACTTCCTGCCCAACCAGGCTTTCAAGATTCTACTTTATGCAAACCCCTAAGTACAGATCAGACAAGTTATAATCCTACTGCTAAGTTACATACTTGATAAAAACAGTTATTTATGTCCAAACTGTAAGGTGTGACCACTGTTGCAGAGATTACTTTGGAATAAATAAAATGGCTCCTCTAGAGGATTAGAGAGAGGAGCACATGTAAAATTCATTCATTGCCTCATTCACAGACAAGTTACTGTAGGTAAATAGGCAAACTCTACTGGACCAAAGAAGTTCCAGGCTGACTTACACAATGTCTATGGGAGATTATCGGTGAGATTCTTGATAAATAAAAGACACCTAAAATACAGTGGAAACTTCATAAAGAGGGAGTGACCATTAAAATCTTTAGTCCCACTAAGACACCCTGGTTATCACATGGAAAAATACCTTTAAGAGGAGTCGTGCACTCTTGTTTTTTCAAAAGAATGTGTTCCAGGGCACCTGGGTGGCTCAGTGGGTTAAGCCGCTGCCTTCGGCTCAGGTCATGATCTCAGGGTCCTGGGATCGAGTCCCACATCGGGCTCTCTGCTCAGCAGAGAGCCTGCTTCCCTTCCTCTCTCTCTCTGCCTGCCTCTCTGCCTACTTGTGATCTCTCCCTCTCTCTCTCTCTCTCTCTCTCTCTGTCAAATAAATAAATAAATAAATAAATCTTTAAAAAAAAAAAAAAAGAATGTGTTCCAAATTTATGACCTCCCTGTGATGACAAGTGGCTGTCCGTGGTCAGCCTGCAGATGCTTTCAAAATAATGAACACACTTCACCTCTCCTTCAAGAAAAAGGTGAGTGTGAAATGAGTGAGAACGCAATTGGTATTCTAAAGAGATTAGTGCTGTGAAGAGAGCGTTTTGGAAAGCACTTATTTGGAAATGTTTCCATTGTCACACTGTTGCCAATAATGATACCGCCTATTAAAACTATATTCTCTTGCCCTGAATTTTGATCATATCTCTCAATTAAGCTGAGAGTCTGTTCAAAATGGGAGAACTGCAAAAAAGAAAATCACAAGCTCAAAACAGCATCACTTAGATCCCATCTCCAAACTAGGACTTAACACCTAACCTAGTTGCAATTTCAGCTTCCCCCAGAAATGAGTCCTAACCAATCAGAAGGGAATTTTCTGATCAGCACCAATGAGGTCATCTGTCACATGGGCCCTCCATCTCCCAAAAGATGAGGTAATCACCTAATAAGACCTCCTGCCCTTCCCCACCAAGGAAGGTGGCCTTGCCTGGGATGGTCCTTTCTTTTACTAATAACTTTCTCACCCCACCTTCCTTCCTATGGCAACCTTCCATTTTGTACCCCTCCCCATAGCTTCTCTCTGCTTGCCAGGTGGGATGCTGCCCAATTTATGAATCACTTAATAAAGCCAATTAGAATAAAACCAATTTTTAGTTTAAAAAATAATAAAACAATGTTATCTGCACACCTTTAAACCTGGAAAGAGTTTTAAACTCTGTTAAACGTCATCTAAATGAAGTTCTAGTGTGTTTGAAACCCACTTACTAAATACATAAAAATGCAGCCTCTTCTGATTAATTTGCATAAGTGAGTGATTGAGATCAGGGAAGATGGAACTCAGTAGCTTTGTTGTAACAGAAACCTTCAAAATGAGGTAGATGGCATTCTACCATGGACACTGTGATTTAGTGAGCATAGCCAATAGTGTATTTCCTCAACTGGGATTTATGTCACTGAGTAACGATCTCCCTTTTTGAAACAAATTGAACTTTCCATGTTCATTTTTAATTTATTTGTATAGGATTATAATGTACATATATTATAAATATTACACATAAATATAAATATGTTAAGGGATGGGTATTTATTATATTCACCTAACATATATTGGTAACATTATATATTAAAATATTAAAAACATTTTAAAGTTTGAGTGTACCCAGTTTTAGTTTGGAGATTACTGGCCTAGACTCGCATTTCTCAAACTTGGAAATCACCACAGGAAAGCTTACTTAAAATGCAGAACCCTGGGTCCTAACCTGGACCTGCTGACTATGAGTCTCTGGGATTAGGGCCCAGGCTCAGGTACCTTTAACAAGCTCCCTTCTAATTCTGATGGACACCAGATGTCTCCAGATCCCTAGATGTTTCTCTAATAATAAATAATTTATCATTGTTTATTTATTATATTACTTATATTATATATCATTATTATTATTTATTGAATTATGCTAGGCCCTGTGATAAGCACCCTCAGAGATTACCTCTTCCCATTCTCACAGAAGCCCTATGAGCTGGAGGCTGGTACTGTCCCCATCACACAGAGGCAGGACATGTGGGCAGGCAGAGCAAGTGTCTTCCTCAGGGACACATGTCAGGAGTAGCAAAGCCAAAGTGGTCGAAACCCTGAGATTCTGAAGTAACTACCACGTCTATTAAAAACCCCATTTTCAGTTTTTAGATATGAGTTAGCAATATGAAATTTATTTTCAACAATACAGACTGTGTTATTTGAACAGGTTTCCAGAACATCTCGAGCCACGTGAAATTTGCATTGTGTCCCTCCATTTCTGGATAGCTGTTAAAATGCTTAATTTACTTTAATTTGCAGGCCCAAGAAGCTGATCTTAAAGGCTTTCAAACAATATTGGTTCATCTTTAAAGACACATCTATAGCCTACTTTAAAAATAAGGAACTTGAGCAAGGAGAACCAGTAGAAAAACTAAATCTTAGAGGTAAGAAAGTATTATATCTGGGTATGGCTTGTCATCACCCAGCCAGGAAAGACCAACTCTTACCCCCTGAAGGAGGGGGGCCCCTCTATTTCACTGGTTCTCGCATGGCAGCCTGCCTTCAGCTTCACTTCATGGAGCATGGGCCTGAAATGTGGAGCGATAAATGTGATTATTTCCATTCTGCTGTCCCTTCTTCCCCGGCGTGTCCAAGTCTCTGAAGTGGTGACAGTTGGTGCCATCCGCATAGTACATGAGGGACTGTAGGGTCCTGAAAAGCTTCCTGCATTCCAGAAGGGTTATGTTTAATTCAATGTCACTTTAGTTTCTGTCCTAATTTCTGAAAATGGCCATGATTGTGCTGGTAACTCCATGAACTGAAATATTTAATTAACCGGGGCACTCAGTTCCCTTAGCATTGTGACAGTAAGAGAATTCCCTCTATGTGGGTTTATTTAAAAGTTCATATTCATAACTCCATGTTACAATGAGTTAGCATAGCCAAATTGACCTGGAAAATGAATTCAATTGATGACATATTTAGGAAAATCATAACAGAAGATTTTTTTTTGTTATCCACATGCATTGTTCATGAGTCTTATTTAGTTCCTCTTTAATTAATGTTGTCTGCTTGTCCTCAATTTTTCAGAAAAGAAGCAAATGCCAAGGGCTTATGTTCAAAGTGTTTCTTTTAGATGCACATCTGATTTACAGAACACATTTCTCAGAACTCAGTTTTGTTCCTGCCTTTTATCATTCAGGCTGTGAAGTTGTGCCAGACGTCAACGTAGCAGGGAGAAAATTTGGAATCAAGTTACTAATCCCTGTTGCCGATGGTATGAATGAAGTGTATCTGAGATGTGACCATGTAAGTAAATTAAAAAAAAAAAATGCTAAGTCCCTTTACTTTTCTTCAGCCTAAGGACAAACCAGCTGAGATGTTTTTTTCCAATCAGAGCACTCATCAGTCAGTTACTGCCTTGTAACAACCAACCCCAAAATCAAAACGTCATATACCAATAAACATTTGCCTCTGAACCGAGGGCGAGTAGGCTAGGGCTTCAGTGATCCAGTCACACGTCCCCTGGACAGATCTGCTTCTAGCTGTAGGCCTGGCTAGGCTTGGCTCCTTGCTGGAAGTGAAACTCCCTTGTATTTATGCTGGAAGTGCCAGGCTGCCTGGGGAGGCTCTGCTCATAATGATGGCAGAAATGCAAGAGAGGAATTACAAACATGGCAGACGACCTAAAGGTTAGGCCGGCAGGTAGTACTCTGTTATTTCCACCCACGTTTTGTTGGCTAAAGCATGTCCAAAGACAAGAGGTGGGAAATTACACTCTGTCTCTAATGAGACAGACTGTAAAATTCCATGGCAAAAAGTACAGATACTAGGAGGATGAAGACTGAGGTCAGTAATTCAGTGCACCACAGCGACTGTTGCTCTAAAGACTTCCTCTCTCCAGTTACATCCCCTCAGCTTCTAGAACCACGCCCCTTGGCTCCCTGAGGTAAAAAATTACACAAACATTCAAGAGCAATAGAGACCACCACTGACTGGTTCAGAGCCCAGCAGTGGACCTGATTCCTCCCTTGAGATCAGAATCTTTACTAAGGATAGGCCAGGGTAGACAAAATATGGGAAATCAGTTCATTTTTTTTCTCCTCCTTTCCTTCTGTCACAGATATCAAACATGATATGAAAATGGAAACAGGTATCAAGGAAGGCTGTCAGGTAGCTTGGGTTTTCACCTGCCTGTCTTCCATGGTACACCTGTGTCCTGGGTTCATCTTTCAATGCAAAATTCTCTGTGTGGAATGGGTCACAACTGACATTCCTATTCTCTAGCCCCTTAGCATAGAGAAACTCCACACAGGACTCAAAACACCCAATTCCTGTTGGGTATTCAAGTAGGTGATTGACAGCCACTCAGAACATGGGGCACTTCACCTCTTGCCTCACTCAGTAGCTGACAGTTTTGTGTACTGTAGAGCTGAGAGCTCACGTCCTGGTCGGTTCCCAGCAGGGGGGCACTTTGCACTTGAATTTGTGTCTCAGCCCTCTGATGTTTGCTTCAGGAGAACCAGTATGCGCAATGGATGGCTGCCTGCATCCTGGCATCGAAGGGCAAAACCATGGCAGACAGCTCCTACCAGCCAGAGGTCCTCAACATCCTTTCATTCCTGAGAATGAAAAATCGGAACTCGGCATCTCAGGTGGCTTCCAATAACGAAACCATGGAAATGAACCCTGAAAGTTTTGTGTCACCTCGGTGTGCAAAAAAACACAAGTCAAAGCAGGTACCGCCAATCTTGTTGGAGCAGACTGTTTGCAGTAAATGCTGTATTTTCTGAGATAAAATGAGGAATTAAAATGATTGAGGCCATCAGCATGAAAAAATCGGCTGATGGGGATTTCTGCCTATAGACTCGGTATTAGATGATGTTAAGAAATTATTTTTCCCGGAGCACCTGGGTGGCTTAGTGGGTTGGGCCGCTGCCTTCGGCTCAGGTCATGGTCTCGGGGTCCTGGGATCGAGTCCCGCATCAGGGTCCCTGCTCGGCGGGGAGCCTGCTTCCCTCTCTCTCTCTGCCTCCCTCCCTGTCTACTGTGATCTCTCTCTGTCAAATAAATAAATAGAATCTTTAAAAAAAAAAAAAAGAAATTATTTTTCCCTTTGGTAGAGCTGACTACTGCTAACTGAACATGGCAGCATTCCCAGATTTCATTAAAATCATTGAGTCCCCACAAGTTAAAAATTTAAATGATGCTTCCATGAGAGGGGGTTAAAAGTTATACAGATAAACTGATTCAAGAGAAACCATTGTCCATGGACACCATACAGAAGGAGGGAGCCAGAACCCTCCATCTCCATGAACCTCAGGGTTTATGTGTTGGCTGATGCTATTCCTTCTTCTCCCCAGTGAATTACAGAGGATGAATGAATGGGAATTAATTGTAGAGTTGCAGTTGGGCCTTGCATTTATGTTTCTCCCTGGGGGCCTGAGGTAAAAGGATGATTACAGAACAGTGAGAGTATGCTAAGAACGGTTCAATGTTCTCCACTTCTGCTCAGCTGGCAGCCCGGATTCTAGAAGCCCACCAGAACGTGGCCCAGATGCCGCTGGTTGAAGCCAAGCTGCGGTTCATCCAGGCGTGGCAGTCTCTTCCGGAATTTGGCCTCACCTACTACCTTGTCAGGTATCACACTGTTCACCAGCCCCTCTCACTTCCTGTTTGTCTCCAGGTGCCTTTCTCAGAGCCCCGTTTATTCTCAGTCTAGAATGTAGAACTCTTTGTAATTTTTAGAACACTGTCCTCTCAGGTGCCTGGCTCAGTCGGATAAGGATCTGCCTTTGGCTGGGGTGATGATCCCATGGTCCTAGGATCCAGCCCCACATCCGACTTCCTGCAGGGAGCCTGCTTCTCCCTCTCCCTCTGCTCCTCCCTACAGCTTGTGCTCTCTCTCTCTCTCTCTCTCAAATAAATAAATAATAAAATTTTTAAAAAATAAATAAATAAAAGAAGGAAAGGAAAGAATACTGTCCTCTCACAAATGGCCCCAACACATCATCTGCTCGTAACGATCTTCCATACCTTCTCTTCACAGTACTTACCCGGGCTCCCTACTTCTCTCCTTGTCCCCCTGAGTTTCCAGGTTGGCTGCTAGAGTGATCCTTTTAAGACCTGTGTCAAACCACAGCAGGCATCTGCCCAGAACCATCTGAAGGCCTTCTGGCTTACTTGGCACACAAGCCAAATCCTTAACAATGGCCGTGTAAGACCTTAGCTCTGGGGATTTCACATCCTCTGCCCCTCCCTCACTGTGCCCAGACACACTGGCCTCCTGGCAGGTTCATGAGTATCCCCCCACTCCACCCCCCCCAAAAAAGAAAGCTGCCGCCTTGCACTGGTCGGGCCCTCTGCCCCCCAGTACTCTTCCCCCGACACCCATGTGGCTTGTTCCCTGACAGACATCTTTAATCAAATGTCCTTGCTCACGGCCGTCTTCCCTGACTCCCTTTTCTTAAAATGGTAACCCCCCCATTGCTAGTATTGCCTGTCCCCCTCCTATGCTTTATTTGCCTTCGTGATCTAACCTGCCATATCTTTTTCCCTTATTCATGACCCGCTCGCCCCTAGAATACAAGCTCCAGAAGTGAGACACTGTCTATCCAGTTAGGTCGCTAAATGTATTCCCTGTGCCTAGAAGGGTGCCTGGCAGACACGGTGGATTTCAAATTCATTGACTTGACCCTCTCTTACTTTGCTTCCCTCTGACGTCAGTTTCACATAAAGGGTGTCTGCAGGACAGCCTTAATTCTCTCCACTCTTCATATTCTCTTCCTATCACAATAAAAATGCTCTTACTGTGGAAGAGTTAAACCCTCACTGTCCATTCTTCGGATGTCATTTAGAAATGTTCCTGTTATCTTTAAGTTGTGTATGAATGAACCTCATGTAGCAGTTGCTTTTCATTCACTTTTTTTTTTTTTTTTTTTTTTTTTTAGATTTAAAGGAAGCAAGAAAGATGATATCCTGGGAGTTTCATATAACAGGCTGATTAGAATTGATGCAGCCACCGGGATTCCAATGACAACATGGAGATTCACAAATATGAAACAGTGGAACGTAAACTGGGAAATCCGGCAGGTATAACGTTTTCGGTGTATTCAGTGTCGAGGCTATAAATGTGTCTCCATCCGAATTGTAGATTACTCTGTTCATATATTTAGAACTCAGAAACCATAAGCCTGTGCTCATTGTCTGCTAAACTAATCACATGCAGGTCTGGGCAGTTTGCTAATAAGCACAGGCCAAATGGTCTCAGAATCAACACCGCAAGTTGGTTTAGTCTCCATCCAGACTTTCCATACAGACTCTAAACCGCCGAGCAGTTCAATTAGTTTCCTTCCACTCAGCATAGGCTTATATAAGACACTGAAAAGTGCTTCACAGATATCACCAGAGTCAGCGCTGTCACCCAAAAGGAGTCCAAAGAGGCTGCACTGACTGGCTGCCTGGAGGTCTAACCGGTTGAGGACTCAGAGGCTCAACTGCCCACCTGGGGAGCATTCCAGTCCCCACAGGGATAGGCTGCCAGAGAAGCAAGTGAGGGGAGCAGGGATGACTGAGAAGAACTTTGCCTCCTGAGTTAAGTAGCCTGCAAGCTCTCTGTCTCCCATCCATTGCACTTGCACCCGGGGAGCTAAGTCCAAGCCAAGGCTATAGCATGGGAAATTCTAGATCAAGTCAGAGGCACCTGAGCATCCAGCTGATTTAAGACATTCTGATGTTGCTGATCTAGAATCCTTCCTCCTTCGTTTTCTCGTTTTCCCAGTAGAAAGCCATCCACCTTAGAAGGAGGGGAACGGACTCCCACCTTTTTTTTTAAACCGTGGAATCCTCTCAGCAGGGCTGTTAACTCATTTATAGAATAAAAGTTTGAGATTAGGTGACCTCTAAGGCAGTGGCTCTAAAACCTTGCACATTAGGATTGCACAGGGAGCTTTAACACACGGGCCCAGGCCACACCCCAGACCCCTCAAATCCCAGTCTCTGGGAGTGGGCACCTGGCAGCAATTTTTAAAGGTTCACCGGTGATTCCACTGGGCAACCAGGGTTGAGAAGCAGGGAAATCTGTTTCTTCTAGAGTTTAGAGTTTACGACTTTCAGCTGGAAAGTGGTGCAGGGCTGTTGGGGTGGGGGGGTAGGAAAATTCAGGTGAGACTTTTTATTCCATTCAAAAGTCTGCAGAGCACCCCGCCCCTTGACAGAGGGCGTGCTTAGGAAGTTCTTTTTTTTTTTTTTAATTTAATTTCTTTTCAGTGTAATAGAATTCACTGTTTATGCACCATACCCAATGCTTCATGCAATACGTGCCCTCCGTAATACTTACCACCAGGCTCCCACTCCCCACCCCTTCAGAACCCTCAGATTGTTTTTCAGAGTCCATAGTCTCTCATGGTTCATCTCCCGCTCCAATTTCCCTCAACTCCCTTCTCCTCTCCATCTCCCCATGTCCTCAGTGTTATTTGTTATGCCCCACAAATAAGCGAAACCATATGATACTTGACTCTCTCTGCTTGACTTATTTCACTCAGCATAATCTCTTCCAGTCCCATCCATGTTGCTACAAAAGCTGGGTATTCATCCTTTCTGATGGAGGCATAATACTCCATAGTGTATATGGACCACATCTTCCTTATCCATTTGTCTGTTAAAGGGCATCTGGGTTCTTTCCACAGTTTGGCGACTGTGGCCATTGCCGCTATAAACATTGGGGTACAGATGGCCCTTCTTTTCACTACATCTGTATCTTTGGGGTAAATACCCAGTAGTGCAATTGCAGGGTCATAGGGAAGCTCTATTTTTAATTTCTTAAGGAATCTCCACACTGTTCTCCAAATTGGCTGCACTAACTTGCATTCCCACCAACAGTGCAAGAGGGTTCTCCTTTCTCCACATCCCCTCCAACACACATTGTTTCCTGTCTTGCTAATTTTGGCCATTCTAACTGGTGAAAGGTGGTATCTCAATGTGGTTTTGATTTGAATCTCCCTGATGGCTAGTGATGATGAACATTTTTTCATGTGTCTGATAGCCATTTGTATGTCTTCATTGGAGAAGTGTCTGTTCATGTCTTCTGCCCATTTTTTGACATGATTATCTCTTTTGTGTGTGTTGAGTTTGAGAAGTTCTTTATAGATCCTGGATATCAGCCTTTTGTCTGTACTGTCATTTGCAAATATCTTCTCCCATTCCGTGGGTTGCCTCTTTGTTTTGTTGACTGTTTCCTTGGCTGTGCAGAAGCTTTTGATCTTGATGAAGTCCCAAAAGTTCATCTTCACTTTTGCTTCCTTTGCCTTTGGAGACATATCTTGAAAGAAGTTGCTGTGGCTGAAATCGAAGAGGTTACTGCCTATGTTCTCCTCTAGGAATCTGATGGTTTCCTGTCTTACATTGAGGTCTTTTATCCATTTTGAGTTTATCTTTGTGTACGGTGTAAGAGAATGGTCGAGTTTCATTCTTCTACATATAGCTGTCCAATTTTCCCAGCACTGTTTTTGAAGAGACTTTTTTCCACTGTATATTTTTTCCTGCTTTGTTGAAGATTATTTGACCATAGAGTTGAGGATCCATATCTGGGCTCTCTACTCTGTTCCACTGGTCTATGTGTCTGTTTTTATGCCAGTACCATGCTGTCTTGGTGATTACAGCTTTGTAGTAAACAAGAGCAACCAAAAATACCTCTGCGTGCTGGGAGTTAGAATGTTTTGCCTGCTGTATGGCATAGTTGACACAAGAGGGCGCGCAGAGAGCAAAGACTTGTTTGCTGGAAGCGTTCAATGGAAGAGATGGGGGGGTAGTGGTGGTGGTGGTGGTGGTGCTGGTGCTGCTGGTGGTGCTGGTGGTGGTGCTGGTGGTGCTGGTGGTGCTGGTGGTGTGTGTCTGTGTGTGTGTCTGTCTGTGTGTGTGTGTGGTATTTTTGTGCAAATTTTGGGGGCCAGGAAGGGGAGGGAAATCAACTGTAAGTCACCTAAGCAGTCCTCAGCTCTGGGGGCCATCCCAAGGCAGTTTTTCCCTCATTTTCTTTGAAATGTTTAAGCTGACCTTAAAGCTCAGAGTTCAGGCTCACCTGTGCCTTCCTCTTCCAGGTGGCAATCGAATTTGACCAGAACGTCTCCATTGCGTTCACCTGCCTGAGTGCAGATTGCAAGATCGTGCATGAGTACATCGGTGGATATATTTTCTTGTCTACTCGGTCTAAGGACCAGAATGAAACCCTTGACGAGGACCTGTTCCACAAGCTGACTGGCGGTCAGGAATGAAGCAAAACTGACCTGCCCACACACAGACGGTGAGCCAAGGATGGTCCTCCCTGAACAGATGGGCTCCTTGGCTCGCACAGTGTGCACTGCAGCCTGACGGACAGCACGTACTCACCACTGGTCCGTCAGATGAGGACCTCATCTCATTCCAGATACCCTGCCCGCTACCTCCTTTTCCTTACTTTCCTCTATCCTACCAGTGACGGAAGGGCCCTCAGTTGCCTTTTCTGCAAAATGGATGGGTGGGAGACAGGCTAGAACTCAAAAGATTACTCTATGGCCCAGCCTGCAGCCACCGTTCTCTGACTTGCAGAACTTGCAGGTCTATGGCTAGAAGCCACCAGTGTGCTCCTCTGCTTCGTTGCTAAGTCGGCGAAAGACAGAAAGGTCGAAAGCACGGGTGGCCAAGGACAGATCTTATTCCATAACTCAGGTATAAAAAGTAATTAGTCTTTCCTAACAGAACTGCTTTTAGCTCCCATCCTCTGAAAATGACAGAGGGGGTCCTCACGTACACACAGACTTGTTCCCTATGGGTCAAGGCCTGGGGGTGGGGAAGGGAGAGGTGGAGTTACCTCGCGCTGGTTGGTGACAAGGCGTCAGAGCAGTGGCCTTCAAGGTCATCAGCTCACAGTGATTTCTGCAGAGGTGACTACAGACCCATCTGGCCTTGGACATTGGCCCCCTGAGGTTATACCGCGAGTCCTATTCCATTCCTGGGAGGTCCCTCAGCCACCTTCATGCCTTTCTTGATGATGGGGTGACTCAAAGGCACAGGGAAATCCATTCCTCAACCCAGCTGCAGATCTCACCTGCTGCTCCTCGGAGCCGGATGGGTCCAGTCTTCTCTGTTCCTAAGAAGCACGGCCCCACATCTGCGGTTACTGTGGGGTCTTCCTCCCAGCTGGTCAGGCAGAGAAGGACAAGCCCATTCTCAAAAACCACCAAGTTCAAGGGCTGGTGGCTTCCCTTCTGGCTTCTGCGTGTATTTTGTAAATCAGGAGCCGATAACAGACTTCTGTTTTCTCTGCTTTTCGCTCTGTCATCTCTGCCTCAAGCCACGGGCATGAGCCAGGTAACCGCTGCCTCAGTTGTCATTTTCTGCTTTGGTTTGTCACCTACAAGAGGAGTAGGTTTTGAGAAGGAAAGAATCGATATCCAGGGTAGAGGGAAATACCAGACAGTATTTAATTATGTTTTGATAAATGTTCTGTCCCAGAAAGGACTTTGGCTGCAGGAGTAAAGCACAGGCTCCATTTCCATTTTTAATTCTTTTATGATGCAAAACTCTGGAGGCCTGGCCAGGGCTCAGATGCCCCAAAACGTCACCTGTTGCTTTCTTTTGAGAAACTGAGATCTTCCACCGCTCTGGGAGCCGCATTAGGACAGCCTGGTCTAGGGAACCCCGGGCCCTGGGTTGGAAGCTGTCCCTGGAAATTCCTCTTTTCAGCCTCTCCTTAGAGGCGCAGGTTCATGAAAACCCAATGAATTTCCGAGGCACCAAATGAATTTCCGAGGCCTCACTTAAACTCGGAGGCGGCTTAGGCACTTGGCAGATCTGGTCCACATCATAAAGACCTTCGTTTGAAATGTTTGTATAGAAACTAGTGCTGAGCCTACTGTTCATCTCAGTGTTGGTCATTTGGGTATCGCCTTGGGCTCTACTATTTTAGAACCTAAGTCCGGTCTTTAAGAGAACATCAGGCCCTACATGAAAGTGATGCTCCTGGACATCACACTTTACCTGTCTGCTGCCCGGGACAGCTCTGCCTCATTTAACAAAGCTAGACCTTCGGTGGGACCCTCATCCTTAGCTCTTCACGGTTGTCTGACAGTTCAATGAAAACACTCAAAGGAGTGGACTGGTTTTAACCAAACTTTCCGAGGAACGTTTCTTCCCTGAACACACCACCACATCCCAAAGGAATAAACAAATGGGACAAGAAAACCTTAAATGCTGCTATTCCAAAGAGCAACTAAGGACTTTTTTTTTTTTTTTAACATTGGTTGCAAAAGGTCATCTGACTCCCTATGATGAAATTTTAAATTAATGTGTGCCTTTCAACCTCCTATTTTTTCTTAGCTACAATAGATGGGGAAATCTGCATTTATTATTTTATAGGACTTTTTTAAATAAAAGTTTTATATGGATTTGAGTACGGTCTGGTCATGTCCTCTCTACTTTGCTACCTCTGAAAAGGTGAATGTTTTCTCCCCCTATGAAAAAGGATTGCAACTTTCAGGTTTAGGGCATACTTACCCTCATAATTCCAAGATCTGAGCTCATTCTTCTCAGTGAGATGGACTTAGAAACCTCACTTAAATGCTGGCTTCAACTCCTTTCCCATTGAAGGTCCCTAGATTTCCTGACATCATGAGTTGTTTTTTCCCAGGTCTACCTTTTGGAAAAAGCACCAGAAATCAAAGAAATAGCCAGAGGCAGGGGAGCATCAGAGGGCCTCCGATTTGATGGATGAATGTCTAGGACAGTTCTTTGATTTAGTGGTAGAGGATCTGTAACAGATAGTGACGTACACTTTATAGATGTCCCTTCACAATTCTCACAACAACCCATGGGGGGACAGGAAGGGCTTGCCTTCTCATTCCACAAAGGAGAAAACAGGCTCAGAAGGTGAACCACGTGCATAAGGTCACACCACCAGGAAGCAGCAGAACCAGAATTCGAAGCCAGCTTCATCTTACTAACACTATCCAAAGACACACATTGTTGGCATTTTGGGTTGTGTTGTGTCTTTCCAGCCTTTATACCATCTCGTGTACTGGTTTTTGTTTTTATGTTTTAAGATGACATCCAGTAAGTCATTCCATATTCATGGAAATTGGCTAATTCATGAGAGAGTCACTAAGCAAAAAAAAAAAAGTAGCTATTTAAGCTGGCTGAATGCAAAGTATGGGGCTATGATGCAGCCCAAAGGCAGCTTAAAACTTCTAATGTGGAACATGATGCATCCTCTTAAGACATTTTTTCCCCCACCTTCACCCATTTCCTCCACCCTCCATCTTCCACATCTGGCAACCATCAATCTTCTAATTCTAGGACTTTGTTTCTTTTAGATTTCACATATAAGTAAGATAATACAGTATTTGTCTTTTTCTGCCTAACTTACTTCACTTAGCGTAATGCCCTCAAGGTCCATCCACGTTGTTGCAAATGGCAGAATTTCCCTCTTTGTGGCTGAATAATATTCCACTGTGTATATACACATATATTTTATCTTTATTCATTTACCCATCAAAAGACTGGTTGTTTCCATATCTCGGCTATTATGAACAATGTTGCAGTGAACATGGGGATACAGATATCTCTTCCAGACAGTGTTGCATTAGCCTGGTCAAAAAGGAAACTGGAAGTGTACCTGGGTGACTCAGTCCGTCAAGCATCCAACTCTTGGTTTCAGCTCAGGTCATAATCCTAGGTTGTGGGACTGAACCCCATGTTGGGTTCCACACTCAACATAGAATCTGTTTGGGATTCTCTCTCTCCCTCTGCCCCTCTTCTTGCCCTTTACCACTGTATGATCTCTAAAATAAATAAATCTTGGGTGGCTCAGTGGGTTAAAGCCTCTGCCTTCGGCTCGGGTCATGATCCCAGGGTCCTGGGATCGAGTCCCGCATTGGGCTCTCTGCTCAGCGGGGAGCCTGCTTCCTCCTCTCTCTCTGCCTGCCTCTCCACTTACTTGTGATCTCTGCCTGTCAAATAAATAAATAAAATCTTTAAAAATAAATAAATAAATAAGTCTTAAAAAAAAAAAAAAAAAAAAAGAAGGGATGCCTGAGTGGCTCAGTTAATTGTGTCTGCCTTCCACCCAGGTCATTAATGCTGGTGTCCTGGGATCAAGCCCAGGGTCGGGCTCCCTGCTCAGTGGGGAGTCTGCTTCTCCCTCTCCTTCTGCCCCCCTCCACTCATGCATGCTTGTTCTCTCTCTCTCAAATTAACAAAACCAGGAAGGAAGGAAGGAAGGAAGGAAAGAGTAGGTGTGTGGGTGGAAGGAAGGAAGGGAGAAAAGGGAACCTGGAGCAGCAATAGCGGAAGAAAAGCCAAGCCCTCATCTGAGAGTGTATGTCTCCTCATCTATAGAACAAGGGTTTGGACTGTGTGGTCTCTTATAGCCCCTTGTACTCCAGCACTCTCTCGCTGTGGTCCCTCTTCCCCACAGTCGGGTTGAGGCACATCCCCCCTCCTATGCACCATGCACATACTTTCCCTCCGAAACTCTGGCCTCACTCTGCCACCATTGGCCCATTATCTGAGTCAGGACACATAGTTCTAGAACTCGAATTTCTGAGGTTAACAGGCTGCCATGACAGTTGAGCCCCAGCGGCCAGACACCAGGAGGCTAAATGGTTGTGTCAACCAGTGTGAGAGCAAGTCAAATCTTGCACCTGTGCCACCCTCCCCAAAGAATATTCTCAATAGTAATAGAGCTATTATTACATGGCTTAAAGAATTAGAACACCAGGGGCACCTGGGTGGCTCAGTGGTTTAAGCCTCTGCCTTCGGCTTAGGTCATGATCTCGGGGTCCTGGGATCGAGTCCCACATCGGGCTCTCTGCTCGGCGGGGAGCCTGCTTCTCTCTCACTCTTTCTGCTTGTGTCTCTGCCTACTTGTGATCTCTGTCAAATAAATAAATAAAATCTTAAAAAAAAAAAGAATTAGAACACCAACGTGTATTAGGGACTCTCACGTGTGCTTTCCAGGAGTCCTTTCAATTCAACCTCGGGGTGTGATGGGTGTTGTCAACTTCACTGTACAAATGAGGAAACATGAAGCGGTTGCTGGTAAAGGTTTAATGCTCTGTGTGTAAGGGTCAGCAATGGGAGACTTGATTTGCCAATCTTCCTGGTGTAAAAACTCCCACCATAGCCAGTGTGGCATCAGTGAACACAACTGGGAAGACACCTGAACACCCAGCCCTCTGCCAGGGACAACCCAGCTCCAGGACACAGCAGATCTACTGTGGACGGAGAAGACAAGCAGCTTGTCAAGGTCACCCAGCCAGAGTGTAGGCAGTTGGAATTCGAACCCAGACCCTCCCAACTTGAGCTGTGCTCTTCAGCACTGCTCTTGATAATTCCATGTGAATGGCAAGGCCTCTTGAGCCATGAGCCCTAGACTGTCTTTACTTCTAATAATTCTGCTGAGGTGACTTCCGCCCCCTCAACCCCAGTATATTTGGGCAAGGGCTACAGAACTCCATAGACATTTTGTCCTTCATTTACAATATACCAGATCTCTTAAGTCAAAATAATGACAATTTCTACTAAGAAAATCTTCAGACCCCAACTGCTGGCCCCCTGTCCAATATGACATTTGACTGCAAATCTGGGTCAGAGGTGGCACTCAGGAGGGTGGGAAAGAGTTCTGCCCTCGTCCCAGCAGAGAAAACACCAACCCATGGCTGGAGACAACACCCTCTATCCCCATCCCCATGAACAGTGTTGGCGTGGGTCCTGCCATTGCGTTTAAGTGATTAATGCCAATTCCACCAGAGAGAAGCGACTTTCCCTCAGGGACTGAGCTCTGCTCTTAGAGGCTGGGTGAAATGATTTTTATTCTGACCTTTTCCTCCCTTTATTAATGGCTCTTTGAGTCAGGTAGACATCAGAAGAGCAACTGGGCAGCCAAACACTTGGCAAGAAGTTGTTGAGTAATCCATTATTTATAACCTAAGCAAAGTTCATTCTAGAACAAGTGGCTACAGGGCGCCTGGGTGGCTCAGTGGGTTAAGCCGCTGCCTCCGGCTCAGGTCATGATCTCAGGGTCCTGGGATCAAGTCTCGCATCGGGCTCTCTGCTCAGTAGGGAGCCTGCTTCCTCCTCTCTCTCTCTGCCTGCCTCTCTGCCTACTTGTGATCTCTCTCTGTCAAATAAATAAATAAAATCTTTAAAAAAAAAAAAAAAGAACAAGTGGCTACAAATGCTAAAGTGCTTGGGTGGGTCCTGTACGCAGGCACATTCAGCCAGCTGTGCAACCACGAGGATGAAGGAGGCATGCCCTGCCGAGCAGTCACATATCTTAACATATATGAATACATAGCGAATATGTCTGAGAACCTAATGTAGCCTATGGGCCTACAGTTGTCAAGCCATGCTAAGTTTCAGCCAACTGTATTTCAACCAATTCAGTTAAAAACACATATAGAGGGGTGTCTGGGTGGCTCAGTCGGTTAAGTGTTTGTCTTCGGCTCAGGTCATGACCCTGGTGTCCTGAGATTGGCTCCCTGCTCAGTGGGGAAACTGCTTCTCCCTCTCCCTGCTCGTGCTCTCTCTCGCTATCTCTGTTGCTGTCTCTCTCTCAATCTCAAATAAAATTTTTTAAATTAATAATAAAAATAAAAATACATATACACACATATATTTTTTATTTTATATAAGCTATATGACATATATATAGTTGATATAATTTGTTACATTTATTTACTATTTACATATTTTATGTGAACATTATTTTATACTATTTACATATTATATAAATTATATATGTATATATATCTATTTCTTCTATCAGTTAGAATTGCTTAGCTACAAGTGACAGAAAATTGAAAATAATAGTGGCTCAAACAAGAGAAGTTTTTCTCTTTTCCACCAGAAACTCCAAAGGCAAGCCCAGGCCAATTAAGCATTATATCCCATGTCAATGACCCAAGTCCTTTCACTGTTTCCATCCCCACTTACAGCTTCAATTCACAAAGTCATCTCATGATCCAACATGGCTGCTGTAGCTCAAGGCATTAAGTTTCATGGCTTCAATGAACTACAAGGCAGACTGAAGTATTTGGTCTTTGATCAAAGTCACCATGGGTTCAATTAAAAATCAGAGTTCATTTACTGATAAAGAGGGTGAGAATAGATATTAGGAAACAAGTAGCTTTCTCTGCCCATAAACACTTGCTGTGTGGTAGGTGCTATGCTACCTGCTAAGGATAATACAATCTAGCAAGAGACAAACCTCTGAGAAAATAACATTGTATATAACAGGCATTATTCTTGACATGTTAAAAAGATATAGAGCAAATGGGAGGGAGTTGTTTTATTAGAGCCAAGAGCAAAAGGTGAAGGATTTCCTAAACAAAGGGACATTTAGACTTGGTCCTAAGGGATGAGTGAGAGTTTTCAGAGTAGGGAGAAGGACAGGAAATGAGGTCAAGCCTAGGAGAGGGGCCATTAGTAGAGAGAGAGCCAGGGAAAGTACTCATCCACGGGGTGCCATGATCAGACTTGCATTTTAGGAGTGTCAGTCTGGCAACAGATGGAGAATGGCTGGAGGAGGGTCACACCGGAAGTTGATGGGTCATTTCAGAGGCTGCCTCTGGTAGTCAAATTAAAAGACCCTGAGGACCAGAGCTAAGCCAAGGGAAAGAGAGGTAGGGAAAAACTGAGGGCTGTTTCAGAAGTAAAACTGGCACGCTGCAATTGTGAGCAACACTATAAATTACCTACCAAAACATTTTCCCTTCTTCCTTGCTAACAGAACCTGATTTTGGCTGACCCAATGTGGCCGCCTCCAATGATGGATCTTAATGATCCACACCAATTGTGACAATCTTATTGCCCAACTTCTCAGTTTCCTGTGCAGGTAGGGGTGGCCATGTGACCAGTTCTAATCAATGAGTCCTGAGGAAAAATTTGCCAGGGAGGTTTCTGGGGAAGATTTTCTGTTCTGAGAGAAGGGAGAGGCAGCTGGCTTCACCTTCCCCCTTCCCTGTTCCCCATTCTGCCTGCCTTGAATGTCTGGATATGATGCCTGGAGGTACAGAATCAACTTGCAGCCAGAAGGCAACAAGATTGAGGATAAAGGAAATGCACGAAAGATGGGAAAGCCTACAAACAGAAGACGTCTGTGTCATTATGGAGTGGCTGAAGGGATACCATCAGCCCCCTAATTCTAGACTCTTTGTTATAGAAGAAAAATAAACAGATGTGTTTAAGCCACTATTAATTGGGCTTTCCATAACTTGCAGCTGAACATATTCCTGATTGTGGTGAACAGTAAAGAAGTGAATTTGTGGAGTAATGGAAAAGAAGCTCAAGTTGATCAGCAGGGGATAAATGGTAAATAATTCTAAAGGTAATTCCAAATAGTAAATAATTCTAAAGGATACCAGGGAGAGCGGAAGTCAGTGGGCACAGCTAGTAAGTTCGGTTTGGGGGACCCTAAGATCTCAATCTCTCCTAACAGTATGACCCTGAAGTGTGTGTGGACCTTTGCAACAGTGCTTCTTTCTAAAGATCCTCAGAACTCCCCTTTGGAAATTCTCAGCAAAGCCTGGTTCATCTTTTTTTTTTTAAGATTTTATTTATTTATTTGGCACAGAGAGAGATCACAAGTAGGCAGAAAGTCAGGCAGAGAGAGAGAGAGAGAGAGAGAGAGAGAGAAGCAGGCTCCCTGCTGAGCAAAGAGCCTGATGCAGGGCTTGATCCCAGGACACTGAGATCATGACCTGAGCCGAAGGCAGCGGCTTAATCCACTGAGCCACCCAGGCGCCCCAAGCCTGGTTCATCTTATTTGGGATATCCTTACTGCTGATGAATCTTCATTACTTTCATGGGGGTTCAATTTTTGGAACTATCCAAGTCTAAATAAGGTGAGTTACGAGATTGTGACTAATAAAATATTTTGGTGAACAACTGAACAAACAAAAGTAACCCTGGTGATTGGTGTGTGTGTGTGTGTGTGTGAAAAACTCATTCTGAAAGCAATTCCAGAACAAAGAATTACAAACATATTTTCAACACTTAAAAGCTTCCTTTGCAAAATGACATCATCTACCAAATAAATTTGTTCAAGACCAACCCTTGCCAGATACTTTTTTAATTAGTCTCAAGAGTGGATTCAAATATCTTCCTCAAGTAAAACAAACAGGTATTTTCCATATTCTCTCTTCTCCTAAAAAAAGAAATGACCTCAAGAGTTCTAATCTTGGGTTCTTTCTCAGATTTACTTTGTGAGATTAATACTAGTTTCTCCAGCAACAAAATGGAAATATAATATCATGTGGCTCCCGCCTAAAAGAATTGCTCAGCAAATTCCTAGAATTTACAGATAGGTTCCATAAACACTCAGCATAATTAATAAACACCAAAAAGTAATTTTGTTATTAATGTGTTATTAAAGATTAATAATCATGTACTTACAATCTATACTATTTTCGGCAATGACAAAAAGCCATCACTGTTAGAATACTTAACATACCAAGTCTCTGAAATTCCTATTTTGTACCTTCTTTTCTTCTCAACCCACCTCACCACCGACCCTCAGCTGATGATTTGTAACCTGTACAAATTTTTGACCTGTACATTGTAGAGCACAGTGATGTCATCAGATGGGAAGAGCCTCATCTTTTCACCCTTCATCTGTCTTCACAACGTCTTTCTTCCCTCCTGCCCCGGTTGTAAAAGCACCTAATCCCCAGCCTTCTGGGTATTGTCCCCTCGTGACCTCCAAAGGACTTGATTCCTGAAGTTTTTCTTCTCTCTTTGGCATCATTCACTTCTCTCCGTCTCCTGGTACATACCCATCCAGATTGCAAACACCTTTTCTATCTGTGGAGCTTTTAAAACATAGCTACAAATTCTTTGAGTGTCTTCCCATCAAGAGATGGGATCTATGTCCCCCTCCTCTTAAATCTGAGTAGGCTTATGGCCTTATTGGCTGATAGAGTACAGCTAAAGTAATGCTAAAGTAATGCTATGTGACTTATAACCTTAGGTCATAAAAAGCCATGTAGCTTCTGTTTTGTTCACAGGATACTCCCTCTTGGAGCCCTGAGGCCACCATGCTAGGGAGGACACGTGTAGGCACTCCAACTGACCGTCTCAACAGAGCCCAGTCCTCTAGTCAGCCACACCCAGGTGCCAGACCCATGAGTAAAGCCATCCTGAAGCCTCAAAACCAGCCCATTCAACAGCTGAATATTACCAGGGATGCCAGTCAATGCATTTGGAACAAAGGAATCATCCAGCCACAGTATGACCAAATTCCTAACCCTCAAAAATCATGGAATAGAATATAATAATCTTTTCTTTAAGCCACTAAGTTTCGGAGGTACTGATTGGGTAGCCATAGATAACTACAACAATATTTTCCACATTATAAAAGGTTCACACTCTACTTTTCCCCATTTTCTGCTCCCGCTCACAGCAAAAGTTCTCCAAATACTTAGGAAGGCTAGTACCTATTTTCTCGTGCTCTTAATTCACTCCTTTCTGGCTTCTGTCCCTCCCCCCATTAAACCCTACTCTTGTCCCCATCATAAATGTCCTCCATTACTCACTCTGTCAAAACCTGGTTGGCTGGGGTGCCTGGGTGGCTCCATAGTTAGGTGTCTGCCTTCAGCTCAGGTCATGATCCCAGCGTCCTGGGATCGAGCCCCGCATTGGGCGGGGGGGGGGGGGGGGGAGGTCCCTGCTCAGCAGGAGGCCTGCTTTTTCCTCTCCCACTCCCCTGCTTGTGTTCCCTCTCGCAATGTCTCTCTGTCAAATAAATAAATAAAATCTTTAAAAACAAAACAAAACAAACAAACAAAAAAACCAACAACAGCCTGGGTAGCTGTGCTGTCCTTAATACAATATTGTTCTCTCCCAACTTTCATGGTTCCAAATTCTCCTGATTTGCCTCCCACCTCCCTGGCTGCTACTTCTCAGCCTGCTAGGCTGACTCCTCTTCCTCTGTTTCACCTTCAGATGCTGGTTTGGTCCTCTTCTCTTCTCTCTCTGCACACCTGCCTGAGTCTCAACCAGTCTGCTGGCTTTAAGCACCATCTCTGTGGGGATGCCTTCCAAATGTCACTCCCCCGTGCTAACCTCTGCCCAGAATTCCACAGTTGGATGTCCTGTTATCTCCCTCAGCATCTCCCTAGGTCTCACAGACATCTCAAACTTCACATGATCAAGACAGAGTCTGTGATTTTCCTCACCCAAATCTGTTGCTCTCTTAGGCTTCCCTTTCCAAAGAAATGGCTTCTCAATCCATCCAGTCCTCAGCTCGGAGAGCCTAGGGATCATCCTTGATAGCTTTTCTCTCATCCTTCATGTATTAGTTTCCTACGGCCACTATAACTAATCACCACAAATTTGGTGGCTTAAAACAACAAACGATATTATTCAGCCTTAAAAAGGAATGAGATTTTGATAAATGCTACATGTTGGACCTTGGCATAAACATCAAACCTAATGAAATAAGCCAACCCAGGACAAATACTACACAATTCCCCTGACAGGAAGTATCTAGAATAGATAAATATAGAGACAGTTAGCAAGGGGCACCTGGGTGGCTCAGTGGGTTAAATCCTCTGCCTTCAGCTCAGGTCATGATCCCAGGGTTCTGGGTTCAAGCCCCACATCGGGCTCTCTGCTCAGCAGGGAGCATGCTTCCTCCTCTCTCTGCCTGCCTCTCTGCCTACTTGTGATCTCTGTCTGTCAAATAAATAAAATCTTAAAAAAAAAAAAAAAGAGGTTAGCGGGAGTTGGGGAGGGGGATTATTATTAGTTAATGGGTTATTATTTAATGGGTAGAGTTTTTGTTGTGATGACGAAAATGTTTCAGGCATAGATAACAGTGATGCTTACACAACATTATGAATGTATTTAATGTCACTGAATAGTTCACCTAAGAAGTGGTTCAAGTAATACGGTCGTTTTTTATGTTTTACCACAATAAAAACACCAACGATGTACCCATTTATTCTCTCAGAGTTCTGGAGGTGAGAATTCTGAAATCAGTTTCCCTGAGCCAACTACAAAGTGCCAGGAGGGCCATACTAACTTGGGAGGGGTTGGGGACAACCCATGCGCTTGCCTTTCCAGCTTCCACACTGCATTCCTTGCATTCCCAGGCCCCTTCCTCTATCTTCAAAGCCAACGACATAGCATCTTCCTACAGTCTCCACATGGCCTTCTCTGTTGTAAACTCTCCCTCTGCCTTCATCTCATAAAGATACCTGTTGTTCTAGCCGGGGGCCCAACCAGATAATCCAGGATAATCTCCCCATCTCAAGATCCTCACCTTAATCCCATATGCAAATTCCTTTTGCCATATTAGTTTCTAGGAATTGAACTATGTGTATCTCTGGGGGCCCTGATTCAGCCTACCACACCTCACTTCCAATCCATTAACAAGTCTTACAGATTCCACTTTCACAACATGTTTCAGATGTGAACGCTTATCTACACTTTCACCATCATCACTCTTTAACTGGCATCATCTCCTCCCCCAGGGACACTTTCAACATCTCCCTCATGGAGCAGTCTAGCTTTGCTCTGGCCTACAACAGACAAAGAAACTAGAGTGACCTTTAACACAACCCACTTATGTAATCACATCCCTGCCCTGCTATCCTCCAGCCACAAAGATCTGCTTCGTGGCTCTTTCCCTTCCAAACCTTTGCTCATGCTATTCCCTGGAACATCAGTCCCCTGGCCCTTTGCATGGCCCCCATGGCTCCATCTCATCCTCAGGCCTCGGTGCAAATGAAGCAACCCTTCTCCAACACCACCCCTACACTCCTCCCCAAGTCCTTTATATGACATCAGCCTTTTGATTTCTTTTATAATTCTTTTTTTTTTAAGATTTTTTATTTACTTATTTGACAGAGAAATCACAAGTAGGCAAAGAGGCAGGCAGAGAGAGAGGGAGAAGCAGGCTCCCTGCCAAGGAGAGAGCCCCACGTGGGGCTCCAGGACCCTGGGATCATGACCCAAGCTGAAGGCAAAGGCCCAACCCACTAAGCCAGCCAGGCACCCAGGCACCCCTGATTTCTTTTATAATTCTTTTTATAATTCTTTTTTTTTAAGATTTTATTTATTTATTTGACAGAGAGAGATCACAAGTAAGCAGAGAGGCAGGCAGAGAGAGAGGAAGGGAAGCAGGCTCCCTGCTGAGCAGAGATCCCGATGCGGGACTCGATCCCAGGACCCTGAGATCATGACCTGAGCCGAAGGCAGTGGCTTAACCCACTTTTATAATTCTTAATTGCAATATGTAATTATCTTATTCACTGACTTCTTGTCCATTCCCCCATACAGGCACAGCAGCAACAAGGGAGCTCCAGTCTTCCCAGGGAGCCAGGCTGATACAGCAACCACTTTCCCAAATATTTCCAATGCCCAAGGGGATTGCCCTGGAGGGTCTCACACCAGCAATTAAATGCATTGTTTGGAAGTGACGAACATAGCTTCCTATTACCACTCATTGAGCAGAACAAAATATGGAAACATTCAACAATAAGGAATTAGGAAGCACAATTCTGAGTGACCAGAGAGAGAAATGTTGACATATGTGGCAGATAGCTCTAATAACCACCACAGGGTCTTTTACAAAATAAGCCCAAGTAATGTTTCCAATGTCTTCTCCCTACACTACTCCACCATGGCCCCCACTAGCCTCCTGCCATATTGAACTGCCTGTTCCTTCAATCCACCATGTCTTGTCATACCTGCAATTCACACCTACTGGACCATTGTACTTGGGATGCTCTTCAAAAATAACCACTGTTCTGGGCGCCTGGGTGGCTCAGTGGGTTAAGCCGCTGCCTTCGGCTCAGGTCATGATCTCAGGGTCCTGGGATCGAGTCCCGCATCGGGCTCTCTGCTCAGCAGGGAGCCTGCTTCCCTCTCTCTCTCTCTCTCTGCCTGCCTCTCCATCTACTTGTGATTTCTCCCTGTCAAATAAATAAACAAAATCTTTAAAAAAAAAAATAATAACTACTGTTCTGACCATGGATTAGTTTTGCCTGTTCTTGAACTTCACATAAATGGAACCATACAGAATGTATTCTTGCACCTGCCTTCTGTTGTCCGTGAGATTCATCTGGCTGGTGGTGGTTGTTGTTTTGTGACTGTGTAGTAGTCCATTGTGTGACTCTGCCACACTTTTTGTATTCATTTTCCTATTTACAGCCCTTTGGGTTATTTTCAGTTTGGGGCTTTTTTGAATGGTTGTTACATTCTTTCGGTGGATTATATGCTCCTTTCTCTTGACTATAAAGAGTGCATCTGGGGCACCTGGGTGGCTCGGTGGGTTAAAGCCTCTGGCTTCGGCTCAGGTCATGATCCCAGAATCCTGGGATCAAGCCCAGAACCGGGCTCTCTGCTCAGTGGGGAGCCTGCTTCCTCTTCTCTCTCTCTGCCTACCTCTCTGCCTATTTGTGATCTCTGTCTGTCAAATAAATAAGTGAAATCTTTAAAAAAAAAAAAAAAAAAGAGTGCATCTGCTGAGTCATTACATAGACATATGCTTAGACATATGCTTTGGAAAACGGACAGTTTTCCAAAGTAGTTGTACCATTTGACACTCCCACCAGCCCTGTAGTTGCTCCACACCCTTCCCAAAACTTGGTACAGTCAGTCTTTTTAATTTTGGCCATTCTGGCAGGTGCATAGCAGTGTTTCACTGTGGTTTGAATTTGCGTTTCCACGGTAAGTAGCACATGCCCATACGCTCATTGGACAGCAGGCATTTTCCTTTTCAACGAAGTCTTACCATGTGTGTAGGTCACTGCGGCAATGGGAAATAAACATCACCCAAGCTCTGCAAGATTAACTTGAACGCTTTTGCTTTGGGAAGGATTTTCTTTTCTTTTTTTTTTTTTTTTTTTTTTTTTTTTTTTTTTTTAAAGATATATATGTATTTTTAAATTTTTTATTTTTTATAAACATATATTTTTATCCCCAGGGGGGATTTTCTTTAACATACTAAAAATCTACATAAATATGCAGGCAAACCGTTGCTGCTCTGTGCAAAATCCCGATCAAGGAAATATAGCTGATCAGAAACCAAAGAAGGGGAGGACACAGTTAATAAACACTCATTCACTCAGCAAATATTTCTTAAAAACACGCGTTGTATCCAGGCACTGCCAGGCGCTGAGGTTCAGCAGAGAACAAGCTAGACACTGAGTCAGCCTAGGCCAGAGCTTGCATCTCAGCCTCTCCGGACAAGACAGCATGCTCACGCTGCTGGTGGCTCTTCTCTGTCTTCTGCCCGTCCTAGCCTGAGAACTGCCCCTTCTAGTCCAGGTCCCATTCATCTCTGAGTCCCCATTTCAACACTGCTCACCTGGGGCATGCTCGGTAGCTGAACCCGTCTGTTGACTTTATAGATGAAAAATAGGAGATAGAAGCTTCAGAGTACAGATACTGTACCCGATTTTAGAAGTGAAATGCTAACCTGGCATCTTGTCCCAGTTTCAGGACCTTTCCCCTCATGTGCTGCCTCAGGCTGTAATAAATTCCAGAATGTGTTTTATAATAAAGCCCAGGTACTGTCTTGTTCCACGTGCTGCCTGCCAAATAAAGCGGCAGATTTAAGTCTGACCTCTCATTTCAGGCGGGATTTTATCACTGTGGATTTTTCCAGAATTGCAAATGATATATATATTTCTAATTCTAAGCATTCTACTAGTCGTTATGCTAAAAACCTAACTGCTCTTGAGGGTTGCCTCGATAGGAAACTACCATGAGTCTCAACCCATGACTATTTTATTCCCTGAAGATCATTTCCTCATAGGCAGGTGGGCCGCGTCAGCGGAGTCCACACGGACGTCTTGGTCCCTACCACCTGAAGGCCTCTTTTCTGCATACCATTCCCTGAGAGCTGGCTGCCCCGAGACTCCATAACCTGGTACCGACTCCTCCCTCAAGCCCCCTCCCATTCCTCCAGCTTATCTCTGCTGTCAGAGAAGAATGCAGTCTCCGGCGCTCGTACACTTTTACATTCCGGCTCCAGCACTCCGGGGAAGGGCCCTCAGCAGAGCCGTCTGGCATCTGGAAAGCAGGGCAAGGGTGGCTGGCTGAACAGTCACCTGCCGCCCAGACCAGCCCCCCTCGGGCCATCCCAGGCTGCTGCCGCTGCGAACAGAGCTGGACAGGACCCCTGGGAAAGCACCAGTTCTGAATCTCAGGGCCAACGTATATTATTGGGCTTTATTTCTGGAGTTCTGGGGATGGGAAAGGGGAGAGTAGGATCAGAACGTCCAGAGACTCCGCCTAGCAACTCATCAGGTGTGTTCACTTAGCCATACCTTTGAAAAGGTGAGAAAGACCCACAATGCTAATGCCAGTGCTGGTGAGACCTGGTCCACTATGCAAATGAGCCCAGAGCCCAGTCTAGAATAATGAGAATCAGGCCACCCCTCCTTCTCACTGGATTACTGGGATTCACCTCTGTGACCTCAGGCAACTCAATTGTCCTCCCTAGGGCCCAGCTTCCTCCCTCTAAAATGAACAGGGAAGAGTGGAACCAGACAAGTTGTAAAGGCACTTTTAAGGCCAAAAATCCACATGTCTGATTTTGAACTGAGTCCAGAAAACAAGTGTAGCCAAGTGTATAATTAATTGCTGGTTCTTCCCCCCCCCCCCCTGCAGGATTTGGTTTCACTAACACTCTGACCTTGTGATCTACTTCCATGAGATCTTTCCTCCCCAAATCCATAAGCGTGTGGGGAATCTGGGTTGGAAAAATCTTTATGACTCAGTTCTCTCCCTCCACCCCCATCCCACCCACCAGACCCCTTGTCCACCCTAACCTGAGCTCTTTTGATGCTGGGATGCTGGGGGGGGCCTGGGGATTCAGTGTTTAATGTTTGGAGTCCTGTCCTTTCCTCTCCTGGTCACTGCGGAGGACACTGTGACTCGCTGGGTAGTCTTCCTACGCATTTGTGCAATGTTTCTCACAAGTGCCAGGTTCAACCCTGGGCACCAGGGCTACTGAGAACAACAATGTGGCTCAAGTCTCAGGAAGTTTAATGCCTAAATTAAGGAGACTTGCCAACCCACCTGATGGCAGTTAGCCTGGGTCACCTGGGAGAGGCCCACCAAGGGAGAGCCTGCCTGGGCAAAATCATGAAGGGTGCTGTTGCTGACGTTGTAGACGCTCACTCCTATCAGATTTGTTCGACTCGTGCTCAGGACAAACTAGGAGTGTCAGGGACTTAAAACCACAAGAAAGAACCCTTGAGCCAACAAGAAGCAGAAGCTAGTGAGTAAATAGCCCCAATTTCTCACCACTTCCTCCTGCGGGGTGCTTCCCCTCATGTTTCCCGGGGGTCCCAAAGCCACAAGAAAGAACCCTTGAGCCAACAAGAAGCAGAAGCTAGTGAGTAAATAGCCCCAATTTCTCACCACTTCCTCCTGCGGGGTGCTTCCCCTCATGTCTCCCGGGGGTCCCAGTGGGATTGACTGAGCTGTTCATTAACACAGCTGCAGTGCCTTCCCTTCCCTGTCTCACTTCCTGCTCCCCTCCATGCTCCTCTGGGTCACCTCCCAAATAAACTACCTGCCCCCAGGTCCTTATCTCAAAAATCAACTCTTTTCTCTCTCTTTTTGGAAGATTTTATTTATTTATTTGAGAGAAAGAGAGAGGGAGCAAGCACTGAGGGAGAAGCAAACACCCCTCGGAACAGAGAGCCCCTACATGGGGCTCAATCCTAAGACCCTGCGATCATGACCTGAGCCAAAGGCAAACACTCAACTGACTGAGCCACCCAGGTGCCGCTCAAGGTCAACTCTCAAGAGAACCCACAGTAGATATAGAAGAGTAAGCTTATACGGGGAGTCAGGTGGTCAAGGCGGAGAGCATCTCGGCAGAGGGAGCCACCTGGGTAAAGTGATGGTGGACAGGACATTGTGTGGCATTTGGCATGGCATGGCAAACTTGTTGGTCTCAGGACTTTGTTTGGGACCTTAGCATCCTTGTCCGGGGGGGGGGGGGGGGGAGGAACTCTTCAGTCATATTTTCCTAACCTCCCAGAGGTGTTAGAAGAGAAGGGGTTGAAGAAGAAGGCCGGGGCATCCTGAGAGGTACCCAGAGGCCCTGGCCAGATGTCTGCCTCTGTCCTGGGCCCTCAAGGGTGCAAGAATCTGGCTCTGTTTCTTCTGAAAATGAGCTGCTCACCTATGAAAAGGAATTTCCCAACTGTCCTGGCTTCTTGCATGATTTGGGGCTATCTAAATATTTGGAAAATGTTCTCTTGTGCTTACAGGGCATATTACATGGTCAAATGCTGAGGCCTATGGAAGTCAATATAAAGCAGTGGTTAAGCCAGACAGACTAGGTAGTTGTGTGCTCCAGAACCTAGGCAGCACCTGTGAACCTCAGTTTCCTTATCTCTACCATGGGAATAATAGTACACGCATATGGCACTAGGCTCTGACTATAGTAGATGCCGGATTTTTTTTTTTTTTAGATGCTAGATTTTTAAAAGATGGCTGTGGTGACAAGCTGAGTGTACCCACTGGGGCAAAGCCAACTGGCTACCTGGGCAAGACCAGGAAGCAAATTCTGCCATGAAGAGTCTGCCACCAACCTTGCCAGCCCACCAAGGGTGTGTTTGCTTGGGTTGGCTATGACAAGAGCAAACCAGATGGCCAAGCTCAGACATCAAGTCATCCTGCCCAGGCCGGGCCTTTGCCACCATGGGTGAGCTAGCCAGCAAGCAGCAGGGAGAAGACATTGGCTCAGAAGGCCTGGGGTTCTGGGCAGTACAGGGAAATTACCTCAGTGGGGTTCCTCAGCCCCCTTGCCCCACTGGTGTGCAGAGGACCCAGCATTGCTCCCTGGGATCCTCTTTTATAGGCTTATGGGAGGGGGGCAGCTTCTTTCTCTTCAGGGTCTCTGTTTCAGGGTCTCAGTTTGACCCCTCTCTCTCTCATCTGAGAGCCTTGCCTGTGTTCCCCAAACCCCTGCTGGCCTAGAGGGTTGACCTGGCTGGTTTAACAAGAGAAGGTTGGCAGGGAGAGGCTCTGGGGCCTGGACCCTGGACTTGCATTGCCTCAGGCAGTGTTGTGTAGAACAGGCCTCTCCCCTCCCCCACCTAGGGCAGATGAAGGAATGCTTCTGAGCAGCAAGACCCGGGCTGGTACTTAGGCTGGTATTTTGAGGCTTTCAGTAGAGAAGTCCTCAAAGGAGACCCCAGGGGACTTGCAATTATCCAATTAGCACAACATGCCAGTTTCCAAGGTGTCCTGGAGTTCCTCAGGGCTGTTCAGATAAGGACTGACGGTGGGCGGAAAGATCTATGAAGTTCTGGTCCTTGTCTGTGTACACAATGCTGGGGATGATTAACCACCGGCTGGGGCAGGGGCGGGGGTGGGGAAGGTGCAAGGAGGGAGGTCAGAAAAAGAGATGGGGGATGGAGCTCAAAGGCTCTCAGACAAAATGACCAGTCTTGGATCTCTGGGGAAGGAGGGCTCTGTCTGCACTAAACAAAGCATATTTAACATCACTGCTTTGGGGAGACCTAGGTAGCCTGGGAGACCTCTTGGTAGCCAGTATCAATCGCCCCAGCCATGCACAGGGCAGCAACCTTCTTGCTGCATTTCCGCCATCTTTATTTCTCTTCACAAGATAAACAGAGAAACGCACACCCATGCTTTCACCAAACTGGGACCCAGAGAAACCAATCTAACGACTCCTGGGAACGCCTGATCTGGTTTAGTTGCGGGATTTCTCTGCCTTTAGAGTCCATGGTTCTTGGTCCCACTGCTTTGAAGAATGAAGAGGTCGACCAGATGAAGTGTAGTGGGCAGCAAAGCTTACCAAGCGATAGTACAAAGCTCCCAGCGAGGGGGGGGCGGCTCCAGTGGAGCTTCCCCTTGGGGTTCCTAAGTTGAGGGGTTTTCATCAGCTGTGTTAGGGCAGGAAGATCAGATTCCTTTCCCTCACTGCACCTTTTAGCACCCTCTCCTTGGCCAGGGAGAGCTGCCTCCCTCCCTTTGTCAGGCTCTGGAAAGGTAGTGTAGGGAAAGGTAAAGATGGGGGTGGGCGGGAAGGAAGTGCCAGACCTAGAAAGGGGCAGGCCCAAGCCCAGCGCAGGGGAGGAGGGAAACAGGCCTTGAAAGTGTTGGCTAAGAACCAGTCTTGGTGGGGAAGGAGGAGCTGCAGGGACTGGAGTATCTCAGGCCCTCTCAGTGGGTGGGGCCTGGAGCAGGAGTACCTGGGAAACAGGCCTCCCTCTGGAATTCGGAGCAGAGCTGCTGTCTAAGTCACGGACCTCTGGAATCTATAAGATAGAGGACTGCAAAGGGGTGCCACACTCCAAAAGGACAGCTTAGGGTGAGTATGACATATTGCCAGATGCATGGACTCCTGGCCCCAGCTTCCAGGATCCTTCTCATTGCCTGGACCCCCAACTAGCAAGAGAGAAGCCCCTCCCCTGGGTGGTTGCTCAGAAACCTGGAGGTCGGCAGAGACAATGGTAGAGGATACACACCTGCAGAGATGGGGCCATGTGAAAGGGTTTTTGATCTACCCCTACCTGATCTCCCAACTGCCCTAAGAAATTCTGAGGACTCTAGAAACTCCACACCCAGAAGGCTTCACCCACCTCTCCAGGGCAAGGGTGAGCTCAGGGGCTCTGGCTTTTGTTGCTATGACCATTGAACCCAGGTTTCCAAGCCTCCCAGCTTTCTGGGGGCTCTTTTCCTCCCAAAAGGCAACTCGGAGTACCATCTCAAGAAAGAGCCCTCTGAAGAGAAAGTTCTGCCCTCAGAACTCATTTTAAACCATGACCTGCAAACCAGGTCAAACGCAAATCCGACTCACCTGTGGCTGGCCCATTAGTTCTAAGGGGAAAAACTGAGGCAACAAAATCTTCCGTAAGTCCCATGTTCCTGTTCCAGCAGAGCTTCTCCTGACTGAGGTCATTCACCGGCTCATTATTAATAGACGTTTCTGGGGCAGCATCTGTGCACCTGGGGAAAGTTTACGGCAATAAAGGACACAGTCTCTTCCCTCCAGAAGCTCATGCAATGGGGACAAGGGAGGAGGTTACTTGGACGTTTGGGCCCGAGGGGACAGACGTAGGAGGCCTTCTGCAAGAAGTCACTCGTGGATGCTAACCCACAAGTGAATTAGAGGGAAAGGCATCTGGGAGCGGGAAGGGCACGAGGTGCCACAGGAGCTCCCCCTCATCCCTGCCCCGTCCTTCAGGGAACAGCCAGCCCTTGTGCTTCTCCGCAGAGCAGGAGGATAGAGCACCACGTCTGCCCCTTTGTTCGGGATTTCTGCGCATTGAAGGGACTGTCTCGCTGTTCTCTCCGCAGCCACGCACCATGTGGTGGGCCCTGCTGGCCCTGCCGGTCCTGCTGCCCACGGCGCTGCGCCTCTGCTTGGCAGGGCCTCCCCAGGAGAGGGGCCCTCTTTTCTGGCTGACTCGGCAGGACTCTCGGGAAAGCGGGGCCGCCAACGCCACGGTCTCGCCCTGCGAGGGGCTGCCCTCCGCGGGAGCGTCGACCTTGACCCTGGCGAACCGCAGCCTGGAGCGCCTGCCCAACTGCCTGCCGCCCGCGCTGCGCAACCTAGACGCCAGCCACAACCTGCTGCGCGCCCTGAGCGCGGCAGAGCTCGGCGCCCTGCCGCAGCTGCAGGCGCTGACGCTGCGCCACAACCGCATCGCCGAGCTGCGCTGGGGCCCCGGCGGGCCGGCGGCGCTGCACACGCTGGACCTCAGCTACAACCAGCTGGCCACGCTGCCGCCGTGCGCCGGGCCCGCGCTGCCCGGCCTCCGCTCGCTGGCGCTCGCCGGGAACCCGCTGCAGACGCTGCAGCCCGGGGCCTTCGCCTGCCTCCCGGCGCTGCGCTTCCTCAACCTCTCTGGCACCGCGCTGGGCCGCGACCTGGGGGCGGGCATCGCCGACGGGGCCTTCGCGGGAGCGGGAGGCGCGCTCGAGGTCCTGGACCTCAGCGGCACGTTCCTGGAGCGCGGTGAGTCCCGGCGGCGCCGGAGCGGGGCTGGGCGGGCGCTCCCGGGGCTGGGCCAAGAGCTTCCTCCGGGGTGGGGGGTGGGGCGGCGACCAGGGCACCGAGCTCCCCGTGCGGCTCAGAAAGGGCCCCACCTCGGTTTGCGGAGCGCAACAGCCCGGTTCGAAGGGCACAGGGTGGTTAACTTCTGGAGGCCCGAGAGGTGGGGGACTGTTAGTAGGGATCTCCGTTTTCCTTAGGAGGGAACCAAGGCGCGGACAGCGGAATGAGCGGCCCGCGGTTTAAGTGGTGACTCCAAATCTGAGCCCGGGCATTCGGGCCCAAAGCCCAGCCTTAGCCACTCTGATTACTGCTACCTAGCGGAGCTGACAAATGCTTGTAGAATGGGGAAGTGGGATCCCTTCGAGGCTGAGTAATGAATGAAGTTAGCACCAAACACGCAGGTTAACCTGAGCATGAATTCGTTGATCTTTCTACTTGGTTTGGCTCAAGTGGTTTCTGTGAACGTTGAATCGTCAAACAAGACACATGCACTTGGCATGTTTTAACTGATTCACTAGGGTGGTTTTATTTAAAAACAACAGCAACACTATATATGCCTATAATCACCTATTCCACTGTGGACAGAAAAAAAAGAGCGAGAATGGAAAACAGGGAAAGTAGCACATTTTCCACTTGTTGGGGGAGCTACAAAATTAGGTTTCGGCCTTGATCTCATCTCCCCCTTCCTTACACCTCTCAAAAACACCCCCACTTCTGGTAGCCCTCAGAGTGAAATCTGGGGTAGTTCCCTGTGAAGTTTAACAAGAGGATGGGCAACAGCAGCCTTGGAGACAGTGTCCTGGGTTCAAATCCTCATGCCATCCCTCCCCAGCTGAGTGGCCCTGGACCTGTCTTTGACTTTAGCTGCCCCAGGGCTGGAAGAAAGGAAGGCAGGCAGGCAGCCTAGTCTCTAAGGGCTCTTCCAACTGAAACGGTCTATGCTTCTGAGATTCCCAAAGCTGTTAATTGTCCATGCTCATCAATGAACTTTATGACTCACCTCGTCCGTCTCCTCCTTTCCTTAATGCTGTGCTGGCCTCATGGGTTTGTGCCTTCCTGGGTAGTGGGCAGTTTCCCCCTCTGTATTTCAGTTCAGTCAGGGTGGACCAGAGACCTGCCGAAACTCACCTCTCTCCACCTGAGGAAGATGCCCAGGCTGCGGATCCTGGAGGCAGCCGTTTTCAAGATGACCCCCAACCTGCAGCAGCTGGATTGTCAAGACTCGTCCGCCCTGACTTCTGTCCACACACAGCTCTTCCAAGACACTCCTCGCCTACAGGTCCTTCTATTCCAGAAGTAAGTGTTTTCTTTCTTCTTCTTCTTTTTTTAAAAAAATATTTTATTTATTTGACAGATGGAGATCACAAGTAGGCAGAAAGGCAGGCAGAGAGAGAGAGGAGGAAGCAGGCTCCCTGCTGAGCAGAGAGCCCGATGCGGTGCTCGGTCCTAGGACCCTGATATCATGACTTGGTCCAAAAACAGAGGCTTCACCCACTGAGCCACCTAGGCACCTCCCCAGAAGTGTTTTAGTTCTAAGACACATGTGAATTCTGTAACTGATTTCTGCCCACTACACTAAACTGAACAAATGTAACCATTTATAACACTAATCAGACCTTCATTCCTCTCCCTCTTCTCCTTTGCATCCTCTCTGGACTTCTGTTCTTCCTCCTCCTTTGGGTGATATCTCGGTCAGGTACCAGATAGTCCAGTGGCCTAATAGCCATGCAACTCAGTCTTGTCCAGAGTAAGAGTAAAACCCCAAACTCTCATGCGTGTAAAGTTTCCTTTAAGCCCAGGTTGAGAAACTTGCTGTGGGAAGAGGGCAGGAGGCATCAGGGTCTTCTGTTACTGGATCCACCTGCTCCCCCCCACTCACCTGCAAGAGTTTATGCAATTCGGCTCTTCCGAGGTTTGAATGGGTCTAGGGAGGAGAGGTGAGAGGATAGAAGTATCCTACTTGCAGTTGCGGCCCAGGGTCTGTCCTTTCAGGCCTGGTTGTCCAAAGTGTCACTGTACTCTCCCTCCTGACCTGACTTCCGCAGGAAGGGCAGCATACATACCTTTGAAGGTGAGCCCAGACCACCTCCTTTCCTAGGGGCCCACATCTGGACCCGTGAAGCACCTTTGCCCCTCATCACTTTCAAAGTAGCCACTTTTCTCTTTTCTCTGCTAGCACCTGCCATAACCCGAGTATTCACTTTGGGGTTTGGCGTGGGAACAAAGGAAACAGAACACGCGGAGCACTTAGCTCAGTGCCTGACATATTACGGTACTTGCTGTACCGTTCGTGATGATTCGGTGGTGGTGAAGAAGGTGATGGGGATGATGGCCATAACGGTGGTGGTGACGGTGATGTTGTTGGTAATGATGGTGAACTGGGGACAGTGAGGGTAATCGTGATGGTAGTGATGTTGGTGAAAGGGATATTAGCCTCTTGGGCTCCTACTCCTCTTCTGAGTCTCAGACTCATATGGAAGGTATCAGATGTGGAGCCATGCTGCCCCGGCTCAAATCCTGACCCCATCCCTGGTCACAACACCCCGCCTTCGCAGACCCCAGGGTAAGAACACTTACACCATCCAGTCACCACATTCAGCCAAGGGGTCTGTCTAAATCATAATCTGATTGAGTCTCCTGCCAAATGAAAACCTTGCGGTGCCTTCTGTGGTTGAAGGAGGAGGTTTAATCCCTTCTGGCTCATCTTCGGCTCCCCCACCCCCACTGTAACACCTGTGTTCCAGCCAGGGCGTGAGGAAGGAGCCAACCACTTGCTTTCTTGGTGCTCTCAAGTGTCTCCATCTGCCCTGCTGGACCCTCTCCCCCCTTTTAGCCTGGCCTACTCTCTGCTCTCCTTAGCTCACCCACAGCCTTCCCTGGGGGGCCTGTGTTAAATAGTCATATTGGGTTCCCTGGCATGGCCACCTCCCACCAGTGAGGGGATGGCCACCTTCCTGGCTGTTCTGCCCACCCAGTGTGCCCAAAGCCTTCCACAGTCCCCTCTGACATGCAGGAGGGAGGGGCAATAGTTCAGCAAAAAAGTGAAAAGAGGGGGCACCTGAGTGGCTCAGTTGGTTAAGCATCTGCCTTCAACTCAAGTCATGATCCCAGCAATCCTGGGATTGAGCCCCATGTTGGCCTCTCTGCTCGATGGGGACTCTGCTTCTCCCACTCCCTGCTGCCCCCCCCCTGCTTTTTCTCTCTCTCTTTGCCAAATAAATAAATAAATAAATAAAATCTTAAAAGGAGGGGCACCTGGATGACTCAGTGGGTTAAAACCTCTGCCTCTGCTTAGGTCATGATCCCAGGGTCCTGGGATTGAGTCCCACATCGGGCTCTCTGCTCAGCAGGGAGCCTGCTTCCTCGCCACCCCCCTGCCTGCCTCTGCCTACTTGTGATCTCTGTCTGTCAAATAAAATCTAAAAAAAAAAAAAAAAAAAAAAAATAGAAAATAGGTTATTTAGGAGAGCAAATGAATCTTCTTTCACACTAGGGCTCTGTAAGTTACAATGTGACCCACACCAGGATGTGAGCCAGGCCCTCCTGTACCTCCATGTAGGTGGTGATTCGAATTGATTTCATCACATGCAAGCTACACTGGTGGCAGAAAGGGACGCCGGATAAGGAAAGGATTCATTTTCCTTATCTGTAGAATGAGCAGAATATCATTCTCTCACTGATGTGTCACTGAGATAATGACTGTAAAGCCCTGGGGAACCTTGCCTGCTCAAAAAGATGACAATCCTTTTCCCCTCTCCCCCTTCAGGCAAAATGAAAAATATTTCCTTGGGATGCTAAAGTGCTAAGTGATCTCTGATTTTAAGATTTCCACTCTGGCTCTGTGAAATCGGCTGAAAGCAAGCATGCATATATGTATATATTCATATATGCGCTTTACATTTCCATGTGGACACACCTCTTTGCAATGTGACTTGGCAGCTCCTCCCATCAAGAACTGGAGTCTATCCTCCACCTCTTGAAGCTGCACTTGGCCATGTGACTTGCTTAGGCGAGTGGGACATTAGCAAAAGTGACCCAAGCAGAGGCTTGAAAGCAGTTGAGGATTGGAGCTTTTCCCTTCCTGGGAAGCCCACCTGGGAGCCCGCCTCCCTCCCCACCCTCCACCACCCTGTGCACTAGGCTGGGCTAGCCTCCTGAATGATGAGGAGTATATGGAGGGAGGCCCCAGCAAACCTAGTTGAGGCTCCATATATGTGAGGCTATCCTAGATCTTCCAGCCCCAGCTGAGCTCACTTGGACCACAAGAACCACAGAATCAGGAGAAAGAACAGATCTTTGTTGTTTTAAGCTACTAAGTTTTGGGGAAATTTCTACTCAGCAAGAGCAGGATACACTCCAGCGAGGCATCTTCCAAAGGACTAGTGGTTGAGTACCATCAGCAACAGCTCAACTGCAATAGCCCATATTCCAGAGTGCTCTCATTAAGAACTTCTGCCATTTCTTGTTACTGGTCTATAATAACAATATCTTACTTTCAGGTAGAGATGTACACTTATAAATGGTGTCATTGTCATAGACTCTTGGCGATATCACACATGGGCAGGGGAATACTGTCTCCATTTAATAGGAGGAGTGAGAGTGACTGAGTTGGTTGGTATCTCCGCTTTACAGATGACCAAAAAAAAAAGGTAGTCCAAGGTCCTTAAAGAGTTTCGTCCAAAGTAGTATCCTCTAAGCCCTAACAGAATGGTTTTGCAGTGATACCACCATGGCTCTCTGGCAATAGTTTTGACTAGGTTTTTAAAGCTTGACTTGATTTTTTTTTTATGTTTCAGCTGCAACTTGAGTTCTTTCCCTCCGTGGAGCCTGCATTCTTCCCAAGTCCTGTCCATCAGCCTCTTTGGCAACCCCCTCATTTGCAGCTGTGAATTGTCCTGGCTCCTCAGGGATGCAAAGAGGACTGTCCTAAGCAGGTAACATACTTACAAAGCAGATGACTAAGAGGTGAGCCGAAATTCTCACAGCTTATGGCTTGCCCTTCTTGAGCAGGTTGGCATAGTGGCAGGGAGAGCATGGAGGAACAGACAGGATGGTTTTAATGGGTGGAGACAGGAGGTGGGGCCTCTCATCTCCACTAGCATCTCATTGGCCAGATGTTGGTCGCAGGCCACACCTACTACAGGGGAGGCTGGGTAATGTATTCTAGGTTTGTGCCCAGTATGGGGGAAAATGGGCTAAGTCAACAGCTAGATTGTCTCTGCTGAGACAGGCTTATCTGTGTTCCATTTTACTGATGGGTTGGGTTGGGGCCCAAAGAGATGAAGTGCTTGCTTGGGTTCATGCAGCTGTTGGGTGGAGGAGGCAGGATCTATCTGCCTCCACTACTGGGCCCCACTAGTGAGTCCCCAAGATGCAGCCTGGTCCTCTGCATCATTTAGTCCAAGGCCAGTGGGCTTACAGAGCTCTTGTGGGACAGGGAAAAACAAGTCTTTCAAGGACTTCCCATTGACTGTTGGCTAGAAGGGCTGTTTTTGCCATGGGGTGCCATGCTCAGGCTGGCTACCAGAAAACACTCAAACCAGCTCCACCAGCCCCTCTAGCTCACTTTAGGAGACACTCCCTCCATCCTCTGCTTTTTTTTTTTTTTTTTTTTTTTTTTATGTCCCACCCAAACCCAGCTGTGAAGTGGGGATCAGTCTACCCCCCACCTCCTCATGTTATCTCCAAAGATAAGGACCCAGGCCCTTTGCAGGGAAGGCTCTCATTACAGTATTAATGAAGAGACTGAGAGGATAACCTCTGCACACCACTACTACTCTTGATTTTGGCTGCATTACTGAACCTCTCTGTGCCTCTGTTTTCCACCATAAAATCGGGAGAATAGTGGCTACCTCATAAAGCTCTAAAGATTAAATTAGTTGATACAGTAAAGTGCTAACAGTAGTCACTGGCATACGGCAAGAACTTAGAAAATGTTAGCTGGTATGAGTATTACTACTAGTACTCAGCCCAGAAGTAGATAGGTGACAACAAAATGGCAGACTACACTTGGAGAATCAGAGCCACCATTCACAAACCTGCCCTGGGTTTAGGTTCTGCCACTTGCTATCTTGGGCAATTAGTTCCTTCTTCTTTTTCTTTTTTTAAAGATTTTATTTATTTATTTGACAGACAGAGATCACAAATAGGCAGAGAGGTAGGCAGAGAGTCGGGGGAAGCAGGCTCCCCGCTGAGCAGAGAGCCCAGCATGGGGCTCGAACCCAGGACTCTGAGATCATGACCTGAGCCAAAGGCAGAGGCTTAACCCACTGAGCCATCCAGGCGTCCCGGTTAGTTGCTTTTGCTGAGCTTCTGTTTCTTTCTCTACCCAATGGAAATGATGAGGGAAGCCTACTCCACTGGTTGCCCTAGGGGTCAGGGAAGTGAAGGATGGAGTGTGTGTGGCTGGTGGGACCTAGCAGACATGTTTGGGTTTGATGAGAGGGATTGTCTGCACTGAGGACTCAAACACCTTCTAACTGGTTGGTCTCCCCTCTAGGGCAGCAGACACTGTGTGTGTACCGGCTTCAGGATCCCAAGACATCTTCTCAGCCCCTCTTTCGCTGTCCCAGCTGCCCACTGTGTGTCATCTGGACCAAAGCACCACCCTCAATTCCAGCTCGCCCCCGGCTGTTCCCTTCACCCACCAACCGTCAGCGCAGGGTCTCACCACCCCATGGAGCACAGCCCCTTCCACTCGACCTGTGGAAGCTGGACAGAGTGTCACCAAGCCCCTCTCCTTCCCCACGGATTCCACCACACAAACCGCATGGTCCCACAGTGGCATCAAAGTGGGGACTGCCCGCTCCATGGCCATCCCCACAGCAGATTCTAGCACCTCCAGCGCTCCGCGCAGGGCTGCAAACATAGCTGGGGCAGAGCACCAAGAGCACGCTGACATGCTGGTCCTTGCGCCTCACGTGTCAGCTGCTTCCACCCCCTCGGCCGGCAAACACCCTGGGCTCTTCCCTACCCCCTGGAGCCAGGTGCAGACGCCCCAGCCCGACTACAGGGCACAGGCCACCCTGCAGGCGCCTCACCCGAGTCCTTCTGAGGGCGGGATTCCAGTCTTGCTATTGGACGAATCTAGTGAGGAGGAGGAGGAAGAGGGGCACAAGGAGGAGGTGGGAGCACCTCCCCAGGATGTCCCCTGTGATTACCACCCCTGCAAGCACCTGCAGACCCCGTGTGCGGAGCTGCAAAGGCGCTCACGGTGTCGATGCCCTGGACTCAGCGGGGAGGACAGCCTCCCGGACCCCCCCAGGCTGCAGGCAGTGACCGAAACCACTGACACATCGGCCCTCGTGCACTGGTGTGCCCCGAACTCGGTGGTGCATGGTTACCAGATCCACTACTCTCCTGAGGGCTGGACAGAAAACCAGTCAGTGACAGTGGTGGCGGACATCTATGCCACTGCCCGGCAGCACCCCCTGTATGGGCTCTCACCGGGCACCATGTACCGCGTGTGCATCCTGGCCGCCAACCGCGCGGGCCTGAGCCAGCCTGTCCAGGCCTCGGGCTGGACGCGGGCGTGTGCCACCTTCACCACCAAGCCCAGCTTTGTGCTGGTCTTTGCGGGGCTGTGCACTGCCTGCGGCCTCCTGCTCATCACCACCCTGCTGCTGGCAGCATGTCTGTGTCGCCGCAGCAGAACGGTGCACCTGCAGCGCTACAACACGCACCTGGTGGCCTACAAAAACCCAGCCTTCGACTACCCGCTGAAGCTCCAGACGCTCAGTTAGCTCGCGCCCCCTCCTCCACTGGAGCTTAAGAACTAGCCGCCCATGTTTAGAAAAGAAGAGACAGAGGGTCAAAGAGGACCCTGTCAGCTCAGAATGCCTCTGAATTTCTGTGAAGCCAGCACTCTTGCGGCACAAAGGGAACTTGCCATGCAGTTTCTCTGTCCGGGGAACCACTGCTTTCCCTGCCGTCTTCTCTGTGCCCAGAAACGTTACAGTTCACACCAGACCACTCCCGTTGCCACAGCGCAGCCTTGTGTGTTGTTGTTTTTCAGCAGTTAGTGCCCCTTGGAATCCAGTCGAATAGATTGGGTGTGTAAGTAGGAAGAGATAAAACAGTTCACACAATTCAGTCTCTTTTGCCATTCTGGAAGTGACATCCTCAAGTCATTTCAGGGATGTTCCCTCTGGTCAAGCGTCTGGCTAAAGCAGGTGGTATTCAAGGAATCAACTCCTGTGGATTCTTAATCTGAGAACTGGGGTAAGGGAGAACTACTGGTTATGTTTCCTGAGGCTGCCTGGGGTTTATTGCGTCTCTTGGCAAAAAAAAAATGTGCTTTTAGCTTTGTAGTTAAAACTGCAGTCTTCAGGGAACCTCTGTGAAACACAAGGACAAGCTGTCCTTTTTAAAGTCATTGTCTACTGGACTTCTCCAGAGTGTAAGTGGTCAAAGAAACTACGAACTCCTTTTCTTAAAAAAGCGCAATAGGATCACTTCCGGGATTTGGTCTTTTAAGAGAAGAGATGAACAAAAAAGAACGTCAAGGCTCTAGCTAGAAGCCAAAGCATTTGCTCTCCATTGCATCAAACAGTGCCTTCATGATTTGTATCTGAGTGTGGGCAATGCCTTTCAACACCCCTTTTCACTTGTATACCAATGTTAAAAAAAGCATTTTTTATAAAATTACAATGTGTGTCATTACTTCTAGATTTTAATTTTCTAAGTTAGTACTTATTTCACTTTTCTGTGACTACTGGAACAATTACCACAAACCAGGTGGGTTAAAACAACAGAAATCTGTTCTTACAGTTCAGGCCAGAAAACCACAACCAAGGTATCAGCAGGAGTGATTTCTTCTGGAGACTCAGAACTGTTCCCTGCCTGTTCTGGTTGCTGGCTGTCCTGGGTGCTCCTTGGTTTGCAAATAAATCCAATCGATGCCTTCATTGTCTTATGGCATTCTCTGTGTCCAAATTTCCCTCTTTAAGAAAGTATTTCTCCCCCCATCTTTACAGAGATATAGCTGACCTATAACTTTGTGTAAGTTCATGGTGTGCAACCTGATTTGATACACGTATATATTGGGAAATGATTATAAAAAGGTTCCCTTCACTTCACATGGGTACCTTTTTTTTTTTTTAAAGATTTTATTTATTTATTTGTCAGAGAGAGAGGGAGAGAGAGAGCGAGTACAGGCGGACAGAATGGCAGGCAGAGGCAGAGGGAGAAGCAGGCTCCCTGCCGAGCAAGGAGCCCGATGCGGGACTCAATCCCAGGACGCTGGGATCATGACCTGAGCTGAAGGCAGCTGCTTAACCAACTGAGCCACCCAGGCGTCCCACACATGGGTACCTTTTTGTGTGTAAGAACTTTGAAGACCTACTACTTTCTAAGCAACTTTCAGGTATACATTATTAACTATAATCATTGTGCTGTCTTCTGGGGATCATTGTCATTTCGAGAACTTACTCATAACTGGAAGTTTGTACCCTTTGACCACATTCACCCATTGTCTCCCACTCCTATGAACCACCAATCTACTGCTGTTTCTAGGAGTTGGGTTTTTTATTTGTTTTTTGTTTTTAAGATTCCACATATAAGTGGAATCATACAGAATTTGTTCTACTCTGCCTTATCTCACTTCGGTATAATGCCCTCAAGTACCATCTACGTTGTTGCAAATGGCAGGGTTTCCATTTTTATGGCTGAATAATAAACATCACTCTGTGTCTCTATGTATTTATACCACATTTTATCCATTCATCCATTGACACTTGGGTTCCTTCCATGTCTTGGCTTATTGTAAATAATGCTGTGGTGAACATAGAGTGCATATCTTCAAGATGATTTAATTTCCTTCCAGGATATACCCAGAAGTCAAACTTCTCTCTTTTTAAAATTATTCTTATTAACATATAATGTATTATGTGCCCCAGGGGTACAGGTCTGTGAATCATCAGGCTTAAACATTTCACGACACTCCCCATAGCACATACCCTCCAAATTTGTCTTCTAATAAGGACAACAGGCATTAGATTATGGCCTACACAAAGCCAGTAGGACTTCATCCTAACATGATTATATCTGCAAAGATCCCATTTCTAAGTAAGGTCACATTCACAAGTACCAGGGCTTAGAACTGAACATTATCTTTTGGGGAGAAACAATTCAATCCCAAACACCATTTATTTCTGTTTAAAAAAAAAAAAAAAAAATCAAGTTTGGGCACCTGGGTAGCTCAGTCGGTGAAGTGTCTGCCTTTGGCTCAGGTCATGATCTCAGGGTCCTGGCATCCAGCCCCAGGTCAGGTTCCCTGCTCAGTAGAGAGGCTGCTTCTCCCTTTCCCTCCCTCCCTGCCACCCCAGGCTTATGCTCTAATAAATAAAATCTTAAAAAAAAAAAAAATTAAGTTTGGGTACCTGGGAGGCTCAGTTAAGTGTCTGCCTTTGGCTCATGTCATGATCCCAGGGTCCTGGCATTGAACCCTGTGTCTGGGTCCCTGCTCAGTGGGGAGTCTGCTTCTGCCCCTCCCCCCGGCTTGTGCGCTAATAAATTTACTCTTCAATTAAAAAAAAACAAAAATCAAGCTTGATTCCCACATATCTTGCTTCCAAAATGTGCTGAGGCACCAAAACCATGCTACAGAAACTCAATATACCCAAATCTCACCTCAATAGGTGTTTAAAGTTTTGAAAAGGCTTTCCAAAATTCTAAGATGGATCCCAAGTTTCATCAGATATGTAACCAAGAGAATTGGACTAAGCAATCTTTTAAGATACGTACCAGCTCCTGATTAAAAACTGGAAAGCAAAAGCCAAAAATGTGACTACCATAGACTTCAGACACGTAATCATCTCAATGCCTTTTTATTATTTATTTATTTATTTAAAGACTTTTTATTTATTCATTTGGCAGGCAGAGATCACAAGTAGGCAGAAAGGCAGGCAGAGAGAGAGAGAGGAGGAAGCAGGCTCCCTGCCGAGCAGAGAGCCCGATGCGGGGCTCGAACCCAGGACCCCGGGATATGACCTGAGCTGAATTCAGGCAGAGGCTTTAACCCACTGAGCCACCCAGGCACCCCTCAATGCCTTTTTTTTTTTTTTTTAAGATTTTATTTATTTATTTGACAGAGAGAAATCACAAGTAGATGGAGAGGCAGGCAGAGAAAAGAGAGAGGGAAGCAGGCTCCCTGCTGAGCAGAGAGCCCGATGCGGGACTCGATCCCAGGACCCTGAGATCATGACCCGAGCCGAAGGCAGCGGCTTAACCCACTGAGCCACCCAGGTGCCCCCTCAAGGCCTTTTTAAATTTACTATCAGGATTGAATCCATTCTATGGAGGCACCGAAATGAATTTGCCGTGCTTGGCTCCGTACGAATATACACTCAAACATGCCTAGTATAGTTCCAGCGTTTTGTAAACTAGCAGAATTCACATTGTATAATAGTCCAATATCCAAAACCCTCAAGAAACTTGTACCATTTTTCTAAGGGTTGAGGTTTATTAACCAGAGCCAGATTAAGACCTTCATACTATAGAGATTATGAGCTCAAGACATGAGTAACTCCAAATAGCATCAACACTGAACCAGGAAATAAACATAACAAAGTACAAAATCCCAATTTTTCCCCATAATTACTTTATCTTGAGTTCTCTTCTCTCATTTTAAAACACCTTTGTGCTCCCACTTTACTGGTGCCAAGATGTGTTCAATGTGCCTCTTGGGTGGGTATTCCAGCTCCAGCCTGACCGCCACCCAAGCTATGAGACTACACAGGGGGTTCCAGAAGGGGAGAATGGCCAGCCACAGGTCATCCTCCTCTTCCCTCATACACCCTCCATTGGATTCAGTGACACTGTCCCTGGCTGCAGGCTTCGGTGCATTTCACGCCTGGGAACAAGGAAGCCAGGACGAATGCAACAGAGGGGCAAGCTGATCCCAGGATGCCACTACCAAGAGGCATGTATTTTGCTTATAACTTTGCGTCTTAATTTAACACAGCTTAGACAAGCTCACTGCACAATTCCACAGGACACCTGGGACAGTGGGCAGCAACAGGCCTCCACAGTTAAGAGGAAGCAACCAGCAAGAGCCATTGTCTTCCTCGTCCCTCTCTCTGTGTCTCCCACCCTTCCAAACAGGACGGTGGAGTGAGAGTAAGGACTTTAAGTCAGATGGTCCCAAACAAATGATTTCTACAATGCCAGGGCAAGTGATGTACTTGAATGGACTTTAGGAATCAAAAAACTTCAACAGTGAGGATCACTGCATGTTAAACAGACCACCAGCACTGAAGGCACTTTTCCAGCTCTTTTATTCCTTTAATATCTTAACAAAAGATACCCAAAATTTAAAAAACCTTTGAAAAATATACAGTTTCATATTATTTACAGAACATGTAAGTACAGGTTCCAACATCATACAAACGTTGCTACGTTAGAAACAGCGAAAGGCAGGATATAACTCACTGCCTCCTGGCTGGTGCAGCCTAATGGCCACGCTTTCCTATTTCAACCCCCTGTGTCACCTGCTAACCTGATACACAGACTGTTAGGCACCTGAGAGGCTGGAAGACTACTGAACTTGAACTTCAACACCTTCTGCTGTGACCTTATTATTTTCAAATTTACTGCATTTTAAATCTCTTTACAAGTCTATTTCATCCACCACTAAGCTACCTTTATTGTCATTATCCTAAATGATCAAATAGTAACCACGCCAACTATTAGTGTGTACACAGTTCTAAAAATCAAACATAAGACTGTGTGGCCAAGTTGTATCCAACAGATACTTAAACCCAGTAAATTCCCTGGTGCTTTGTAAGCAATCTCAACTCTGTTGAACAGAAGTGGCATCTCTTTAGTTTCCATGCTCTGGACTATGTTTCTTAAAAAGGTATTAAAAAGTGTCTGACGGTAATTGGAATAATTTGGTACCTTAGAAATTAATCTAGAACCCTAAGATACAAAATTCTAGTTTTATTTGTATTTAAAAATACATTGGAAATTCTGCATATGCCCATGATCAAGCTTATTTTCAATGCACATTACTTAAATTTTGATGACATGGTTTGTTCTGACAAGTCCTTTTTTCAAGGTGAACCCCGAATTACGGAAACTCCTGTAGATTTCCACTTGCCCTGCCACCAATGATGTATATTGCTTCCTTGCTAATGATGATCGGTGGCTTTCATCTGCCTTTGATCACCTGAACAGTTTTTCGACCATAATGATAATAACTGTAAGCTGATGCAGCTGTGGTGAAAGCCGTGAAACACCTTTTTTTGGAAGAAAGAAAGAAAGGTTTAGTGGTCAAGTCTGAAACACAGTAACCATGAGAATCACAAAGAATACATGTAATAGAGTTACTTAAAAAGCAAAAAGGCCATGCGTGTGATTCTTTTTTTATTTCCAGGAATCTAAAGCTGCTGCTTTTAAGATAACTGTCAAACAGAATCTAGTTAATGAGCCCGAAAAAAATTACTAGCGATTGTCACCTTTACCCAGCCATTATTCTAGGTGTCTTCTGCCATCGTTTTATGTTCGTAAGAACCGTCTCTTATAGAGCAGCAGACAGAGCCCCAGGGAACTTTGCTGAGGGCCACAGAACCTTGACTGAGCCCTGTCCAGAGCCCTGTGCTCTTTCCACTGCTCCATGCTGCTGATGGTACTGGGCTTTTATTTCCTGCAGAATTTGAGCATCTGAGTCATTTTAAAGGAAATCCAGCTTTTTTTTTTTTTTTTTTAAATGATTTTTCCTTAAGTGAACTGCCAGACTCACCAGATTCTCTTGGAAGCTCCATGAGTCATGCTCATGGCCCACCAGATTACTTTTTGGTGCACCCATGCGTGTCTGCTCCCACCAGCTGAGCAAAGGTCATGGAGACTCTGTTTCTGTTTGATCCCAAAGCGGTCTGTGTCAGTTAGATCATCTGAATTCACACTTGAACTAGTGCAACATCCATGTAGGAAGAGCTGCTATTTCTGAGAACTAAGTAGAATACTTTGGAAATAATTTATAAATCAAGGTGAGTTGCTAAGAACTACTGTCAAAGGCAATATGATTGTTGAAAGGCTAGAGAAAAATGGTCAAAATCTAGAAAGTTTCTATACTTAGATTGCTTTGTAAATGTCTTAAGTTCTTATATCACTTTAAAGAAAACAGAAAATAAAAGTCAGAGAGGTTGTATTATGGATGTAGTTTAGTCAAGAAAGCGAAAACTCCCAGTTAGACTTATACTCAAAAAAAGGGGCATTGGTCCTCTATCAAAAGATGTAGCATGAATCAGAAAAATGTATACACATATATTTTAGAAAATAAAATGTTTAGCACGTGTATCATCTTTAAAGCTTCTTTGGCTGAACTGACTTTCGTTAACTAACCATTTTTGGGCTCAGACTGCATCAAGTAAGGCTTTAATTAAAGTGATTAAAGTGCACTAAAATACGGTGCTTCAAGTTCAGTGTGGTGCATCTGGACTCTGACAGTTTGAATTTGATGTATTTTCAAGGAGATACATTTCAAAGCTATAAGGATAGTAACATAAAAATCAAACTCCTTTCTCAAGTCTCCCTCCCATTATGCCCTTGCACCACTAGGCTGGATGCACTTTCCCCTCCCCACTCTCCTACACCCTACCTTGCTCGGGGTCGATCCTTCACCTCAGAAGCCTCCCCCAGTCTCTCCCTGTATAAACGGACTAGGCCTCCTGCTCAAATGCCACTTCCTCCCTGAAGCTTTCCCTCTTCTCCCTACCCGGGATCAAGTATCCTATCCTTGCCTCCTCCAAAACCCCAATACTTTATACGTCTCCTTCCTTTTAATTTGCATGAAAGATCCTGTAATTTCTATATCCCATGCATGGTACTAAACTTCAGAACAGTATCAGTCATAAAATACAGCTCCCAACTTTACCCAGCTGGTGCTCCTCAAACACGGTAAGAACCAAGTAAATTCTAAGACCGTCGCAATAAGCCATTTTGCTGACATTCTCAGAGAGTAATTCTACACTTAGCTTACCACAGTATCTGAAGATAAATGCTGTCAGCGTAATTGAAAACTGGAGCTGCCAAAGAAGCGGCCACCAAGATTAACTGGACTGCTGTGTTTACCTTAAAAAAAAAAAAAGTCATAAATGAGCAGTGCCAAGGAGATCCTGTTTCAAGCTAGAGAAACAAAGGCACAGCCCATCATGCAGTAACATGACATCCTCGGCATGCCCAGTGTTGAATAGCCTTGCCAAAGAAGCTGGCGTTCACACCCAAGGGGGAACTTCACTAACCGGCTCATCTGTCTGCATAGGTGCCCTCTACACTGAGGCTAAGGGGATGTCAGAAAATACTACTACCTTGAATTTCCATAGCAATTCAATAATGTTGCAATGTTCTTGGCCTTTTTTCAGCTGTCTTTAAAATAGCCCCACAGAATAGAAATAACAAAGCTACCTATACCATTTTCACGGGTGAAAATGTCACGGGCTAAGTGACTTGCCTGCAGTCATAGCAGGTTACAGGGCTGAACCCAGAACCCAGACTCGCTAGCCCTTCATCCAGTGCCCTTGGCTTGCCCAAATGTCAAACCCTAAGAGGTCAGAAAATTGAAATGCATTCATCTCCACGAGAAGAGGCTCGGGAGGCAAGGCATATGTTCCCCGACCCTACAAGACAGCATGGAGGACAGAAGGAAGAAAATAGAGCCAAAAAGGCGCTGGAGACTGCCTACTCATCCTGAGAAGCACGCTGGGGAAGAGGGTGTGAAGGATGTAGCAGGGGGACATGTGCACAGAAGCACCCCTATCGTCCATTCTGCAACCAAAAGACAAGAATTCCACTTCATCTTTAAGAAATTAAATAATAAAATTGTATCAAGAACTTCTTACACCTCCTTTGAGTTCCTTTCTAAGTACTGCTACACTCTGTTATGCTTGATACAAATGTAAATCACTGGAATCTAGAGAAAAACAGAAAAACAAAAATCCTATAACTCCACCTCAGCGAGTTTTATGTATAATGGTAACAAACCATCTGTCCCAAGATGATCTGTGTCCCTAACCTGTTAAAGTACTGTCACAAGGGACAGGGCAAAAGGATGATAACAACAAACTTATCAAGGCTACTAGGAAAACAATGTGCCTTGAGAGGCATTAATGAATGGTGTGTTCTCTGTATGCAAAGACTGGCACAGTTACCATACTGAAAGGGGCTCAGGAAAATAGACAACAGATGGACAACTGAGAGTAGGAGGTGTTTATTACTAAGTACGTTTTCCTATCCTTTCCACGTAATCATCAGTGGTGAAAACGAAGGGCCTGATTTTATGGTGTTTTCCGCACAGAAAGGAGGGTAACGAAAGGAACCTCCATAATTTCTCTGTAGCTCATCAAGATGCAACTGTATTTCACCTCATCCACCTTCCTAAAACACTGACCCTAATACCTCCTTCGGATGCTTAAAAGCTCAGGCCACCAATGCAAAACATATGCATATACTAAGGACCCAAAAAAGCTCAAAGGACAAGAAAATTGGGTGAATGACCTCACTCTCTATCTCCTACAGTCAGCACATTGAAATAAATCTCGCTGGCAGCTGCTGCGGACTGAGGCTTATATTCATTATAATAAACATTTACAAGGGAATAACTTAAAAGGATATGTGTGTCTTACCTTGCTGATAAAGGTTGGCTTCAACCTAGCGGTGGCATAGCAAGGATTGAAATACTTAGAAAGTGTTCGCTGGAAGAGGACAAAAAGATAAAGTTGATTCAATTTATCATTCACGTTTACTGAATATTGACCATATTGCCTGGCTCTATGCTAGATAAGCCCTTTATCTGCATCTTCTTTTATCACCCTAAATGAGCAGTGTCTATATTCCTTATAAATCATACACAGGTTACTGAAAACAGATTTTTTTTTTAATTTATAGATTACTCAATCCCTAGAAAACTCTAACACAGTAACTATCCTGAAATCTGCCTGATGACATCTGTTTTCTAAATAAACTCAATAAATCTCCCTTATTGCTATTTTCTTTCACAGACTAAAACATGAAATGAGTAAGATCCTGCTGTTTTCTCTGGATTGAGAACCAAAAGATGAGGTGATTATCCTAGGCCTATGTGCTCAAGTATCTGTACAACAATGAACAAATCTGCAAACAAACCATTCTGCATTCATACAACTGTGATTTTATAAAAATCTAGTTCCAGACAATCCATGGTTGAGGCTAAATCAGGCAGCTGAGGGACTTGGTCACACAAACATTCCTAACAGTTTGCTGCTAGGGACAGGGCAATTCATTGTGGGTGATTCAAAGAGCAAGATGACAGTTATGTGTGGTTTTAAAAAATTCTTGAAAAAAGTATAATAAAATTAATGGCCATAAATTACTCCCATGAAGTGAAACTCAAGATACAATAGAGTGGGTCTGGTTTTTTGTGTTTTGGTTTCTTTTACATTAAGTTATAAGTAATAATAAAAGAAATTCTTTTTAAACAGACTCACCGGTGTTGGAAGAGTTCGATACCTGACGTAAAAAACAGCAGCAATCAGCATTACATCTCTTGAAATTATCATGTAAGTAAGTGGAACTGAAAATCAAATATAAAATAATTTTGAATGGGATTTTGAAAATTACTGATATTACACATACAATAAAACCTCATTCAGCCTTATGAACTGGTATTTCACAGAAGCAAAAATGTTGTAAATAAATACTTATTGATCGTTTAGAGTCCTTATAGTGAACCACTGATTTTTATATTCTTCTCTAACCCACCCTCAAACCAAGTGAAGGACTACACCTGCCTTTGAGAATGTCAATCCTCTTGCCTTTTATTCCTTCTTGCCCATGTTTTTAAGCTGTAGTTATTAATATTAGTGTCAGCCCTACTCAGCCCCTACTAACTCCTTTGTGACCTCTCAGCCTTATGAATTTGGAAAAATGGTCACCAGGCTCACTATACTTACACGGAATTAATGAGATGGTACAGACTGGAAAAGATACTGGAAGACTCGAACTATTATGCCAACTCCAGAGCTCTGATGACTCCCACATTCTAGGCTATTTTATAAACAGTAAAATTTGCTGTATGTAACACTTGTGAAAAAAAACAAATATTTTCATTCTTGTCTGGTCAGTTCCTATCCAGGCAACTGCTATTTTTTTTCTGCTGCCCCATTCATTCAATGAATTCTAATTAAAAAAAAAATCCAATCAGTTGATAATTTTCTCATTATTCTTAAGATTCTATAGCATGGGGGTGCCTGGGTGGCTCATCAATTAAGAGTCCAACTCTTCTTTTTTTTTTTTGAGAGATTTTATTTATTTATTTGACAAGAGATCTCAAGGAGGCAGAGAGGCAGGCAGAGAGAGAGAGAGGGAAGCAGGCTCCCTGCTGAGCAGAGAACCCGATGGGGGACTCGATCCCAGGACCCCGAGATCATGACCTGAGCCGAAGGCAGCAGCTTAACCCACTGAGCCACCCAGGCGCCCCAACAGTCCAACTCTTGAGTTTAGTTCCAAGTCATGATCTCAAGGTCATGCGATGGAGCCCCATGTTAGGCTCTGTGCTGAGCCGGGAGGCTGCTTAAGATCCTCTCTCTCCTTCTCCCTCTGCTCCTCCTCACCCCCTCCAAAAGATTCTATAAAATGGCCCCAAAGCCAGAGCCAGCAAAATATAGATTAATACTCAAAGAATCACTGCTCCCTTGTTGAGTAACAATGGGAGGGCAGAGGTCCTGTTTCATTTCACATCCTTCTACACTACAGGAGGTCTTAACTATGAACATATATTGCTTCTAGTAGAAAAAAAAAATTTTTTTTAAAAGAAAAAAATCCTGGGGCGCCTGGGTGGCTCAGTGGATTAAAGCCGCTGCCTTCGGCTCAGGTCATGATCTCAGTGTCCTGGGATCGAGCCCCGCATCGGGCCCTCTGCTCAGCAGGGAGCCTGCTTCCCCCTCTGTCTCTGCCTGCCTCTCTGCCTACTTGTGATCTCTCTCTCTGTCAAATAAAATAAATAAAATCTTAAAAAAAAAAAAAAAAGAAAAAAAAGAAAAAAATCCTGACAAATTGTTTCAAACTAAAATAACAGGGTCATGTGTATCCCCCTTCCATAATACTTTCAAACAGCTCTTTTATGAATTACTTTTGAGATGATATTTATGGTCCTCTCCAGTTCTGAAATTCTTTTTTTTTTAATTAAAAAAATTTTTTTTAAATTTTTTATTAACATATAATGTATTATTAGCATCAGGGGTACAGGTCTGTGAATTTCCAGGTTTACACACTTCATAGCACTCACCATAGAACATACCTTCCCCAATGTCCATAACCCAGTTCTGACATTCTATTCAATGCAACTCCAGCAAAATCTAATTAGAGATTACAATTTAAATCTGTGTTGGTTATGGCTATGATATAAGTGTAGCTCCTTGGCCCAGTCCTGGATGACAAGACTACTTGAAAGAGAAAACACTTATCTACCACTCAAGTAATAGCATTTGGAAGACACAGAAGATACAGCTGTATGAGCCAAGTAACAAAACAAGATAGCCATGATTTTTAGGAGACTTCTATTTTTCTACAGCAGTCATTAGCTGGCAAAATCTAACCATCAGATTTTAAGATGCAGCACACTCATGCAAATTACATACAGTAAACCTCCTAAACACAACTTTAGAAGAAACACTTGTTAGTGTATTTCATCATCACAAGGGAAAAGAGACTAGGACTTAGTCTTAAATAAGAAGTTTCTGCAGAAGAGATGAGGCAATTCAATACACCGCAAATCCTTGAGTTCTTGTTCTAACTAGTAACACCCATACTACCATTTATTGAGTATCTGGCACTCTTATAAGCACTTCATACATACTGTCAATCGATTCCACAAAATAGGGACCGTCATTATTGCCATTTTACAAATAAGGAAAGTAAGCCTTAGGCAGATTATATATAATCTGGCCAAGGTCGGCAGTTACTGAGTAGTACAGCCAGTACTAGTACTGTACCTCAGTCAACAGTACAGTAAGCAGTACGGCTAGAGACCTAGGAGTGGAACCTAGGCCTATGAAATTCTCAGCCTATGCTCAGGCCAGAGTGCGAGGCTCCAGCCCAGCCATGTGAGTCATGATTAGCACCTCCAGACTCCGTTTACCATCTGTAGACTCTGTTTACCATCTGTAACAGTCTGGCGGAGGAAAGGAAAGTTAACAAAAATCAAGTTTTCTCCAAACTGCCCACCACAGAATCACCTTGGGAGAGCTTCACAGAAATACAGATGACAGCTCCCCGAGGGATTCGCATGCACAGCCAGGCTGGGACCCTGCCTCATCAGGTGGTCTCTAAGGCCTCTGCCAACTAACAGTATACATACAGGCTTTTACTATAGTTCTTTGGGCAATTTTATTGGGTTCCCTGGCTTCTGCATTTTCTAACTGCTCCCCCTTTCTCTCCAGCCTTCCCTTTCCTTTTCTTCCAGGGCTAAAACAGCTTTCATTTTGCTTATCAGAGTATAACAGTGTGCTAGTGAGGGTAGAAGGGGGTAAAATGTGTCAGGGATTGCTCCAAGGTTTTCCTCCCTTCTTGCTAACCCTATCTGAAATAGGTAATGTCTGCAACAAAGAGGCACATTACAGACTAATTTTATTAGGATTCAAGAGAAATAAATAAAACAAAGTTACTTTTATCACAAGTGGTCATTTCAATATCATAGGTTATTTCACTGAGAATAACAGAATAATTACAGAAATTGATTCAAACCAGCAATAAGAATTTGCTATACAGTAAACCAGAAATAATACAAGATACAGAAAGGAATCGTTATTTAGTAAATGCGGAAGAACAAATGCACCTAAGTACAAATTAATTTAGACTCACATCCCAGACTGCTACAAATGAAACAAACCAAATAAGTTGTTTTCATCCTTATCTCTCCTCCCATAGAGAGCAAGAAGAAGAGCAGAATTATTTATTATCCTAATTGAGGAAGAAAGCACATTTCTTACTCTTGAGGAAACAAAGCTGTTCAAATCAAGGTGGATGGAACTTTTACAAAAATGCAGGCAGTATAAAAGTAAGAAGATGCAAGATAGCATATATACAGCTCTCCCCCTAAAACCTGCCTAAAATGACAGTGAAGGAATGAAAAGACAAAGTCACAAAGAGAATGGGAAGAGAAGACAAATTTCCCAGTTTCACATTTGTTAATAAGAACTACTTTAATCCAAACTGATTAAAGATACCTTAAAAAGCCCAACAAATCCCAAACAAAATAAATAAAAAAGAAACTCATATCAAAGTGATCCGAAGGGGGCATCAACAGATGAATGGATAAAGAAGATGTAATATATATATATGATGGAATACTATGCAGCGATTAAAAAAAACCCCGAAATCCTGCCATTTGCAACAACGTGGATGGAACTAGAAGGTGGTATGCTAAGTGAAATAAGTCAATCAAATATGATTTCTCTGATATGAGGAATTTGAGAGGCAGGGGAGGGGGTCATGGGGGGAACAGAGGGAAAAAAAATGAAACAAGATGGGACTGGGAAGGGAGACAAACCATATGAAATCTTAGGAAATAATAATAATAATAATAATAATAATAATAATCTTAGGAAACAAACTGAGGGCTTGCTGGGAGGCGGTGGGGGAGGGACAGGGTGGCTGGGAGATGGACATCGGGGAGGGTATGTGATACGGTGAGTGCTATGAATTGTGTAAGACTGATGATTCACAGACCTGTACCCCTGAAGCAAATAATATGTTAATAATAAATAATAATAATAAAATAAAATAAAAATAAAGAAATTCATACCAAGATAAATTACTATGATACTGCAGAAAACCCCAAAGACAAAGAGAAAATCTTAAAAGCAGCCAGAGTAAAAACAGTTAACTTCAAAAAAGAAATGGAGGGGCGCCTGGGTGGCTCAATGGGTTAAGCCGCTGCCTTTGGTTCAGGTCATGATCTCAGGGTGCTGGGATGGAGTCCCGCATCGGGCTCTCTGCTCAGCGGGGAGCCTGCTTCCTTCTGTCTCTCTCTGTCTGCCTCTCTGCCTACTTGTGATTTCTCTCTGTCAAATAAATAAATAAATAAAATCTTTAAAAAAAAAAAGAAAGAAAGAAATGGATTAGCAGTTGATTTCTTTTACACCAACAACAAACATGAAAATTGAATGATATGTTAAATGTGCGGAAATGACTACCAACCCAGACTTCTAAACCCAATAAAAATATCCTTCAAGAACAAAGGCAAAATCAGAGAAAGAAATATACTGCCCAGTATCATTTCTATGTAAAATTTTAAAAACAATAAAAATAAAATAGAAGTTGAAATAGAAATAGCAAGTAAAAAAGTGGCTGCCAGAAGCTGGAGGATGGGAGAAATAGGGAGAGGTTGGTAAAAGCGTGCTAACTTCCACTTTTAAGATCAGTAAAGTCTGAGGATCTAATGTATTATACGGTGACTGTAGTTGATTACACTGTATTGTATTAATTGAAATCTGCTAGGAGAGTAGAACTTAATATCCTCACACATACAAAAGAATAAAATGATCTCATAATACAAAAGGATAAAGGCAAAATAAAATTATTTTCAGACAAATAAAAACAAGAATGTACCACCAGTTACCCAATATTAAAAGGATTTCTAAAGATGTACTTCAGATGAAAGTGATCCCAGATAAAAGGGTTTAAGATACACCAAACAATGTAAGCCAGAAAGAAGTAAATATGAAGATACATCTAAATGAACACTATTAAAACAATATCATGTGGGTTTAAGAAGTATATAAAATTAAAGCATGGCAACAATAACCAAAGTTAAGAAAGGAGTAAATGGAGGTCAAACACCAAACTTTGATAAGGATGAATAATTTTAAGAAAAACCAAATGGAAACAGAATATAACACAGCCAAACTGGCACACAGGGAAAACAAGTATGATGATAAAAAATCTATACAGATGTAGAAAAGCACGTATGAGCCAAATGAAACCCATAAAATGGAAGACTGCTATACAAATACTAGTAAATCACAGTAAATGTTAATGGATTCAATGTTCCAGCGGAAAGATTAAGTATTTTTAGACTGGATAAAAATAAAGAAAACCCAACTATCTTCATGCTATTTACAAGAAATATCTAAAAAATAAAGACACAGAGAAATTGAAAGTGATTTATCCATCAGGCAAACACTGACTTGATCATTATTGAAAATATGGAGGGTCACACTTCATAATAAAACATTTAATTTATCAAAAAGACAAAAACATCTAATTTATATACACTTAACAGCAGGACTTCAAAAGACACAAAGCAAATATCAGACTACAAAGAAAAATAATGGAAAAATAAACACAAAGGAAACTAACCTACTCTTAGTAACTGACAAACAAGCAAACCAAACAAAAAAGAACTCAGTAAAGATTTAAATATCAGGATTTAAAATTTGACCAAATGGATATATAGAGAACATCACACCCAACCACTACAACTTCAAAAATTCATTTGAAGCACATGTAAAATGCTTCTAAAATTTGACTGTAGGGGTGTCTGGGTGGCACTCAGTCAGTTGAGCATCTGCCTTTAGCTCAGCCGGTCCTGAGATGGAGCCCCAGGTCTGGCTCCTTGCTCAGAGGGAACCTGCTCCTCCCTCTCCCTCGCCCCTCTGCCTGCCGCTCTCCCTGCTTGTACTCTCTCACTCTCCTCACTCTCACTCTTTTTTTTAAAAAAGATTTTATTTATTTATTCGACAGAGAGAGACACAGTGAGAGAGGGAACATAAGCAGGAGGAGTGGGAGAGGGAGAAGCAGGCTTTCCATAGAGCAGGGAGCCCGAAGTGGGGCTCGATCCCAGGACCCTGGGATCATGACCTGAACCGAAGGCAGATGCTTGACGACTGAGCCACCCAGGTGCCCCACTCTCACTCTTTCTGTCAAATAAATAAAATCTTTAAAAAAAAAAAAAATTGACCCTATACTTGCCTGAAGGGCTAAAATCAGAGCATGTTCTCTGGATATAAGGTAATTATGCTTGACATTAGTAATAAAAACATACCTAGAAAACCTCACAAATTAAGAAATAAATTTTTATTAACCCCCTAAGTCAAAGAAAGAATGATAATGGAAACAGAATATTTTGAACTCAATAAGGGCAAAAATACTTCTATTGACCCAGGAGATTCAGTGAAAGGGATACTTAAGACAAAATGTACAACCCTAAATGCTAACTAGAAAAGCTGAAAGGTATGAGTTAAATATTCATCTACAGTTGTGCTGTTGTGGGAAAATAAAGCACCTGAAATGTGGCTGGTCTGAAAGAGAGATGCTGTAAAATGAAAATTACACTGGCTTTTGAGAGCATAGTATGAGGAAAAACTCACTAATTTTTTATTACACATTGAAATGATATTTTTGATCTAGTAGGTTAAATTAGTTTCACCTGTTCCCTTTTATTTTTAATATAGCTACTAGAAAATTTTAAATTAGATATATGGCTCCCATTATATTTCTACTAAACAGAACCAATCTAAAGAATTTGGAAAAAGGACAGGAAGGGAAACCTGGAGAAAGAAATAAAAGAGCAAGATTTAATGAAGCAGTAAGCATATCAGACAAAGCCCGAAGTTGGTTCTTTGAAAAGATTCATAAAACTGATATACCTCTGTTAAGACAATTCAAGGGAAAAAAACAAAGAAGGGACAAATAACTAATAATCAGGATGAAAAGGGGGACAGCACTGCTACATATCCTAAGAACATCAAAAAGTTAATGGGGATACCATAAATAGTTAATGGTAAATCTTTATAAATGTTGTTGTAATGGACAAGGTCTTAGAAAAACACCATAACTTACCAAACAGACAAAAGATGAGCCAGAAAATCTGAATCATCCTATAACAAAAAAAATGAATCACCTATTTGAAAGCTCTTTCCTAAACTCCAGTCCTCAAGGTTTCAATAAGCTCTACCAAACATTTAAAGAAGGAATATTGCAATTTCACATAAACATCTCCCAAGAATGGGGGGGGGGAACCCTAGACTTCCTAACTCTTATTATGTGATCAGTATAAATTTAATAGTAAAACCTAATATATCCTTGTTGGATAACCTTCAATAAAATATTAGAAACTAAATTCAGCAATATTTTCATAATCTATCATGAGCAAATTAGATTTATACCAAGAATTTCAGGTTGATTTAACATGAGAAAATCAATAATGTAATCCATAACACATTAAGAACTTAAAAAAGAAAGTACATGACTAATACATGAAGAAAAAGAATTTGATATAATTCAATATCTAATTATAATAAAAACTCTTAGCAAACGCCCAACAGAAGTGAACTTCCGTAACCTAAAAATATCTATATAACCCTACAGGAAACATCTTATTTAATAGTGAAATGCTGGTAACTTTCCTTTTCAAACTGGAAACGAAACACAGACACCATTCCTATTCAACACTGTACTGTGCAGTATGGAAAAGCAAGGGAAAAAAAAGGTAAAAGAATTGGAAAAGAGGAAATACACTATCATTAATTATAGACAATAATTAAGGATGTAGAAAATCCAAGAGAATTTACATTATTAGAGTAAGAGTTTTTAAAAATATTTTATTTGATAGAGAGAGCAGGAATGGGGGGGAGAGGCGCAGAGGGAGTGGGAAAAGCAGACTTCCCAATGAGCAGGGAAACCCGACATGGGGCTCGATCCCAGAATCCCAGGATCATGACCTGTGCTGAAGGCAGATGTTTAACTGACTAAGCTACCCAGGCACCCCGAGAATAAGAGTTTAACAAGTTTTGCTAGCACAAAAATCAACAGAAATAGAACTGACTTTAGTTATTACAAAATGAAATCGTAAAAAGCTACCATTTAGAAAAGCATCAAAATTACCAAGTAATAAATACCATGTAATAAATCTAATAAAAAATTGTTTATTACCTCTCTGAAGAAAACTAACATTCTGACATTTTTTAAAAAAAGATTTTATTTATTTATTTGACAGAGATCACAAGTAAGCAGAGGGGCAGGCAGAGGGAGGAGGAAGCAGGCTCCCTGCTGAGCAGACAGTCTGATGTGGGGCTCGATCCCAGGACCCTGAGATCATGACCTGAGCTGAAGGCAGAGGCTTTAACCCAATAAGCCACCCAGGTACCCCCATTCTGACATTTTAAAAAGACTAAATAGAGTAGATGTATCATGCTCATGGACTGGAAGATCAATATTATAAAAGTAACAATTATTTCAAATAGAGCTATAGACTCAATGCAATCCCAATTAAAATTCCAACAGGCATTTCTGGGGAACTTGAAAAGCTGATTTTAACATTTACATACAAGGGGCACCTGGCTGGCTCAGTTGGTAGAGCTGGGGGCTCCCAATCTCAGGGTCTGGAGTTTAAGCTCCATATTGGGTGTAGAGATTACTTAAATAAATAAACTTAAAATACATTAAAAAAATAAAATTTACACACAAAATAGAAAGGGTTAAGAACATCAAAGGTGGAAGGACTTGCTCTACCAGGTATTAAGACTTTTAGCAAAGGAGTAACAATTAAGGATGGTATTAGTATAAAAACAGACCAATCAATGGGGAACAACTAAGACAACCCAAAAACGGACCCATGTATATACGGACATTGCAGTGAGCCTGGAAATACAGACTTTTCCATAAAAAATGCTGGGACAGGGAACCTGGGTGGCTCAGTTGATGAAAGAGTCTGACTCTTGGTTTTGGCTCGGGTCCTGATCTCAGGGTTGTGAAATTGAGCCCCAAGCTGGGCTCCCACACACAAGAATCCCCATGTTCCTCTCTCTTTGCCCCTCCCCCTGCTTACCCTCTCTCTAAAGAAAAGAAAAGAAAAAATCTGTTTTTAAAAAGTGCTGGGAGGGGCGCCTGGGTGGCTCAGTGGGTTAAGCCACTGCCTTCGGCTCAGGTCATGATCTCAGGGTCCTGGGATCGAGTCCCACATCAGGCTCTCTGCTCCACAGGGAGCCTGCTTCCTCCTCTCTCTCTCTGCCTGCCTCTCTGCCTACTTGTGATCTCTCTCTGTCAAATAAAAAAATAAAATCTTAAATTAAAAAAAAAAAAAAAAAAAAAAAAAAAGTGCTGGGATTGGGCGCCTGGGTGGCTCAGTGGGTTAAGCCGCTGCCTTCGGCTCAGGTCATGATCTCAGGGTCCTGGGATCGAGTCCCATATCGGGCTCTCTGCTGAGCAGGGAGCCTGCTTCCCTCTCTCTCTCTCTCTCTCTCTCTGCCTGCCTCTCCATCTGCTTGTGATATCTCTCTGTCAAATAAATAAATAAAATCTTTAAAAAAAAGTGCTGGGATAATGTGATACCCACAGAAATAGCTAGAAAATTAATTTTTAGGAGAGATAATTTTTTTCTAAAATATCAACTAGAAAAAATGTAAACAAACAAAAAAAATCTAAAAACTTTCCAGTACAAAACAATCACATATAGGAAAAGGTACCCAAATGGCATGAGACATCTCAACAGCAAGATGGAATTTGGAAGTCTACAGAACAGGGTCTTCAGAATTCTTAGTGAAAATCATCTGCAACTGAAAATTATGCCCAATTCAAATCTCAATCAAGTATGGAGGACAGAATAAAGACATTTTAGCTGTCTTTAGAATAAAGACATCATGAACCTCTGAAACTCTGGCTGCCATAGTACATCCTTACAAAGGAAACAACAGAAGTTTGCACTCCACCAAAAGGAAACTCTCAACAAAGAAGCCACGGAAACTTGGAAAAATAGACCCAACACAGAAGAGAGACAACAGTAATTCCCAGAATAATAGCAAAAAAGAATTCTCAGCTTACAAAACAACATATACTTATTCAGGTAAATCTCACAGGAACATTATCTATTATGCTAAAACCTGGATACAACTTCTTTGTTCAAAAGGGAAATACCTGATCAACCTTTGTAAAATAATACAACAAAATGCAAAATAACTCTAAAAAATTGGAGGCATGAAAGTATGTGCACACATGCACATACATACAAGATCATTTGGATCTTGAATAAAATCAACAGAATGTTGTTTAGGTTCCTTTCCCCTCCACAAATTATATTAGAATGAGAGTACCCTTGCCCCTTCAACATCCCCAACCGTATACAGACCACAATTCTGACTTTCAAAGAAACACATAAACATTAATCCAGTTTATTTTTTAATTTGGCATGGGAATTTAAAAGCCTAGAAATAAAACAGAAAAAGAGCTTATAGATTGAGGAGACTATACTAGACTGAAATGCCATTACACTTCTTCCTATCAAATGGCAGTAACAACATGCTATGGAAAGACCATGCGGCAGTGTTTGCTTTATTCTTGGATTCTATTTCTAAAACTTGGAAATTAACAGTTTAGTCTAAACCAAGGGAGAAAAATTAACAAATACAGCTTAAGTAGAAAATGAACAACCAGAAAAGCGCATGCAAAATAAAAAGCAAAAGATTGTAAAATTTAGTTAGAAAGAGTATTCAGATAATGTACAAACTATACATATTTTAATATATATTATATATATATGATTTCAAGTTGCATAACAATGTCTAAGTAAAACTAGTAATGTGAAGTTTTATAAACATTTTCAGGATTTCAGAGCTCTCATTTTTTTATGATTAAACTGTACTAAATAAGCAACAGACTTAAGAAAACTTTAAATTGCTTTCAAAAACCAGGCACTAAGTAGGAATATAAAATACCATTTCAAAAAATTCTAAATATGAATTAGCAATGTGAAATAATATTTGCTTAAATTTAACTTCAAACAATCTAAAACAACAGATTCTGCTAATAAAACAAGGACATAAATTCTAAAGTAAAATAACAGCTTGACAATCAGAACAGTTCAATGGTTTAAAATCAGGGAAACAGTTTAAAGTTGAAAAATATATTTTTAAAACAAAAATTATTTGTCTCTCAATCAAGAGAAATTCTAAACTGACTAATGTTATTCTTCCCTATGCTATTTAAAAGTACGCAGGATGGCGTTCTTACCTGGAATAAGATCTGCATAGGTCAAGCTAACATATAAGATGCTGATAAGTATTTTATCAGCAAGTGGATCAAGAGCACTTCCCAAAGCTGATTTTTGATTGGCCCAGTTTCGAGCAATAAATCCATCCAACTGAAAATAGAAGTTTTTTTTTTAAAACAAATGTCATAATAGATACAGAGTAGATATCTTGAAGGTTAACAGATACCAGAATAACAAGTATATTTTCATAAAATGTTAATAAAACCTCTTCTGTTTCTTACCCTCAAACCTTCTCATTCTTTCACTGGTTTGGTCTAAAAACAATTTCACTTTTCTACAGTACTTTTCTTTCTCTAGGCCTTCCAGTATTTCTTTTATTTTCATAAGGCCCTGTTGTGGGTTGAATCCAAACACAAACTTAGAGATTTAAAGGACCCCCAACAAAGCCATAGAAAGCATGGCGGACAGAACACGGACTGGCAGCCACTCCTTGAGCCCTGGGTTATTTCACTACAGCCAAAATAGCTGCTTTTGCTTGCCAAGGACTACCTGTTAACTCTAAGACTTCGATTTTCACTCCTACCTACTTTTCTATGGTAAGAACCAACACAACAGTTCTCACTTATTTTTTGTTTAGTGCAACTGTTAATTCCATGTTTGACTGTATGTGAATAAAAAACTCAATCCTCAGGGGCGCCTGGGTGGCTCAGCTGGTTCAGTGTCCAGCTTTTGGTTTTTGGCTCAGGTCATGATCCCACAGGTCATGAGATCCCAGCCCTGTATTGGGCTCCGCATTCAGCTCCACATTCAGCGGGGAATCTGCTTAGTAAGACTCTCTCCCTCTGTCCCTCCTCCCTCACCTGCATGTGTGTGCTTTCTCTCTCTCCTCTAAAATAAATAAATCTTAAAAACAAAATAAAACAAAAACCCAAAAAACAAAAACAACAACAACAAAAAAAAACTCCACAATCCTCTGTACCTACTTGAAAATCTTCAAATGAAAATTACTTACTCACTATTCCTGGAAGCCAATCATATTTTAAAGCAGAAGTCATACATGGTTATCAATGGGCCCAATGGGGTCTGCAAGCAGCTTTTTGCTTAACCTGTCCAGAGCTTTCAAAACCATAAATTAGGGCGCCTGGGTGGCTCAGTGGGTTAAGCCACTGCCTTCAGCTCAGGTCATGATCTCAGGGTCCTGGGATCGAGTCCCGTATCGGGCTCTCTGCTCAGCAGGGAGCCTGCTTCCCTCTCTCTCTCTCTGCCTGCCTCTCCGTCTACTTGTGATTTCTCTCTGTCAAGTAAATAAATAAAATCTTTAAAAAAACAAAACAAAAACAACAACAAAAAAACCAAAACCATAAATTAATTGCCAAAATTTAAATATTCAAGTCTTACCACAAAAGCCCAGATCTCTAATTTCATTTGATAAATGGAAATATCTGATTACCCTGGGGCCACAAGATGAATTGAAAGCAACTATCTATCACCTATTCCCATTAAATAAGGGAGGTTATTTTCTGGCTTTCCATGTCTCTACCTGGCTTTCATTCACTTTATTTAATTTTAAGCTTCAACAAATGTTTGAATTTTCTAGTCCTATTTCCAAAGACAAAGAACCAAGGAGAAATTGACTTAGACATAATTTAACATGTACATTTTAAAGGATAAATAAGTCCTCTGTATCTCAAGTACTCCAGTGAGTGAGTTAGAGGTCTATGGTTAAGAACTTGCCTTTGGCAGCAGAACATAACTGGGTCAAGTCCTGGCTCAACCCTTTACTATGTGACCTTGGGGAAATTATTTGGCCCAAGCTTCCCTTTCCTCATCTGTATAACCTACCTCAAAGGGTTTATTGTCTTCAGCACATAATGGAATTAATACTATTTAGTAGTCAGTAAATCCACAAGGAAAAAAAAAAAAAACAGTTACTAGCTTTTACTATAGCCAATGAAAGAACCTATTTTCTTGTAAATATACTACATGTAACAATGTCTAGAACTGGGAACTGGGGCCTTGGAAGATTCAGGTTTCAGTTCAGCTTTTGATCTCAAGGAACTTAACCCTCCACTTTTTCACTAGCATTCTGGTCTGGTCCTCCCTGTTCTTCTACTTACATTAAACTCCAAGGTTGACCAACATCACCGCTCCTTTGCAGACATCTGTAACTCTCACTTCACTCTCTATCCGCCCAAAACTATCCATGTACTTACTCCAGGCCTGCACCTAATCAACCGACCATTGCTCAAGAACACGTAAGTGAGCTAAACTGATGTCACTTCAAATTCGGAATCATAAATCTCCCATGGGTGCTCAGTACTGCCTGGCAATCCCACACCTGCCTCTTTACCTTTCCTTTTCACACTGTCCGTTCGCACTTCAAGACTACTTCTCCTTCACTCCCAAAGCCTCTCACTCTAACTCATGATCATACCTATACTTTCCTTGAAAAACAGAAACAGATTGTTAGCACTCCCTTATATTCCCACCCACAAATCCACCACCTACCTCCTGTACCCAGACACATTCTCTGCCTTCCCTGATTCATGATCCTAGGCCCTCTCACCTTCTCCCCCATCTCTCTTGTATCATCAATCTCCTCCTTTCTGTCTGGTCTGGTCCTTTAATTAACCAGGTAATAAAAAACAAAAATTTCCCCAGTACTATCTTCCTTGACCCTACTTCCCTATACCCCTATAAAGCAAAACCTTCTCAAAGCCATGTGTATGGTCATCATACCTCACATTTGTTGCCAAACCACTCTGACTGTCCCCACTCCTCTAGAGATGGTGCTCATGAAGATTGCCAATGAATTCAACATTTTTGGCATACTTGACCTCAACACAATTGAAGCACACTGTTTTCACTTAACTTTTGGGACACCTAATGGCCTAATTTTCTTCCTTTCTCACCAGCTCTTCTTTCTCAGTGTCCTTCACGGGCTCCTTTTCTATTGCTTCACCTACTGCTCATTTCTCTGACCCCTTCTCTTCTTTAACCCAGCCAAAAATCACTTCACCCAGACTTGACCATCCATATGCTGATAACTCTCAAATTTATCTCTAACCCTGACTTCTTCCAACTCCAAACTACTACTACCGAACTGATTACAGGCACAACAACTCTTGGTACTTTTCTATTCTGTCCTACCCTGAATGTTGCTCATCACAGAAACTGTTACCTTCATGCACTAGTTGTTGAAAAGAAAACAAAAAGTAACAGCCTTTCGGACATATTTCTCTCACTGCACATATGCAATCCACTGACGTATCAACTCAATCTTCAAAACATATCCCAACTCACTCATTTCTCTCCAAACTCCCACCCAGACCAAGCTACTACCACTGCCACTCCCCCAGGTAACTGCAAGCCTCCTAACCAGCCTCTCTGCTTCCATTCTTGCCTTCCTACAATCTATTTCCCATATACAACATCAATCAGGCCTTGTCATTCCCCTGCTTAAATTCCCCACGACTCCCACTATCTGCCCAGTGGCCAATCTAGAGGCATCAAAACCTCCATGAAGTAAATGTGAAATATGGTGCCAGATAGCTCAGGTTTTCACATACACTGTATATTTAGAAAAATGTAAATGAGGCCTGAGTTCAGGGAATACTACAATCTCATGTAGCAGCTAAAAAAAGGTCTGAGCAAAAGAGCAAATCCAGTAACTAAAAATAGATCTTTTTACATTAAAAAAAAAATCCATTATCAATATAACGGCCTTTGACAAACTTGGAGTGTGTCTGAGTAGAGACCTTCAGGCTACAGAGATAAAAGCAAGGACAAAAAGAAAAAAAAGAGAGAGAGAAAAGAAAGAAATTGTGAGAATGGGGAGAAAGAGTGACAAATAGGAGCTAAACTCTGAAAAAAAAAAAAAGTGGGAACCATTCTGAGATGCATATTTGGAAATGCTATATAATGCAATTGTCCTCCTTTGCTTACCCTGCAAATTCTTCACTTAATCCTGTATTGTTCACCAGTGCTAATGGGCAGGTGGAATTTTGTGTCTGTGAACCTCAGACGGAATAGCTGACATTATAGATACTATACAACTGTTATTTATAGAAAATTAGTTTATCTTCACTCTCACTAAATAAGTATCAAGCAATACTTTCCAAACATAAATCAGTCTGAAGAGGCACCAAAACATTACTGCCTGTCTGGTGCTCACACAGATCTCAGACCAGCCTTGTCTGAGGATATAATGTATTTATTTCTACATGAGAACTCTGCTCTGATCTTAAACTTCTCCTCTATCTTTCCACCACTTTCCTCAACTGCGTTTTTAGAGGACGTGTAATTTTAAAAGTCATTTTAAATCCCTTATGCAACAAGGCGGGTGATAAATACAAGTAATGTCTCACATGCTGATGGCTGGTAGTCCACAAAAGCCTCTTTCACACATATGCTGCCTTCCATTATAAAATTGTTTTCCAAGTTCTAATTTGATATAACCCAAATAAATCCTCTGAAACTGACACAGTGATATAAAAGGGCTATTTTTTCATCTGTCCAACTACTGGGGGAGTGGAAGAAGGAAGGATGCCTAATGCCTGGCCCAGGGCAGGACCTTCTGCTGGGTTAGTCAGAGACATTGCAGAGCAGGGATCAGAAACCAAATCTGTGTGAATGCTTATAGCCTCCCACCAGCATAAACTTGAGTAGAGCTCTGACCTCTACAAGCTCCCTGGTCACAATAACAGACCCACTGTTTCCGCCCCCCACCAGCCAAACCAATTGTTAAAGATCAGAGTATTTCTATTACAATAAACAGAAAAATAGTCTCATAACTTCTCTCCTTTATTTCTATTCCTAAAGCAAATACTTGGCTTCTTGGGAATTTCTAAGGGTTTTTCTTTAACTAAAAAGATAAAAACCAAGAGTAAAAAGCACTCCTCCTATGCCTCCCAATACCTTTTACTTCCTTCTTTACATCACTTAAAAAATAAAGAGTTCCACACAGACGTTAAAGACAAGTCCTTATACAAAGTACTGGGTCAAACACATCTTGAGGATTTCCTTCCAGGAAAAAGCGGACTAAGTCTGTGCTATTTCAGTGTACCAGAGACCCTGGGATTTGAAAGGGGAGCAAAACAGGGGAAGTGCATTTACAACTTACCAAATCAGTTAGCCCAGCTAAAGCAAAAACTCCTAGTGCAATATTAAAATCCTCTTCAATAATCAAATAGCCCAAAACTGGGGCCAAGCCAATTCTTGTCATTGACAACATATTTGGGATTGTCCATGGGTTTTCATACTGAAACACAAAGACATCAAAATTTAAATTAAATGCTAGGAATTCATACTTTAACCATATTAGAAAAATATGCTTATACCAACTTAGGAGTCAAAAACTCTATTAACTTTGACTTTTAAAATCCATTCTGTTGTTTACAGACCATAGCACTAAAACTGTCAGAAATACAGAAGATGAAGATATGTCATATGCCCATAAAGTATCTGCTATATAGAGAGTGTGTGTATGTACACGTACACACACACACACATTTCCTAAAGAAAGAAAAGAATATGTATTATTTACCATATAGGTCAAGGCTTTAATATAGGACTTCAGGATTAGAATTCAAACCTTACAACACTCTGCTTTTAACAGTGTAACTTCAAGAATATCTTATACTTCAAGTAGAAAGCCTAGATGAAGTATCAGGGAAAAACAAACAAATAAACAAAAACAAGCCAAATTACCAACCCCAGGCATTTTGGCCTAAAATGCTTAGCAAATAACTTCTCTCCCTCCCCTGCACATACCCATCAAAGGAAGGCTAAATGCTATACAGTATATTGGACATATGATGAAGAGGGAAAAAAAAATTAATTCCATGATCTCATCACTGAATGGATAATTGCTGGAAGAAAATGGAGATAGAAATAGGGATTGAGACCTTTAGGAAATAAAGAGAAATTATGTAAATCTGCTCAAAACAGCCATGAAAAAAAATGTTAAAATTTCCACCTAGAATCTGAGGGCTTTAATATTCTTTGAAACTTCATTTGGAGCCAAGCTGTTTGAAGTTGGCACTAACAAAAGGGCTCTTTGGCAGCTACTATGAAGAACATTACTTACTTGCCAAACAAAATCTGTTGCATGAGAATATTTCGACTTTAAAAAGCCCCACCCTAGTGGAGCTAAGATACCCTGCCCAACAGATACAGAAATAATACCAAGAAAATGTCTCCCTAAGGCCTGGACTTTTTCTCTACTGGTGAAGGTTGCCAACTCCTACCCCATGGGACTATCTCCTCACAAGACTAAGCCAACTCTTAATTAGTAACCAATTAATCTGAACCTTAACTTTGATTTTTTAAAACAGTGACAGTTTCCATTTCTAAAGAAATCTTTTAAAATTCCATGAACCATCCCATAAGAAAAAGCAGTTCTCTAACGATACTAAATCTGTGTTTATAAACAAACGGGTAAGAAATGTTTACCTTAATTTGAAAAGAGAATGGGGTTGTTAGGGCAGAATACTGCCATTTAAAGCTACAGAAAAAAACTTCAAATTCTCCAGAAACAAATCACCAAACAAGAAGCAACACAAACCTCTTTTCAAGGACCCTTTATTGAAAGTAGAACACATTATGTAATGAAATGGGAAAATTCTGGGAACATATTCCAAATTCAAGTTCAAAGGTCAGAGTGTTTCAGAACCCAAAGAAAAAACTCTGTTTACCATGGTCTGTTAACCATAATGTGGTACCGAGTAAGTCAAACACTGATCCAATATTATAGCAAATGAGAGGGGGGGAAAAAGTTCATGACTGAGAAAAAGGAATCACAAAACAAAAGGCCAAAATAGAGTCCCAAAATCAATGTCAGAAATACCCACAGGGCAAAATTAAAGACAAAGTTGCAAACAGCCAGATCATTTCATTTGGCAAACTAATCAACAGAACTATAATGTTGTTGGAACAGTGAAAGAGACTTCTTTTTAGCTCCATATAAAATATTTTTAAGTACCTCATTAATTTCTAATCATTACATTTGCAAGTTTCTAAATTACAATTAAGAGAGCTAATCTCAGATTACCCAACCAGATAACCTGTGGCATACTCGACCAACTACTGCCGCTCTGGGAAGGACTTCAGCCACCATATGGCAACCTCAAAGCATCCAGCATTCAAACCCCGACATACTTTAGCTATTAGTGGAGCTGAGACCCCGGCCAGGAGGTGGCCACCTCAACCCATGCTGTACAACTGATGAAAGCAGTACAGGGCCCACTGAAGACATAACAATTGAAGATGTAATAATTGCATGAGCCTTGCTAACATGACATCAAAAGCTCTCCCATATTCATGCTCTGGTGTCTTCTGCTTGGGCAGTATTTCAAAAGGTAAGCAGACAAATATTTCGTTCTATTACCTCAAAAAAAGAATTGTAATCTTCTTCAATAATTAGAGGTTAAAGAATCCTTTAATTACGATTATTTAATTATCCTTCATCTTGTAATACAAAGGTCAAATGATAGTGAACCAAACCTGCACAAGCCAAAAGGCTTGTATACGCTTCTGAAGATTCCTACTGACTTGCCCTAAACATTGGGGAATGGCTTCAGAGAATTAAAAATAGACTTAATAAGACAAGTGAAGGCTATTTTTACCAAGGCAATATCCTGTGGCCGATCCCGCTTAAGGTGCGGACAGAAAGCGGGTAGGGAAGGAGGAATTCTAACTCGACCGCCGAGACTAAAGGTGGACTCGGCTGGCACCTCTGAAATTCATCCCAACTGAATGACCTGCCCGTTACTCTTCAGGGAACGGTTTACAAGTTCTGGAACGGAAATGTCTGACTTGGGGCAGTCAGAGCACGTTATTTTCCTCCAAGTCCGACCTCCGTGAGGGCCCGCAATCCCGACCCAGGGCTGCCCCTCCGCCGCCTCCTCTATACATACCAGGCTGGTGGCGCTCGCCTTGCCCCATCGGCCGCCCCGGGCCTCCGCGGCGGCGTCCTCTCCCGCTGCGGGCCCGGGAGCCGCCTTCCCCGCGCCGGAGCAGTGGCCCCGTGGGCTGGCCCCAGGCAGCCGCAGACCGAGCGCGGCGGGGCGCAGCCACCAGCGCTCCACCAGGCAGCCTAGGCAGCCAGGCACCGAGCGCAGCAGAGCCCCGCGGGCGCGCCCCTTGCCCGGCCGCACCCCTGGCGCCCATGCCGCGCTGCGAAGGAAGCCCCACGAGCCGCGGGCCACGCGCGAAGCCAGCATGGCCCTGCCGCCGCGCCGCGAGGACACAGGCGGCTAGAGCTCAACAGCCTGGGGCACCGGCGAGCCGCCTCTCCATAGAGTGCCCACAACGTCGCGGAAGCTCAGCCGCCTCCATAGCAGTTTTCAAACCCCAGCACGCTTGGCTTATACAGGTGGCCCGGAGCCGCCAAGGACGACGCCTTCGCGACGCTTTTGCGACACCGTCGGCGCTCGCCTTCCCAGCGCCCCCGGCGGTAGCACAAGGAGCGTTGCATTGGGCCCCCTGGGCTTGCTGGGAGCCGTAGGTTCGTGGTGCTGTGGCTTTCTTTCTGCCTTGGTCGGGAGCTTAGGTCCGCCGGGAGGGGAGCACAGGAACTGTAGGGCTGAGTGACGGCGGGGCCGATGTGGCCCGAGAGCGTAGGAGCCGTTTCGGGTCTCGGCCTGAAGCCCTCCGAGGCCCGTGACCTGCAGAAGACCCCCCCCCCCCACTCCGAGGTGTGTGCGGCGCTCCGGGGGTCCTCGTGGGAGGTTTAAATATCAGTAAAGCGTCTGGTACAGAAGTCATTAATACAAGCTCCCTGCCTTTTTCCCTCTTCTGAGCGTTTAATACGCCAAAAATGTGGGTATTAGAAAATGACAGTTTACCAGGAAAGTGTTTATTTACAGCTAGGTTCTAGTGCATTTTCCCGTTTAATCCTTCCAGCAACTCCAAAATAGGAAATTTAGGATGAGAGAGGTTAAGAAACTTGCTTATTAGAGGAATATCCAAAATAAGAATGAGCTCATCATTGATCAATATTATTATACATTAATTATTAATATTGCAATTATATTAATTGTTGACATATTTTGCATTAATATTGCAATGTTGCAGAACTGTTTTCTTAATTGACTTCTGTGTCAAATTGGATTTGAATGGGTCTTGCTGCCTCGGCACTGTTTCGCCCCCACCCCCCACCCCAGCCCTGTCTGTGATGACAGATCCACTTTAAAGTTGATCTTGAACTCTTAATTCAGGTAGTTAGGAAAGGAAAAGACCACCTTAATTTGAAAATCATCGTAGATCTGAGTATTTATCAAAAGAAATCTTTAATGTCTTATGTGCATATTGAAATACTGACATTGTGAGAAAAGTTAAACTTTCTGATCTAGCAATGTGAAAAATTTTTTTTAAACCATAAATAAAAAAATTTAAAAAAAAACATTGGAATCAAATACCTACAATTCTCATAGACATTGGATAATCCTGTGAAGTGAGAATGGGCAGTATTTCAATCTCTCCTTTGCTTTTCACTCACTAAATTGCCTTTATTCGTTCTTTCCACTTCCTAATTTAAGACAGTTTCTCACTGTTTCTTGGAAGTTTTCTTCTCTATGCTGCGTCTGCCTGTAATAGTTGGCACTATGTGGTCTTTTATCGTGGTAATCATTTTCCAGTATATACTTGTTTCAGATCATGTTAAGTGTATACAATGATGTATATCAATTACAGTTCAGATAAAACTAGAAGAATTTAATACCTATATATTATATATATAAAATACATAGATATTAAGCCAACTTTACTATGAACTACTGATAGTACTGTGAAATATAAAGTAGGACAGCAAAGGGTCTGGCATTTTGGCCTAAAGGACAATGACAGGCTAATACATAGGACTAAAAAGTAGGAGTGCTTGGCTGGCTTTGTCAGTGGAGCGTGCGACTCTTGATTTTGGAGCTATGAGTTTGAGCCCCATATTGGGTATAGAGATTATTTAAAAATCTTTGAAAAATAAATAATATGAGTAACAGTGCTTCTAGCATTGCATTTCCCTAACATTTTAAGACAGGAGAATATCCAAATATTAATCTCTGATTTCATTTTCTAGAACATGACAGGTGTCAATAAGTTAACAGGTTAATGTGGGATGAAGGAGGTAGAAAATGCAGAAACCCCGGAAAACAATTTCAGCTATAAGATAGTAGGTACATAAAGTAAATAAAGAGTGTAATATATTTCCTAACATAGTTTGGAGGAGGGCAAAGGAAACCTTAAAATTCTACAGTTAGTATTTGTTTTATAGTAAGTTCATTTAAATCTGTAATTGTTCATTTCTATCCAGTAAGATTAAATAGGTGGGCAGCTTACATGTCTGAGGGGATTGGGAATCTCTGTCACTGAAATTTTCCCCAAAATTGGGAAAAAATAATTAGAGAAGTCTGTAACATAAATCCAAATAAGAGTCCATATGTAGGGGTGTCTGGGTGGCTCAGTCAGTTAAGCGTCTGCCTTCCACTCAGGTCATGATCTCAGGGTCCTGGGATCAAACCCTGCCTATTTGGCAGGCTCCATGCTCAGCAGGGTGTCTACTACTCCCTCTGCTTCTCCCCCACTCTTACTCACTCTCTCTCTCTCTCTCAAATAAATAAATAAATAAAACCTTTAAAAAAATCCACATGTAAACCCTAGTTCTCATGCTTGAAATTAATTTCAAATTTTTATCTCTCTACTCTTGTTATTAGAATTATTTTTTTTAAAGAGTGAAAATATTCTGGTCAGGTATCTTATCCCAACTTCTCTAGTCAATCATGCAAGTGCTAACATTAAGAGAAACAAAGAATATGAAAAGAAAAAGGACTGTAAATAAATAACCTTGGATAATTAGCCAAGTTGACAGTGTACTTTAGTTCTATGAAAACATAAATGCTTTTAACAGCCACTAATATCTATAGTGCAATCACAGCAATACTGTGTTTGGCCCTTATCCTTTAATTGATCCTTTGTGGAGGAAGTTGTAAAAATAAAAATCCCGCCCTTAGAGAGTAGTAGTATCTTGCCACATTTATGCTTTCCTTGGTAAGTTGCAAAGCACTAAAGGTCTGGCTGTGCTAACTATCAACACATCTGAGGCTTTTGGAAAAAAAAAAAAAAAAGGACTCTATTCCAAATCTGTTAATATTTTCTATTGATAAATTGAGAAACTAGAAATATGTTTGCCTTCCCCTTATATCAGACATATGATGAGGCATAGGTTTGTTATTTATAATAATTTTTTTAGTCTGGGACACACTAAACTTGAGCCACTTTCTGTTTCTTGGGACCAGAAGAAAATAGTGATAATGCAAAGAAGTAGCTTTGCAAATGGATCTTATATAAATATAAATAATAATGATTGGAAGTTAAACCAGAAAATTGAAATTGTTTCTCTAGGAATCAAGTTAAGTCTTGTAGGAGTGAGCCATTAAGTATTGACAAAAAAGCCAGTATCTAGTAACTAGTAAGGCACAGATTTCAGTCATTGTAATAAATATACCAACAGCCTTAAATAGAAAGGAATAAAATGATTTGATTTAGATTCAAAACACAAGAGAGGGAATTCATTGTAGGGCCAACCTCCTCAAGACTTGCAGAGATTAACTCCAACAAAACTCTGTAATTTAGCTCACCCTTTAATTTATTAAGAGATTAAATTATTAAGAGATCTAAACTAGGGGCACCTGGGTGGCTCAGTCGGTTAAGTGGCTGCCTCAGCTCCGGTCATGATCCCAGAGTCCTGGGATCAAGCCCCACATCAGGTTCCCTGGTCAACGGAGAGCCTGCTTCCCCCTCTCCCTCTGCCTGCTGCTCTGCCTACTTGTGCTTTCCCTCTCTCTGTCAAATAAATAAAATCTTTTTTAAAAAGAGTGAACTAAATTTTTGTCAACTTCTAGTGCTAATTTTTCATTTATTCCTTCCTGCAAAAGTACTGCTGGTACTAAATCTATCAAGGCTTTACCTAAGAGCTTTTAGGCAGTCCATTCTTGTAGGAACCTCTAAAAGAAATAAAAATGCTCACAAAGACAGGCATTATCTACAAACGAGGAAGTAAAAAAGGTTGGTTTCAATATATTTACCCTCTTCCCTTTGCAATAGTTTAAAAATAACAAAGGGATTTTTAACATTATTTAGTGTATGACTTGCTTTACTTTCCATTCTAGTCCTCCTTCCTGTCAAGAATTTAAGAATCTTGTTGTCCTTTTTGTTGCTTATGGTACCCTGTTTTAATGTTTTTATCTATCCTTTCTATTTCAGGGCAAGTGGCTGAATTTTGGAAGGTAAGAAATCACCCTCATTAACCACCAAAAAAAAAAAAATTAAACCAATGCTGTGGACTCCTTCAGTGATTTTCTTCTGAGAAAAGCCTTCAAATATGAGCACAAGGTAATTTTTTTTTTCCTCCACAGAATCCTAAGCATTTTAGTTCATTTTAAAGGGGTCCATGTAGGTACACCTGGCTGGCTCAGTTGGTGGAGCAAGTGACTCCTGATTTTGGGGTCTTGAGCTCAAGCCCCACGTTGGGTGTAGAGATTACATAAGAACAAATAAAGGAGTTCATGTAATTACTGAAAATGGAATGCAAATATAATTTTTCAAGTGTTTTGTGTTTTGGGGGGCACTTGGGTGGCTCAGCCAGTTAAGCATCTGCCTTTAGCTCAGGTAATGATCTCAGGGTCCTGGGATCGAGCTCACACTGGGCTCCCTGCTCAGTGGGCAGTCTGCTTCCCCCTCTCCCTTTGCCCCTCCCCACCCACTCCTGCACTCTGTGTGTGTGCGCATCTCTCTCTCTCATATAAATAAATAAAATCTTAAAGTGTTTCTGAATATGGTACGTATTCTTTAGCTATTAGTTTTCTGCACATACTTCATAGTCCTTAAGAATTGAGCAGAGTTATTATTCATATTTTTATAAACCATGTCTCCGTGTAACTCAGCATTAATTTTTTTCCTGGTTAAATCAGGTTATTTAATAACCTTATTTCTGGTGCACAGGCTGATACATAGGATAAGAGGGGACAGAGCTGGGCAGCTCAGTACTGATAGCGTTAAAAATAGTTGTGTTTCTTGGCAAAATTGCAGTTAGACTAGGTCCCTTCGGACATTATGAACAAAGTACAGGGCTAGATCTCTTTTGGAAGAGATCACTGCTTTCTTATTAAAATGCATATTTTACCCAGTAAAACTAGATATTACCAAAGTAAGGTCAACTTGTGCAGATGTCAACCAGAGTTTGGGATGGATTTTCTGGTACTAAAGCCAACCCTCTCTTCTGTTCTTTTCAATTCCAAACCCATTTCCCAGGAGGCAAATTAGCCTAAATGTATTCTTTCCCTTTTTCCACAAATACTTAGAAAACTGTTGTATACCAGTCATGTCCTAGATTCTAGGTAACCTGCACACGTCTTACACAGAGTCATCTGTGTAAATAGATGATTACACAATCATGTAAGTGCAAACTTACATGATTGCACACTATCTAGACTCCAGCCCCTAAAAGGTAAAAAAAAAAAATGTCTTCCAAGGAATGTTTTCCAGATCTCCTATAGAATCTGGTAAAAGCTATAAAACATCTGCAACACAAATTTTGTGTAAAATTTAAAGGATTCCTGTCACCCAGGAGACCCACTCACCAACCCTAAGGTAAGAACCACTAGGCAGTGCTCACTCGATCTTCTGAGCTCAGAGTTCAGGTGGTCTTATGAACTGTTTGCTGTGTTCCCAGGAGTCAGGTCTTGTGCTTGGTCTCTGCAGCCCTTAATCTCATATATTAGGTGGAGAAAACACAGGGCTGTCACCTCAGCTTTTCTTTTAGAGCCATTGATTTAGCAACCCAGAGGGGCACCTGGGTGGCTCAGTCGTTAAGCATCTGCCGAGGTTCTGGGATCAAGCCCCAAATTAGGCTCCCTGCTTGGCTGGGAAGCCTGCTTCTCCTCTCCTACTCCCTCCTGTCGTCTTCCCTCTCTTGCTGTCTCTGTTTCTGTCAAATAAATAAAATCTTAAAAACAACAAAACAAAATTTAGCAACCCAGAAATTCTCCCTTTTTATTCTTGGCCTTGGTGAAGGCATGTGACCTTTCTCTGAGAACTGCCCGAGAGGCATCTGGTCCCTTTCAAGAACCTCTAGTCTTCCTGCTGTTTAGGTAACCTCTGATGGCACAGAACTACAGCCAAAGGGCGGGGGGTGGGGAGGTGGGAAAGCGGCATCTCATGGTATCATAGGGGAAGTGTCAATAACAAAATATTTAAAAAGCCTGGGTGGCTCAGTGGGTTGAGCCTTCAGCTCGGGTCATGATCTTAGGGTCCTGGGGTCAAGCCCCGCATTGGGCTCTCTGCTCAGCAGGGAGCCTGCTTCCCCCTCTCTCTCTGTCTTCCTCTCTTCCTGCTTGTAATCGCTCTCTGTCAAATAAATAAATAAAATCTTTTTAAAAAATGTTAAAAACTTCCACAACTGAAATTTTAGCTGAGATTTTTTTTCACTGAGCAATTATTCAACATTCAGAGAGCAGGAGACAACAGAATGACATGACTTGCCTTTTTTTTTTTCTCTAGCAGGTTTTCAGCGTCATGACTACATTTTGGCCGCTACTGTTAGAATACCACGTACAAAATGTATTAGTGTCCTGTTGTTACTTGCAATACATTGCCACACACTTAGTGCCTTCACACAAATTTATGACCTTAGAGCTCTGTAGGTCAGAGTTTGATGCGGGTCTCCCTGGGCTTTAAACGTCAAGGCACTGACAGGGCTGTGATCCCCTCTAGGGGGTTGTTTCCTTGCCTTTTCCAGATTCCAGAGCCCACCCACATTCCTTGTCTGATGCCTCCGCCCTCTGTCGGAAAAGCCAACGTGTTGCATCTGTTGTGTCTTTCCTGCAGTCTTCCTCTCACTGACGCTGTCATTTTGCCTCCCTCTGACACTTTCAAGGTTACGTCTGATTATATCAGGCCTGTCTCCCAATTTTAGGGTCAGCTAACTAGCAACCTTAATTTTCCTTTGCCATGTAAGCCAACATAGTCATAGGTTCTGGGGACTAGAACCTGAGGATAATCGAAGCTGTATCTACACATGGTAACTAATTCCACCGTGGAGAAAAGCTGATGATGGAAATCAAATAGGTACACTCTACCTTTCCATCCTCAGGCCGACTCCCTAGAGCAAACTTAATACATCTTGTCTGTTTTTAGTTCTAATGATTACCTCCATAACTTTAAATAAAGCCAGGGGGCGCCTGGGTGGCTCAGTGGTTTAGGCCTCTGCCTTCGGCTCAGGTCATGATCTCAGGGTCCTGGGATCAAGCCCCACATGGGGCTCTCTGCTCAGCGGGGAGCCTGCTTCCCCCTCTCTCTCTGCCTGCCTCTCTGCCTACTTGTGATTTCTCTCTGTCTATCAAATAAATAGATAAAAATCTTTTAAAAAAATAAAATAAATAAATAAAGCCAGTATGCAGTTTGTGTGAATTAATATTGCCTTCTAACCATAAGTATTGTGTAATGATCTCGGTGGAATGCTTTGGATAAGGATGAATCCGTGAGGGCTTAGTTGCTGGAAACAGAAACGACGGTAGCCACAGTAAGGAGGATTGCACAGTGGAATTGGGTGCTTGTCATATTGTTGGAAGGGTGGAGGCGTGGGCGCTCTGTGCTGGGTCTCCAGAGCTGACTCCCAGGAAAAGGTTGAAGGTCTGGCTTGCTGCAGGAGCCACTACCCCCATGACAGTGAGGAAGGTGCTTCGCAACTACTGCTAGGATTCTGGTGCAGAGAAATTAAATGTCTCGACTGCATATGCCATGTTGGAGGAAGATGGCTCTCTCCTGCTTCCACCTTCCAAATCCCACACAGGACGTCTCATCAATGCAAGCCAGCTCTCACTCAGAACGCTAGCTGCAAAAGGAGTGTGGAAATGTCAAGTTTCGTGTGATAGGAAAGCCTACCAGGAGGTAGGAATGAAGGTTGGATATCAAATCGCTGTATTCACGACCTTCACCTCTTTGGCTGGGCAATAGGCATATACAAAATTCTACCCATTCATAACCTTCTGTATAACAATAACAACTATATAATACATTAATACAAGAACTCTTTTTCACTCCTTTATAAAAGGAGAGTTATTCACACAGGCCCATCACTGACTATGTGGTACACGTTCCTCTTCTGTTTCGGCTGCATTCTCATCTTGATAACCTCTATCCTTAGGACTAAATTGTCAAATTAATTATCACCAATCCATTTAAAACACTAGAGAAAAATAAGAGGGGAAGGTAAATTGGTGAATGTACAGTGCAGAGCTCTCCCCAACTAGTCATGAAGGCCATGAGGTTGTTGTTAATGTTTAGAACTATCTTCCTCCATTCCCATTCCTTACTCCCTTTTTGCTTAGTCAGCATCTCAGCTGCTCTGAATTCTTTACCTTGTGGAGTGACACAAAGCTTCATTCCTGAGGAGTTTGAGCCTACAGAGATCTTACCTGTAGCCTTCCATCATCCCTTACTGGTGGATGTGAATATAGTAGGAGCTTCCCCAGAAGATACTTTTTGAGATTCAGAAATGTCCCCCACGCCCCCATTTAGAGGAGTGACTCAGTTTCCCCCTCATTCTCAGGTAAACCCATTAATCCTCTGTTTTCTACTTCTGTCTCAACTTCCAGTTCATTGGGCCCATTGCTGTGTCCTCTGACAGATGTATTCCTCCTTCAGATAGTAAAACCTCTAGCTAGGAAAGCCCAATTTTTTGAGGATGCAAAACAAAAACTTTATGAATGGTCATTAGAAGTAACAGTAAAACTGTTCTAAAATTTGTACCTTGGTTCCTAGGCCCGTGTCTTCTGGCTGTGGGAGAAACAGAACCATAAAGTGGGCACTAGCAGGGAGCCTGCTTCCCTTCCTCTCTCTGCCTGCCTCTCTGCCTACTTGTGATCTGTCAAATAAATAAAATCTTAAAAAAAAAAAACACTTTTCATGATGTAATGTTTTTTGCTGCTTTTGTTCTAAAATGTGTACCTGAGATTTGTTTTAATCAGGTATGAGTTGAAGAAGTTCACATAGAATGGTACCCCAGACTTGCAAGGTATTGTCACCTAGCTGGTACCATCATGACTGAAGCAGACTGAGTGAGGAACAGGGGAGAAGTGGGAATCAAGGGGAGAGTGTGAACATGGGGTAAGATGTGAAAGGTGTTGTTCTGTTCAGTAGCTACTCCCCATAGCTCCACCACTCCACTCTAATCTACAGTGGTATTCTGAGTTTCCCAGGATTAGAGTTAGCTTGCAGATAATACATGACATTTATTTAGGTGTATCTTGCTTACAACAGTTTGTGAACCCATCTGAAAATCTTTTTGTTTCAATAGATGAGTCTATTTGCATTTATTAATGTGACATACTTAGGTTTAAGTTAACATCATGATTAGGCTCTTATTTTAAATACTTTTCATGAGGGGCACCTGGGTGGCAGTGGGTTTAAAGCCTCTGCCTTCAGCTCAGGTCGTGATCCCAGGGTCCTGGGATTGAGCCCCGCAGGGAGCCTGCTTCCCTTCCTCTCTCTGCCTGCCTCTCTGCCTACTTGTGATCTGTCAAATAAATAAAATCTTAAAAAAAAAAAAAACACTTTTCATGATGTAATGTTTTTTGCTGCTTTTGTTCTAAAATGTGTACCTGAGATTTGTTTTAATCAGGTATGAGTTGACAGACAAGAGACAACCACTTTTGGAAAGCATTAATTACATTTACTAAGAGAAGGGGGCACACACCATGTCACAAAGGGCCACATGGGGAAGCACCCAGGTTGGTCAGGAGACAAGAGTGAGGGGAACCCTAGGCCTTTATTGCTATAGTTGTGGGAAGTTTTTAGGTGGGGATGGCCTTTACTGGGGAGGAAGTGAAACTCAAGTGTTGGGGTTTGTGGTTGGAGGCTGTTAGTTGCAAAAGCTGGGATCACAGAGATGTAAATTTTGGCTGCCAGTTTGGCCTTGTGATTAACTGAAACAAACAATACAAGATGGAAGAAAACCAGAGATTCTTCTTATTAATTTTTCCCCCTATAAACTTTCTCCCTATCATGGTTCTCACCTTTGACTTTTTAAACAGTATTTATTTTCTTCTTCTTTGAACAATACAATGTGTATATTTATATGGCTATATATACTATATATTCTAGAACATAGTATAGGCTATGTACTACAACCGCTCTTCATCAATTTCTGTACTCCAGCAAGATCCTGAGAAGCTGCTGCTGCCAACCTATATGCCATATCCACACTACTGAAAACGGTTTTGTGTTTTTTTTTAACCCCAAAAGGTGTGCAAAGTACATTTTAAGAAATATGCTTTGTTGGGTTTCTTCTACAGTATTCACCACCAGGCACCATCTCAGCCTCTTCCCCTTGGAAGGCTGTCTGGGTCATCCTGATAGCTTTTGGCAGCTTTTCCTAGTGTGTTGGGGTTTGGGGATTAGTTGTCTTCTAGTTCACAGAAGATGGACTATATATTTTTATTTTTCAGTTTCCTTTTTGTTGTGAGCAACTTCACAGGAAAGGGGAGAATGCCTCCATCTCTTGCTAGAAACCTCTTGTATTCTCTTGAAAATTTTCATATTCTTAAATCAAATTGCTTACCTACTTTGGTTAAGTTCTGTGTCCTCATTTATAAGGGATATAATCACCCATTTATGTGTATTGACTTCATGGTGTATGTATCAGAATCTGTTTTACCTGTTGGGGCAGCGGTTACAGAATGAAGCAAAGACTTTGTCCTTACAAGGTGAGATGAGAGATGTGGTTTGGTCCAGAATAATGGAACTAGAAGTAATTAAAAGTGCTGAGTGAATTTTTTGATGGACTAATACAAGGGTAAGAGGAAAAAAAGAGTAAAGATAACACCAATATTTTGGCTTAAGAAACTACCAGGATAGCTATGAAACATAATAAAATTTCAGAATAACTGGGAAAAGGGAAGACCCCAGTACCTTTTCAAGGTAAAAAAGATCACATGGCAAGAATAAAAACAATTAATGGCCTTACATTTCTAAACAGGAACACTGAAAACTAGAAATAATAGAGCAACACCTATTTTTAGTTTTACAAACTAAAATTTTATGTCCAAACTATCAATCCAGAGGGAAGGGTAGAATTTGCCTAATGAACTGTTCTCAGGGAGCTACTAGAAGATGGGTTCTACCAAAAGAAAAAGACATAAGTTAGGAAATGAGACAGAAAATGAGAAGTCCCAAAATGACAGTTACATAGTTCAGACTGGAAAATGCTAGAACCAGGAGAAATGTCCCCAAGAAATTAAAATAGACTATTTGATTTGTTCACATCTTTTTCTTTTTTTAAAAAAGATCTTATTTATTTGACAGAGATGGTAAGTAGGCAGAGAGGCAGGCAGAGAGAGAGGAAGAAGCAGGCTCCGTGCTGAGCAGAGAGCCCAATGTGGGGCTTGATCCCAGGACCCCAGGATCATGACCTGAGCTGAAGACAGAGGCTTTAACCCACTGAGACACCCAGGCGCCTCTTGTTTACATATTCTAAGAGGAGACATAGACTTGCAGTGGAGCCTCTGGGCCAAATTAGTGGTAGATACAGAGAAAGCTAAATGGTTGAAAAACTAATTATTAACTCTAAGGAAAACAAGTCTGGTACAAGAAAGGAAAAGAATAATATTCAATAGTCGTAATAATGTTGAGGTTAAATGTAGATTTAACATAAGATCATGACATATAACTAAATTCGAACGAAATGGGAAATTGTGTGCATGCAGAAGGGTTTAGAATAGCATTTTCACTTTCTGTGTAGTAAGTTAATGAGGCTGCTTGGTTTTTTAATATAAGCGTTGTACAGCTACTGACTTAAAACAGGTACATATTTAACTTGGGTAATAGAACATATCATTTAAAATTTTTTTCAGTAGCTAAGATGTTAAGTTAAATATGTCAATATAAAATATTTCCAATTTGTTTTGGAAAGTTGGTTTCAATTTATTTCTGAAAGATATTCAGTATTTGTATGTCAGAACTATTTAAACTTTAAGATGTAACTTTGCAAATACTTACCCAGATGGAACACTTAATATAAAAAAAAAAAACTATGAAATATTTCTAAGAATAAAAGAGGTCAAAAATAAAACTACATATCATTTAAAAATATAACAATTTATTTTTAATCTTTCAGAAAAGCTGTAAAAAATAAGCACCTGACTTTGTTACTTTTTAAATTAACACTCTTTTCCTATTACTTTTAGCATGTCATTTTCTAGAGAATGGTATTTTTTTTTTAACATATTCTTTATTACTGAGATGGTTTTAAACTGCTAATAATCCCTGGAGGTGCTGGTTTGGTAGTCCTTTTACGTAGTTTGAAGCTGGTAAACCTTTGGGCCTTTTTTTAAGAGGTAACCTTGGTCATTTAGTGATCCAATAAAATTTTCAAAATCAGCAACCTGGAATAAAATATAAAAAAACAGCCCATTAAGTAATATGCAAAAATATGATTTATAAAATGAATCTCAAACAGATATATACAAATCTCAAGTTTCTTGGGCAAATAAATTTATTTTTATTTCCTCAGAGAAAACTGCTTACATATGAGCTTTCAATTCTATTATGAGATTCTATTCTAATTGATTAGCTAAGCCAATAAAAAATAAAAACACCAGGATCCAAAGTATTTTTAAGATTTTATTTATTTATTTGAGAGAGATAGCACAAGCTGGGGGAGAGACCGGGAGAGAGGGGGAAGCAGGCTGCCCGCTGAGCAGGGAGCCCAATACAGGACTCGATCCCAGGACCCTGGGATCATGACCTGAGCAGAAGGCAGATGCTTAGCTGACTGAGCCACCCAGGCACTCCCAGAGTATTTTTTATTTTTGTTTTAGATTAGCTTCAAAACAAAAATTAGACTAGTTTCAATTCTGAAATCAAGTGGGCAATTTTCTGTGTAAACTTTTGTGTGCTTACATCCATTTTCACTAAAACTTTTAAGTACGTAGAGCAGGTAGAATATGTCTATTTAACAAATGAGGAAACTGAGATTCAAAGATGTTAAGATGGGGGTGCCTGGGTGGCTCAGTGGGTTAAGCCTCTGCCTTCAGCTCAGGTCATGATCCCAGGGTCCCGGGATCGAGCCCCGCATCAGGCTCTCTGCTGAGCAGAGAGCCTGCCTCCACCTCTCTCTCTGCCTGCCTCTCTGCCTACTTGTGATCTCTGTCAAATAAATAACAAAAACAAACAAACAAAAACAAAGATGTTAAGATGACTTGCCCACCTGGGACGGTCAGAGAAATATGGAAAGTGAGCCATGTTTCTCCCAATTGTCAAGATACTGAAAAAGAGGTAAGTGTGTGGTTTAGATAACTTTTTAAAAAAGCTCTGAGCAGCTCATTTCATAGCTTAAATAAAGAAAATAAGCTTATATTTTGAAATTCTCCAAAAAATCCTATTCCATTCTTTTCATCCAAATATTATTTTTTTCAATCTCCATTTAATTTTTTAAATTTTAATTCCAGAAATAGTTAATAGTGTTATATTCATTTCAGGGGTACAGTAGAGTGATTCAGCAATTCCACATATTATTTAGTCCTCTCATAATAAGTGTACTTCAAAAAAAGGATTTATTTTTATTTTTTTCCTAAAGATTTACTTATTTATTTGAGAGAGAGAATGCACCTGTAATTGAGCACATACGGGAGTAGGAGGGACAGAGGGAAAGGGGGAGACAATCATTTTTTTTTTAAAGATTTTATTTATTTTTTTTATTTGACAGAGAAGAGAGAGAGAGACAGTGAGAGAGGGAATGCAAACAGGGGAAGTGGGAGAGGGAGAAACAGGCTTCCGGCGGAGCAGGGAGCCCAATGTGGGACTCGATCCCAGAACTCTGGGATCGTGACCTGAGCCGAAGGCAGACACTTAACGACTGAGCCACCTAGGTGCCCCAGGAGACAGAATCTTAAGCAGACTTCCTGCTGAGTGCAGAGCCAAACTTGGGGCTCAGTCTGAACACCCTGAGACCATGGCCTGTGCCAAATCAAGAGTCCCATGCTTAACTGACTGAGCCACCCAGGTGCTCCTAAAGATTTTTATTTTTAGGTAATCTCTACACCTAAGTGTGGGGCTTGAACTTGCAACCCTGAGATCAAGAGTTGCATCCTCCCTAACTGAGCCAGCCAGGTATACCTGGTAACGTGTACTTTTAATCCCCTTCACCTATTTTACCCATCCCCTCCCCCTACCTCCCCTCTGGTAACCATCTGTTCTTTACAGTTAGGAGTCTGTTTTTGGTTTGTCTTTCCTTCTCTTTTTTTGTTTCTTAAATCCACATGAGTGAAATCATATGGTATTTGTCTTTCTCTGACTTATTTCACTTAGCATTATACTGTCTAGCTCCATCCATGTTGCACATGGCAAATGTCATCTTTTTAATGGCTGAGTAGTATTCCAGTGTGTGTGTGTGTGTGTGTGTGTACACATACTGTTTCTTCTTTATCCATTCATCTATAGATGGACACTTAGGTTGCTTCCATAATTTGGCTACTGTAAATAATGCTGTAATAAATATAGGGGTGCATATATCACTCTCAATTAGTGTTTTTGTATTTTTTGGATAAGTGCACAGTAGTGTGATTGTTGGATCATAGCATAATTCTATTTCTAATTTTTTGGGGAAATTTTGTACTGTTTTTCATAGTCATCCAAATCCTTTGAAAAAAAATTTTTTTAAAGATTTTATTTATTTATTTCACAGAGAGAGATCACAAATAGGCAGAGGCAGGCAGAGAGAGAGGAGGAAGGAGGCTCCCCTGCCGAGCAGAGAGCCCGATGCAGAGCTTAATCCCAGGACCCTGAGACCATGACCTGAGCTGAAGGCAGAGGCATACCCACTGAGCCACCAAATCTTTTGAAATTTAAAAGCTCTATACTTATTAAAGACCTCATGAGATTGTCATAAAAAAGATGTATTAAGCATTTGGTTTATCATACCTGAATGTTTAGTTCTTTGGCAATCTGCCGAAGTTGTTGAAACTGAAATAAGTTATTGTAAGTTCTTTCAGCAATGTTGTTGAGAGCAGAAATAAATCTTTTTGCTGTTGACCTGTTGCTCATTCCAGAACCGTGCTGAGATCGCTCAAAATCTAGGTTTCCAAATTCATCAGAATAAGTTCCTAGCATACTTAGTGAGAGGAGAGAAAAACAAAGTTACACAATGTGGCATGGCTACAAAATTTTTTGTCTCAGGTTATAAGAAGAAAAATGTGTACATAACCATGAGGCTCATGTAGCAAAAATTTAAACATGTACTGACTGAATGGCCACCATGAAATTCACTATGGTTTGAACTATGTGGAGATAAAGACATTTTTAGACATAGTTACCACTTTTAAGAAACTTGTACATTTGAGAAGAGAAAAGCCTAAGAATACAAAGTTGATAAACTGTGATATAAAAATACCTGGAACATTCTTTTTGATTCATGAAAAAAAGAAATTCTAAACATATTAAATTTAGGCTCTAGAGGATAAAGATATGTTCCCAGTTCCTAGGGAAGCATCTGACAAATGAAAGATGTTTAAAAATACCATGGGAATGAACTAGAAGGGTTCTGCAGACTTGCAGTCACGACAGAAATGAAAGGATCCACTAGTTCTCTGCTGCTTCCTCTTATTTTCACAGTATCATCAAAGAAAGACATATGTACTTTATAGTAGATTTTAGCCAGCAGTCTGAAAACACCAGAGATACATTTAGCCATCATCCGTAATCCAGTTCTGTGGCTGATTGTACAATGGAACTGACATGGCATACGGCAAAAAAATGTTATTTAAATCCAGAATTGGTTAATCAAATACAAATTCGTCACCTGCTAGACAGTAGATTTGTAGTGGTGAATGAAACAGTTATAATTCCTGCCCTCAAGGAGCTTACAGCAATGAGTTTACAGGGTTTCTAAAAACATAGCTTCATTTTGATCCCTGAACAAGAGCCCACATGAAAGAGAAAGCTGTACAAATAGGAATGAATCTTCCAAATAAGACTGTAATAAATAATACATGTAATTTAATTAATGTAAATAAATATAATGAACTGATAAAATCTCTGTTCTGAGGTGACCAACCAATCTAGCAAAGGAGTCCCAGTCCCGGCCCCAGGGGCATTCCAGGTCTTCCCCTAGCCCCACTGGCCACAGCCACAAAAGTGGCACAGATACGGAAGTGAAAGTGTACAAAATAACCCCTTTGTTTGTGCTTGGGGTTAAGACCTTGTGAGATTACTCTCCTCTGAGCTTGCCGGTGTAAAATAAAGCTCTGATCCTCCAAGGTTTCTGAGTTTCACTTGATTTTTTGGCCAGGATCCAGTCCGTGTTCTGTAACATTTGGTTCCCTCACTGGGAAACCCAACCGCACTGGCCCATTGTTGCCACAAGTTTGGGGGCAATGGTGTGGCAGTGACGGAACAAGGGGTTGTAACGGAGAAAGCGCACCCAGCCTAATCTTTGGTAGTCTCCCACCTGGTCACCTTGGACCGGCCCCGCTCTGCTGTTCCTGCCAGACTCAAAAGAGACTTGTCAGGTGAGGACCTGGTCCTGCGGGCCATCAATGAGGTAGCTGTCCCCCTACAGTGGTCCCAAATCCATGGACACTCCTCCAGTATGTGGATGACCTCCTCCTCGCCAGTGACACAAAAGAAGACTGCACAAAAGGCACAAAGGC